>NC_066636.1:13335749-13635749 GCF_025201925.1 Gopherus flavomarginatus
GGGTTTGTGTGGCATACAAATAACTACAACCAGGCTGGTGGGGGCCCTATGGGTCTTAGAGGGTTTGTGGGGGGCAGAGATACCTATGTCCAGGCTGGAGAAGTTGTGGGGAGGGCTTAAGGGGTTCCTGGAGGCCACAAATATCTGCATCCAGGCTGGAGGAGTTCTGGGGGTATTAGAGTGTGGGGGGGGCACAGATACCTATATCGAAGCTGTAGGGGTCCTGGGGTTGCTTTGGGGCATTTTGGGGTACAGATACCTACTTCCATGCTGTTGGGGTCCCTGGGAGGATCTGTGGGTTCGTGAGGGTGCACAGATACCTACGTCCAGGTTATAGGGATCCTGGGGGGGGCTAAGGGGTTTGTAAGGGGTACAGATACATTCATCCAGGCAAGAGGGGTCCTAGGGACCTTAGGGGGCTCATTTTGGGCACAGATACCTGCGTCTAGGCTGTAGGGGTTCCGGGGGCTTAGGGGGGTTGTGGGGTGCACAGATACCTACATCTAGGCTGGAGGGGTTTCAGGGATCTTAGGAGGGTTGTGGGGGCACAGATACCTATGTCCATGCTGGAGGGGTCCTGTCGTGGCTTAGGGGATTCGTGGGGTCAGAGATACCTATGTCTAGGCTGCAGGAGTCCCGGGGGCGATTAGGTGTGTTGCGGGGGGAACAGATACCTATGTCCTGATGGTAGGGGGCCCTGGATAGCTTAGGCGGTTTGTGGGGGTCACAGATACAAACATCCATGCTCTAGGGGTCCCGAGGGTCTTTGTGGGGCTCTGGGGGTCACAGATACCTACCTACAGTCTGGAAGGGTCCTGTGGGTCTTTCGGGGAGCGTGGGGTGTACAGATGCCTACATCTGGGCTTGTGGGTACCCTGGGGAGGTTAAGCTTAAAGGTTTGTGGGGAGCACAGATACCTTTATCCAGCCTAGATGGATCCCAGTGGGATTAGAGGGCTGTGGGGGGGCACAGATACCTATTTAAGCAGAATCAAGATGAACTCTACCCTGACATCTGGTGGTGAATTATGGCGAGTGTGGAAAAGAATTTCAGGGGCTGATCGTGTTTGCATAGACACACCCACCCCACCTGACACACCCACGGCAGCCTGGGATGGTTGCTTTGGCAGCTGTGGTATCCCCAGTTTATTTGTTGTTGGGGTGTGAGATGTGGAGTGTTGTCACCCTGATTGTGTGGATGAGGAACTGTGAAACTGCTTTGAGACAGGGATTCTCACCATCAATTGGGTGGCACTCGCTAGGCAAGGGAGTGGGCTCCTTGGGTGAGCCAGAAACACCAATTGCATCTTTTTTTCTTCTAACAGTTGAATAGCAGAGCTGATTTTTGATGCTCTTGAGTATTGAAGGTTCAGGTTTCTGAGCTGAAATCATTCAAAAGCTATGTTAACTAATAAGGGAGTCTGAAAGTGTATTGCAGAACAGCTGAAAAAAAAGAGCAGTTTGTGGGATGGTTGGAGCGGCCCGTGAGGTGAGTGGAGCAGTTTTTGGAGAGAGCTGGAGCAGATCAGCTGGTGGACTGAGCTGAGCAGTTAGTGGGAAAAGTAGAAGCAGAATCTTATGGAGAAGCAGGGCAGTTGGCAGTGGACCATGTAAGGTGCTCCTTTCTACCCAGTCTGGCAGGGGAAAAACCCTGCAGATAGACTCTTGAACTCTGGGGCTGCGGGACTGTGGGTGATTTTGGGGTTGCTGGAGTCTTGAAACATTTGAAGTATTGGACTTTGGAGTCTTGGGGTGGTTTGGGGATTGCTAGACTCTAGAGCCCAGGGAAAAGGACACGGCCTAGTTGAGGTGTTTTCCCAATTTAATGCTCTGTTGTTCATCTCACTTTATTAAACATTTTCTGCTACACCCAGACTCTGTGCTTGCGAGAGGGGAAGTATTGCCTCTTTGAGGCACCTAGGAGTGGGTATGTAAAATTTTCCCATGTCACTGGGTGGGGGCTAGAGCTGGTTTGCACTCCGTTATAGGGAAAGGACCCGTATGTATTGAACCCAGTCCTTGCTGCTATCAATTCAGCCTGGCAGAAGGGTTCCACCTATGTCCAGGCTGATGGGGTACCTGGGGGGGGGGGGGTCAGGGATTTGGTGGGGGCACAGATACCTACGTCCAGGCTGCAGGGGTCCCGGAGGGGCTTAGGGTCTGTCACGGAGTGTGGTGGAATCCGGTCCTGCACCCCTCTTCCTGGGACACACAGTGACTCAGCCAGCCAGTAAAACAGAAGGTTTTTTTGGCCAACAGGAACGAAGGATTCAGCAGAGCTTTTGGGCACAACCAGGACCCCTCAGTCGAGTCCTTCTGGGGGTTCAGGAAGCTTAGTTCCCAGTTTGGGATTCCCTGAATTCCAACTACCCAGCCCCAAACCGAAACTAAACTAACTCAGCTCCCTCCAGCCTGCCCCTTCCTTTGTCCAGCTTCCCAGGCAAAGGTGCTGATCTCCTCCCCCATGCCTAGCTCGATTTACAGGCTTAGGTCCTGTCCCTCACCTAAAGTCACCCGCTGCTCCCCCATACCCCACAAAGACAGTCCCTACTCCATCACAGTAATGCACAAAGCATTTCCTGCATGGAGCAACAGTGACACCATGTGGCCACGCCGGGTAATGCACAGAGCAGCACACCTACGTAGAGGCTGTAGAAATCCCTGGGGGGCTTAGGGGTCATGGGAGGTACAGATAGCAACGTCCAGGGTGGAGGCATTCCGGGGGGGGCATAAGGGGGTTCGTAGGGTAACAGATACCTACGTCCAGGATGGTCGGGACCCTGGGGGAGTTAGGTGGGTTGTGGGGGGCATAGGTACTTGCATCCAGGCTGTAGAGGTCCTGGTGGGGATTAGGGGCTTCGTGGAGGACACCAATACCTATGTCTGAGCTGGAGGGGTCCCTGGACGGTTTAGGGGGTTGTGGTGAACACAGTGGTCCCTGGGGGTTTAGAGACTTGGTGAGGGGCACAGATACCTATGTATGTCCTGGAGGGGTCCCTGGGGGGTCTTAGTGTTATTGTAGGGGACAAAGATACCTAAGTCCAGGCTATAGGAATTGGGGGGGGCTTAGGGTGTCGGGGGGCACAGATATCTACATCCAGGCTGGAGGGGTCCCGGGGGGCTTAGCGGGTTTGTGGGGGGCACAGATATGTATATCCAGGCTGGAGAGGTTCTGGGGAGGATTAGGGGGTTTTGCGGACAGCAGAGATACCTATCTCGAGACTCTAGGAGTCCCTTGGGGGCTAAAGGTTTTTTTGGGAGGCACAGATATCTATGTCCAGGTTGGAGTGGTTCCTGGGAGGTTTAGGGGGTTCCTGGGGGGCACAGATACCTAGATCCATGCTGTAGGGGTCCCCGGGGGGATTTGGGGATTTCTGGGGGGCACAGATATATACATCTAGGCTGTA
This sequence comes from Gopherus flavomarginatus, assembly GCF_025201925.1. Lineage (NCBI taxonomy): Eukaryota > Metazoa > Chordata > Testudines > Testudinidae > Gopherus > Gopherus flavomarginatus. The sequence continues at coordinate 13,339,156 of NC_066636.1, forward strand.
GGGGTTCCTGGGGGGCTTAGGGGGTTTGTGAGGGCCAGAGATACCTACATCCAGGCAATAGGGCTTCCAGGGGGAATTAGTATGTTGGGAGGGCACAGATACATAATACCAGGCTGGAGGGTTCCCGGAGGGGAGCTTAGGCAGTTTGTGAGGGGCACAGATACCTGCATCCAGGCTGGAGGGGTCCCTGTGGGGCTAAGGGGGTTTCTGGTGGGCACAGATACCTACCTCCATGCTGGAGGGGTTCCTCTGCACATAGGGGTTGTGGGGGGCACAGATACCTCCGTCCAGGCTGGAGGGTCCCTGGGGTGCTTAGCGGGTTCGAGGGGGGCACAGATACCTAAATCCAGGTTGGAGGGGTCCGGGGGGGCTTATGGGGTTTGAGGGGGCAAAGATACTTATCTCTAAGCTGTAGGGTTCCCTGGTGGGCTTAGACGGTTTTGGGGAGCCCCAGATACCTAAGTCCATGCTGTAGGCGTCCCTACAGGTGCTTATGGGTTCGTGGGGTGCACAGATACTTATGTCCAGGCTGGAGGGGTCCCAGGGGGCCTGGGGTTTCGTGGGGGTCACAGGTACGAACCTCCAGGCTGTAGGAGTCCCAGAAGGGCCGTCGGGGTACAGATATCTACCTAGGCTGGAGGGGTCCTGGGGGGTATAGGGGGTTTTTGAGGGGCACAGATACCTAGGTCTAGGCTGTCGGTGTCCCGGGGAGATTAGGCAGTTCACTGGGGGCTCAGATACATCCAGGCTGGATGTGTCCCGAGGAGCTTAGGGGGTTCATGGGGTGCTCAGACACCTGTGTCCAGGCTGTAGGGATCCCTAGGGGCTTATTGGGTTCGTGGGGGTCACAGATAGGTACATCCAGGCTGAAGGGGTCGCTGGGGCATTTAGGGGGGTTGTGGGAGCACAGATACCTATGTCCAGGCTAAAGGGATAATGGGGGTGCTTAGGTGATTGGGGCGGACATAGATACCTACGTCCAGGGTCTAGGGGTCCCGAAGGGATTGGGGGTAGAGGGGGGAACAGATACATACGTCCTAGCTGGAGGGGTCCGGGGTGGTTTAGGAGGTTCGTTGGAGTCACAGATACCTAAGTCCATGGTTTAGGGGTTCCTGGGGCGTTAGGGGATTTCTGGGGGTCACAGATATCTATGTGAAGGCTGGAGGGGTCCCAGAGGGCTTAGGAGATTTATGGGGGGCAGAGATACCAATGTCCTGGCTGTAAAGGTCCCTGGGGGGCTTTGCGGGTTCGTGGGGGGCACAGATACCTACGTCCAGGCTGTAGGAGTTCCCGTGGGGAATAGGGGGTTTTGGGGGGGCACAGATACAAACGTCCTGGCTGTAGATGTTCCTGGGGCACATAGAGGGGCTGTGGTCGCACATAACCCTACATTCAGGCTGTCAGGGTCCCCGGGGGGGATTAGGGGGTTCGTGGGGAGCTCAGATACCTACGTGCAGGTTGGAGATGCCCTGGGAAGGATTAGGGAGTTTCTGGGGTGCACAAATACCTACCTCCAGGCTGTAGGGGTCCCTGTGGGCCTTACGGGTTCATGGGGGCAGAGATAACTATGTCCCATCTTTAGGGGTCGCTGGAGAGGCTTAGATGGTTTGTGCGGGGCCCAAATACCTACATCCATCCTCGAGAGGTCCCTGGGGGTCTTATAGGGTTCGTGGGTGGCACAGATACCCATGTCCATCCTAGAGGGGTGGCTGGGGGGCTTAGGGAGGTTGTGGGAGCACAGATACCTAACATCAGGCTGTAGGGGTCTCGGGGGTGCTTAGAGGTCGGGGCGGGCACAGATACCTAAGTCCAGGCTGTCGGGGTCCCGAGGGGATTGGGGGTTGTGGGGGGCAGAGATACCTACGTCCAAACTGGAGGGCTCCCTGGGGGTTTAGTGCATTTGTGGGGGTCACAGATACCTATGTCCAGGCTATAGGGGTCCGGGGGGCCTTAGGGGATCGTGGGGGGCACAAATACCTAACTCCAGGCTATAGGGGTCCCAGAGGTGCTTAGGAGGCGGAGGGGGTGCAGATACTTATGTCCAGCCTGTAGGGGTCCCTTGGGGGGCTTAGGGGGTTGTGGAGGTAAAGATACCTACATCCCGGCTGAAGGAGTCCTCAGGGGGTTCTTGTGGGTCAGAGATACCTACGTCCAGGCTGTAGGGTCTTGGGGGGCTTAGGGGATTTCTGCAGGTCACAGATACCTCCGTGCAGACTAGACGGGTCTCGGGGGGATTAGGAGGTTTATGGGGTGCACAGGTGACAACTTCCAGGCTGTATAGGTCCCTGGGGCGCTTAAGGGGTTGTGGGGGGCACAGATACCTACGTCCAGCTGAGCTTTTCCCTGGGGGCAGCGTGCGTGCAGCTGCGATCAGCTGTTTGCTGGGCAGTCTCCGCTCAGCTGCTCCCCCCCTCCCTGCTCTTGCGGGGGCTGAGTGAGTCCCCCCCCAAACAGCCTCAGGGGTCGGGGTGGGCGGGGGTGCAGGGCCAGTAGCAGCACAGCCCGCCCCGCTCCCTGGGGCTGCCCCTCACCTCTCAGGCTGACGGCTCTGCCATGGCCTCCGCGTGAATCGCTGCTCCCTGCCCGCCAGGCTCGGCTCCGGCCACAGCAGCATCGGGTGCCCCAGGGAGCCTGGCTAGGCTGGGGCTGGGGGCAGTGGTAGGTTGGAGGGAGGCGAAGCTCCAGATACTGGCAGGGGGCCGGGGGGGAGAGGAGCCGAGCTGGAGTGGGGGAGGAGAAGCCCTGGACTGGGCTGGAGCCACGCTGGGGAGGGGGCGAGGGGGAGGAGAACCCCCGGGCCCCTGCAGGAGCTGCAGTGGGGGGGAGAAGTGCCAAGCTGGGGCAGAGGAGGAGAAGCCACGCAGGGTTGGGAGGCGGGTGGGGAGAAGCCCAGACCCCAGCAGGAGCTGCACTGGGGGGGATGAAGGGGGAGAGGAGCCACCCTGGGGCAGGGAAGAGAAGCCCTGGACCCTGGCAGAAGATGTGGGGCTGAAGTTCCCGTCTCGGGAGCTTTTTAACAGGTCTGTGCATTTCATCATTTTATTTCCGTCTTATGTTTAAATTCAGTTCTTTGAGTAATGAGTTCTAAAATGCCTCACCTCTCCTGGCTGCAGTAATTATCATTATTACTGTTACTACCGTATTGTATCGCTTCTCCTCCCCCTAACCTCCCACCCCGAACCCTGAGGCTGTTTGTGGGGGGGGGACTCACTCAGCCCCCGCAGGAGCAGGGAAGGGGAGCAGTTGAGTGAAGCCTGCCCAGCAAACAGCTGATCGCAGCTGCCCGCAGGCTGCCCCCAGGGAAAAGCTCAGCTGGACGTAGGTATCTGTGCTCCCATGAACTGCTAAGCCCTCCAGGGACCCCTCCAGCCTTGACATAGGTATCTGTGCCCCCCCACAACCCCCTAAGCCCCCCAGGGACCTGTACAGCCTGGAAGTTGTCATCTGTGCACCCCATAAACCTCTTAATCCCCCCGGGACCCATCTAGTCTGCATAGAGGTATCTGTGACCTCCAGAAACCCCCTAAGCCTTCCAAGACCCCTACAGCCTGGAATTAGGTATCTCTGACCCACAGGAACCCCCTGAGGACTCCTTCAGCCAGGATGTAGGTATCTTTACCCCCACAATCCCCTAAACCTCCCAAGGGACCCCTACAGGCTGGACATAGGTATCTGCGCCCTCCCACCTCCTAAGCACCCCTGGGACCTCTATAGCCTGAAGTTAGGTATCTGTGCCCCCCACGATCCCCTAAGGCTCCCCGGGACTCCTACAGCCTGGACGTAGGTATCTGTGCCTGCCCCGACCTCTAAGCACCCCCGGGACCCCTATAGCCTGAAGTTAGGTATCTGTGCTCCCACAACCTCCCTAAGCCCCCCTGCCACCCCTCTAGCCTGGATGTAGGTATCTGTGCCACCCACAAACCCTATAAGCCCCCCAGGGACCTCTCGAGCCTGGGTGTAGGTATTTGGGCCCCCCCACAAACCATCTAAGCCTCCCCAGCGACCCCTAAAGATGGGAGATAGTTATCTCTGCCCCCCACAAACCCCATAATGCCCACAGGGACCCCTACAGCCTGGAGATAGGTATTTGTGCACCCCAGAAACTCCCTAATCCTTTCCAGGACATCTCCAACCTGAATGTAGGTATCTGAGCTCCCCACGAACCCCCTAATCCCCCACGGTACCCCGACAGCCTTGATGTAGTGTTATGTGCACCACAGCCCCTCTATGTGCCCCAGGAACATCTACAGCCAGGACGTTGGTATCTGTGCCCCCCATAAGCCCCCTAATCCTCATGGGAACCCCTACAGCCTGGATGTAGGTATCTGTGCCTCCCACGAACCTGCAAAGCCCCCCAGGGACCTTTACAGCCAGGACGTTAGTATCTGTGCCCCCCATAAATCTCCTAAGCCCTCTGGGACCCCTCCAGTCTGCACGTAGGTATCTGTGACCCCCAGAAACTCCTTAATGCCCCAGGAACCCCTACAGCCTGGACATAGGTATCTGTGACTCCAACAAACCTCCTAAACCACCCAGGACCCGTCCAGCTAGGACGTAGGCATCTGTTCCCCCCTCTACCCCCAATTCCCTCAGGACCCCTAGACCCTGGACGTAGGTATCTGTGTCCGCCCTGATCCCCTAAGCACCCCCATTACCCCTTTAGCCTGGACATAGGTATCTGTGCTCCCACAACCCCCCTAAATGCCCCAGCCACTCCTTCAGCCTGGATGTACCTATCTGTGACCCCCACGAACCCCCTAAGTCCCCAGGGATCCCTACAGCCTGGACACAGGTGTCTGAGCACCCCACGAACCCCCTAAGCTCCTCGGGACACATCCAGCCTGGATGTATCTGAGCCCCAGTGAACCGCCTAATCGCCCTGGGACACCGACAGCCTGGACCTAGGTATCTGTGCCCCCACAAGCCCCCTATACCCCTCAGGGCCCCTCCAGCCTAGATGTAGGTATCTGTACCTCCACAAACTCCACCAGAGAGGTCCTTTGGGGCCATCTGCCTCTCCCAAGTCAGGCTAAAGGAGGAGGGTTGGGCGTGGGGCTAGCAACTCCACCTCGTAAAAAGTCAACCCGCTACAGAAATGCCAACAATAGAGACAACAGAGACTTTTACTCTGGAAAAAGAAGGGTCTTCAATTCGAAGATGCATGACGCTGGGTGGTAAAAGCCATGAGGAAGCCACTAAGCCGATTACCCTTCTTGCAACCAGGAGGATTACCACAGGCACATGGAACGTGAGACACCAGACAGGCACTGCAGTGGAACTCCCAAGGCAAGAGGAAAAGAGGCCGTCCAAGAAACACCTGGCGATGTGACCTTCAGGCTGATAGCAAAAAAATGGGCTATACCTGGAACCAGTTAGAACGAATGGCCCAGGATAGAGGACTCTGGAGATCTGTTGTTGGTGGCCCATACCCCGATTGGGGTGACGGGCGTATGTGAGTGAGTGAGTACCCCCACAGCCCCGCTGGGACTCCTACAGCCTGGACATAAGTATCTGTGCACCCCACGAAACCATAAGCACCTGTAGGGACGCCTACAGCATGGACTTAGGTATCTGGGGCCCCCAAACCCCACGTAAGCTCACCAGGGACCCCTACAGCCTAGAGATAAGTATCTGTACCCCTGTGAACCCTATAAGACCCCCCTGGACCCGCCAGCCTGGACTTAGGTATCTGTGCCCCCCACGAACCCAGTAAGCCCCCCAGGGACCCTCCAGCCTGGACAGAGGTATCTGTGCCCACCAGAAACCCCCTTAGCCCCCCAAGGACCCCTCCAGCCTGGATGCAGGTATCTGTGCCCCTCATAACCTGCCTAAGCCACCGCCCCCCGGGAACACTCCAGCCAGGACCTACGTATCTGTGCCCCCTCAACACACTAATTTTCCTTGGAAGCCCTATTGCCTGCACATAGGTATCTCTGCCCCCCACAAACCCCCTAAGGCTCCCAGGAACCACTACAGCCTAGACGTATGTATCTGTGCCCCGCAGAAAACCCCTAATCCACCCGGGAATCCCTACAGCATGGACCTAGGTATCTGTGCCCCCCAGGAGCCCCCTAAACCCCACAGGAACCACTCCAACCTGGACATAGATATCTGTGCCTCCCAAAAAAACCTTAAGCCCCCCAGGGACCCCTAAAGCCTGGAGATAGGTATCTCTGCTGTCCGCAAAAGCCCCTAATCCTCCCCGGAACCTCTCCAGCCTGGACTAACATATCTGTGCCCCCACAAACCCCCTAAGCCCCCCGGGACCCCTCCAGCCTGGATGTGGGTACCTGTTCCCCACTGATGCTCTAAGCCCCCTCAGAATCCCTATAGCCTTGACGTAGGTATCTGTGTCCCCTACAATACCACTAAGCCCCCCCATTGACCCCTCCAAGACATACATAGGTATCTATGTCCCTCACCAAGTCCCTAAACCCCCAGGGACCACTGTGCTCACCACAAATCCCTAAGCCGTCCAGGGACCCCTCCAGACTGGACGTAGGTATTGGTGTCCTCCACGAAGCCCCTAATCCCCACCAGGATCTCTACAGCCTTGACACAAGTACCTATGCCCCCCACAACCCACCTAACTCCCCCAGGGTCCCGACAATCCTGGACGTAGGTATCTGTGACCCTATGAACCCCCTTAAGCCTCCCCGGAATGTCTCCAGCCTGGACGTAGCTATCTGTACCTCCCATGACCTCTAAGTCCCCCAGGGATCTCTACAGCCTCTACGTAGGTGTGATCCTTTGTGCATTACCCTGCGTGGCCACACGGTGTCACTGTTGCTCCATGCAGGAAATGCTCTGTGCATTACTGTAATGGAGTGGGGACTGTCTGTGTGGGGGATGGGACAGCAGCGGGTGACTTTAGGTGAGGGACAGGACCTAAGCCTGTAACTTGAGCTAGGCAGCGGGGAGGGGGTCAGCACCTTGGCCCAGGAAGCTGGACAAAGAAAGGGGCCGGCTGGATGGAGTTTCAGTTTTGGTTTGGAGCTGGGTTGTTGGAATTCAAGGAATCCCAGACTGGGAACTAAGCTTCCTGAACCCCCAGAAGGACTCGATTGAGGGGTCTTGGCTGTGCCCAAGAGCTCTGCTGTATCCTTCCTTCCTGTTGGCCAAAAAAACCTTCTGTTTTACTGGCTGGCTGAGTCAGTGTGTGTCCCAGGAAGAGGGGTGCAGGGCCGGATTCCACCACACTCTGTGACACCCCCTAAGCCCCTCTGGGACCCCTGCAGCCTGGACGTAGGTATCTGTGCACCTCACCAAACCCCTGAGCCCCCCAATGACCCCTACAGCCTGGACCTACGTATATGTGCCCCCCACGAACCCGCTAAGCCCCCCAGGGACCCCTACAGCCTGGACGTAGGTGGAACCCTTCTGCCAGACTGAATTGATAGCAGTAAGGACGGGGTTCAATACATAGGAGTCCCTTCCCTACAACATAATGCAAACCAGCTCGAGCCCCCACCCAGTGACATGGGAAAATTTTACATACGCACCCCTAGGTGCCTCTAAGAGGCAATACTTCCCCTCTCACAAGCACAGAGTCTGGGTGTAGTAGAAAACGTTTAATCATGTGAGATAAACAACATAGCATTTAACTGGGAAAACACTCAACTAGTCCGTGTCCTTTTCCCTGGGCTCTTGAGTCCAGCAATCGCCAAATCACCCCAAGACTCCAAAGTCCGATACCTCAAATGTTTCAAGAGTCCAGCAACCCCAAAATCACTCACAGTCCCGCAGCCCCAGAGTTCAAGAGTCTATCTGCAGGGTTTTCCCCCACCAGCCTGGGTAGAAAGGGGCACCTTACGTGGTCCACTGCCAACTGCTCTGCTTCTCCGTGGGATTCTACTTCCGCTTTCCCCACGAGTTGCTTTGCTCTGCCAGCCAACCTGGGATTTGCTCCAGCTGTCCCTAAGAACTGCTGGACTCATCTCACTCTATGAACCACTCCAATCATTTCACAAACTGCTGTTTTTCATCAGCTGATTTGCTCTGCAATATAGTTTCAAACTCTCTCACTAATTAACACAGCTTTTCAGTGATTTCAGTTCAGGAACCCAGAACTTCAACTCTTAAGAGAATGAAAAATCAGCTCGACTATTCACTTGTTAAAAGAGAAAAAGGTGCAATGGGTGTTTCTGGTTCATTGAAGGAGCCCACTCCCTTGTCTAGCAAGTGCCACTCAATTGATGGTGAGAATCACTGTCTCAAAGCAGTTTCACAGTTCCTCATCCACACAATCAGGGTGACAACACTCCACATCTCACACCCCAACAACAAATAAACTGGGGATACCACAGCTGCCAAAGCAACCATCCCAGGCTGCCGTGGCCGTGTCAGGCGGAGTGGGTGTGCCTATGCAAACACGATCAGCCCCTGAAATTCTTTTCCACACTCGCCATAATTCACCACCAGATGTCAGGGTAGAGTTCATCCTGCTTCTGCTTACATAGGTTGTGCCCCCCACAACTCCCTAATCCCACTGGGACCCATCTAGGCTGGATAAAGGTATCTGTGCTCCTCACAAACCTCTAAGCCCCCCAGGGAACCCACAAGCCCGGATGTAGGCATCTGTATGCCCTACAAACCCCCTAAGTCCCACAGTACCCCTCAAGCCTGTAGGTAGGTATCTGTGACCCGCAAAGCCCCACAAAGACCCTCGGGATCCCTACAGCATGGATGTTTGTATCTGTGACCCCCACAAACCACCTAAGCTACCCTGGGACACCTACAATCGGGACGTAGGTATCTGTTCCCCCCCAACACAGCTAATCCCCCCCGGGACCCCTCCAGTCTAGACGTAGGTATCTCTGACCCCACGAATCCCCTAAGCCACGACGGGGCCCCTCCAGCATGGACATAGGTATCTGTGCCCCTACAACCCTCCTAAGATCCCCGAAACCCCTCCAGCCTAGACGCAAGTATCTGTGCCCGCACAGACCCCCTAGGCCATGATGGGATCCCTCCAGCCTCGACATAGTTATCTGAGATCTCCACAACCCCCCTAAGCCCCCCAGAACCCTTCCAGCCTAGACGCAGGTATCTGTGCCCAACACGAACCCCCTAAGTCCCCCAAGACCCCTCTTGCCTGGATGAAGGTATCTGTGCCCCTCACAAACCCTTAAGCCCCCCCAGGATCCCTATAGCCTAGATGTAGGTATCTGTGCACTCTCACGAACACACTGATCCTCCTAGCGACCCCTACAGCATGGACGTAGGTATCTGTATCCCAAAATGCCTCAAAGCAACCCCGGGACCCCTACAGCATCAAAATAGGTATCTGTGCCCCCCCATAACTCCCTAATACCCCCAGAACCCCTCCAGCCTGGACGTAGATATTTGTAACCTCCAGGAACCCCCTAAGCCCATCCCACGACTTCTCCAGCCTGGACATAGGTATCTATGCCCCCCACAAGCCCCCTAAGACCCATAGGGCCCCCACCAGCCTGGTTGTAGCTATGTATATGCCACACAAACCCCCTAAGCTCCCCAGGGCCCCCTCCAACCGGGACATAGGTATCTGCGCAACCCCAACCCCTTAAGTCCCCCAGGCACCACTCCAGACCATACATAGGTTTCTGTGCCCCTCACCAACTCCCTTAACCCCTAGGGACCACTACAGCCTCGACGTATGTGTCTGTGCTCACCACAACCCCCTAAGCCGCCCAGGGACCTCTCCAGCCTGGATATAGATATTTGTGTCCCCTATTAAGCCCCTAATCCCCACTGGAATGCCTCCAGCCTAGACGTAGCTATCTGTGCCCCCCACGACCCCTAAGCCCCCCAGGGATCTCTACAGCCTCTACCTAGGTGTGATATTCTGTGCATTACCCTGGGTGGCCACACAGTGTCACTGTTCCTCCATGCGGGAAATGCTCTGTGCAATACTCTGTGTGGCCACACAGTGTCACTTTATCTCCAGTCAGGAAATCGATAGTGCCTTACCCTATATGGCCACAAGGTGTCACTGTTGCACCATGCAGCAAATGTTCTTTGCATTACCCTTTGTGGCCACATGGTGTCACTTACCAGAGGGGTAGCCCGTGTTAGTCTGGATCTGTAAAAGCAGCAAAGAATCCTGCAGCACCTTATAGACTAACAGACATTTTGGAGCATGAGCTTTCGTGGGTGAATACCCACTTCGTCAGATGCATGTAGTGGAAATTTCCAGGGGCAGGTATATATATGCAGGCAAGCTAGAGATAATGAGGTAGTTTAATCAGGGAGAATGAGGCGCTGTTCTAGAAGTTGAGGTGTGAAAACCAAGGGAGGAGAATCTAGTTCTGTAATTGGCAAGCCATTCACAGTCTTTGTTTAATCCTGAGCTGATAGTGTCATATTTGCAGATGAACTGAAGCTCAGCAGTTTCTCTTTGAAGTCTGGTCCTGAAGGGTTTTTGCTGCAGGATGGCCACCTTAAGGTCTGCTATAGTGTGGCCAGGGAGGTTGAAGTGTTCTCCTACAGGTTTTTGTATACTACCATTCCTTATATCTGATTTGTGTCCGCTTATCCTTTTCCGTAGCGACTGTCCAGTTTGGCCGATGTACATAGCAGAGGGGCATTGCTGGCACATGATGGCGTATATTACATTGGTGGATGTGCAGGTGAATGAACCAGTGATGCTGTGGCTGATCTGGTTTGGTCCTGTGATGGTGTCGCTGGTGTAGATATGTGGGCAGAGTTGGCACCGAGGTTTGTTGCATGGATTGGTTCCTGAGCTAGAGTTACTATGGTGCAATGTGCAGTTACTGGTGAGAATATGTTTCAGGTTGGCAGGTTGCCTGTGGGTGAGGACTGGCCTGCCACCCAAGGCCTGTGAAAGTGTGCGATCATTGTCCAGGATGGGTTGTAGGTCCCTGATGATGCATTTGAGAGGTTTTAGCTGGGGACTGTATGTGACGGCCAGTGGAGTCCTGTTGGTTTCTTTCTTGGGTTTGTCTTGCAGTAGGAGGCTTCTGGGTACACATCTGGCTCTGTTGACCTGTTTCCTTATTTCCTCGTGTGGGTATTGTAGTTTTGAGAATGCTTGGCAGAGATTTTGTAGGTGTTGGTCTCTGTCTGAGGGGTTAGAGCAGATGCGGTTGTATCTCAGTGCTTGGCTGTAGACATTGGATCATGTGATGTACCCGGGATCGAAGCTGGAGGCATGAAGTTAGGCATAGTGGTTGGTAGGTTTTTGGTACAAGGTGGTGGTAATGTGACCATCATTTATTTGCACCGTGGTGTCTAGGAAGTGGACCTCCCATATAGATTGGTCCAGGCTGAGGTTGATGGTGGGGTGGAAGCTGTTGAAATCATGGTGGAGTTTTTCCAGAGACTCCTTCCCATGGGTCCAGATGATGAAGATGTCATCAATGTAGCGTAGGTAGAGAAGGGGCGTGAGTGGACGAGAGCTGAGGAAGCATTGTTCCAGGTCGGCCATAAAAATATTGGCATATTGTGGGGCCATGCCGGTGCCAATAGTTGTGCCACTGATCTGGAGTTATATATTGTCATCAAATTTGAAATAGTTGTGTGTGAGGATAAAGGCACAGAGCTCAGCAGCCAGTTGTGCTGTGACATCATCAGGGATACTGTTCCTGACAGCTTGTATTCTATCTGTGTGTGGGATGTTCGTGTAGAGAGCCTCTACATCCATGGTGGCTAGGATGGTGTTTTCTGGAAGGCCACCAATGCATTGTAGTTTCCTCAGGAAATCAGTGGTGTCACAGAGATAGCTGGGAGTGCTGGTGGCATAGGGTCTGAGTAGAGAGTCCACATATCCAGACAGTCCTTCAGTGAGAGTGCCAATGCCCAAGATGATGGGGCGTCCAGGATTTCCGGGTTTGCGGATCTTGGGTAGTAGATAGAATAACCCTGGTCGGGGCTCTAAGGGTATGTTGATTTGTTCCGGTGTTAGTGTAGGGAGTGTCCTGAGTAGATGTTGCAGTTTCTTAGTGTATTCCTCAGTGGGATCTGAGGGAAGTGGCCTGTAGAATTTGGTGTTGGAGAGTTGTCTGGCAGCCTCCTTTTGGTAGTCAGACCTGTTCATGATGACAACAGCACCTCCTATGTCAGCCTCTTTGATGATAATGTCTAGGTGGTTTCTGAGGCTGTGGATGGCATTGCGTTCTGCAGGACTTAGGTTATGAGGCAAGCGATGTTGTTTTTCCACAATTTCTGCCTGTGCACGTCGGCGAAAGCATTCAACGTAGAGGTCCAGACTGTCATTTCGAACCTCAAAAAAAGTCTGTGTGGGTATTCACCCATGAAAGCTCATGCTCCAAAACGTCTGTTAGTCTATAAGGTGCCAGAGGACTCTTTGCTGCTTTTACAGATCCAGACTAACACGGCTACACCTCTGATACAGTGTCACTGTTCCTCAATGCAGGAAATGCTCTGTGCATTACCCTGCTTAGCCACATGGTGCCACTGTTGCTCCACGGGAAATACTCTGTGCATTACCCTGCATGGCCACATGGTGTCATTGTTGCTCCATGCGGGAAATTCTCTGGGCATTACTGTGATGGAGTGGGGACTGTCTGTGTGGGGGATGGGAGAACAGGGGGTGACTTTAGGACCAGACACGTGCTCAGCCTGTAACTCGAGCTAGGCAGGGGGGAGAGGGTGGGCAACTTTCCCCGGGAAGCTGGACACAGGAAGGGGCCGGCTGGAGGGAGTTGGGTTGGTTCAGTTTCGGTTTTGGTCTGGGTGGTTGGAATTCAGGGAATCCCAAACTGGGAACTATGTTTCCTGAACCCCCAGAAGGACTCGATTGCGGGGTCCTGCTTGTGCCTCCAAACTCTGCTGTATCCTTCACTCCTGTTGTCCAATAAACATTCTGTTTTACTGGCTGGCTGAGAGTCACTGTGAGTCCCAGGAAGAGGGGTGCAGGACCGGACTCCCCCACACTCCGTGACAGACCCTAAGCCCCTCCGGGACCCCTGCAGTCTGGACGTAGGTATCTGTGCCCCCCATCAAACACCTAAGACCCCTGGAGACCCCTCCAGCCTGAACTTAGGTATCTGTGCCCCCTACAAGCCCCCTAAGCCCCTCAGGGACCTATACAGCCAGGACATTGGTATCTGTGCCCCATATAGACTCCAGAAGCCCCCTGGGACACTCCAGTGTGCATGTAGGTATATGTGCCCCTCAGAAACCCCCTAACCCTCCAGGAACCCCTACAGCATGGATATAGGTATTTGTACCCCCCTGGGATATCTACAATCTGGACGTAGATATCTGTGCCCCTCACGAAACCTCTAACCCCCCCTGGGACTGATACAGCCTGGACAAACGTATCTCTGCCCACCCGAACCCCTAAGACCCCCTGGTACCCCTACAGTCTGGACATAGGTATCTTGGGCCACCAAAAATCCCCTAAGACTCTCAGGATTCCTCCAGCCTGGACGTAGGTATCTATGCCCCCCACTAACCCCCTAAACCCCCCGGGTATCACTGCAGCCTGGATTTAGGAATATGTGCACCCCACGAACCCCCTAAGCCCCCATGGGACCCCTAAAGCCTGGAGATTGGTATCTGTGTCCCCCCCAAAATTCTCTAAGCCCCCCCAGGATCCCTACGGCCTGGACGTAGGTATCTGTGCACCCCAAGGCCTCTAAGATACCCCGGACCGCTACAGCCTGGATGTAGGTGTGAAGGTGCTCCCTGTGGGAGCCAGCTGAGATCACTCAATCAGGGTGAACTGCAAACAAGACAGGGCAGACAAATCCCAAATGCTGGTGGTTATTTCAATACTTAGATTTACCAAGCCAGAACAAAACAGCTTCTGTAGTACTTCATTGGTTACTTAGAAGTTTAAACCACTCAGTTCCCTTAAAGTACCCAGCCTCAGGCCTCCTTCCAGACACACCTGTCAGATATGATGATGATTCCTGAAAATCTTACTTCATCATATAAAAGAAAAGATTCTTCCAATCCCAAAGGATCAGCCACATACCCAGGTTCAATTATAACTTAGATCTCACCCAAAATACATGCTATAGCCAATTCTTATTAACTAAGCTAAAATGTATTAGAAAAGAAAAGAGAGAGTTCTGGTTAAAAGATTAATAGACATATAGACTTGAATTCAATTATTGAGGTTTAGATACATAGTAGAGGTGAGCTTGTAGTTGCCAAAAGCCCTTTTAGAAATAGTCCATAGGTTATAGTCCAATTTCCATATTCAGGGTGGCTCCAGTCAATGACTGGGGATCTCAATCCTTGTGGCTTAAGGTTTCCCCGTCTTGAAACCCAAAGCAGATCTGAGATGAACAAGGATCGTGTCCCAGGCTTCTTATACATTTCCAGCAGCCTTTCAGCCTGAGAAAACAATAGGCTTAACTCTCCTTCCAAACATCCTGGCAATTAGTACAGGGTAATTTATCCATTAAACAGTTCAAATACAGGTTACCACAACCTTCAAAGAGACACAGAGACAATAATACTATTTCACTCAAGTGTCATCATAAATGTTAATATTCCTTTTTTGCTCTTTGATTTAAAACTATAGCAATAGACAAGACTTGTTTGCTTACATCACAAGACCTGAGCAAACATCTCCCCTTCTACCTCTAACAATGCAGACTTGCATTTTAAAGCTCTGTTCATTTACATATCTTGCTAACCAGTTCTTAAGATTCACCCACGGGTCAGGTCAGTCGGTGAGGTGAGTTAATTAACTCCTTCTGGCCCTGTCACCTTTTAATGAGATATTAGATTATACTTATAATGTCACAGTCGTGGTGATTCGACTGCTGCAGCTCCCCGTACACTCTGCCTGCGCCTCTCACCGAGCTGGAGTACAGCAGTCAAGGGGAGAGCACTCGATGTGTTGCATCTACACTAGACGCAATATATCGATCCCTGCTGGATCGATCACTGCCCACCAATTCGGCAGGTAGTATAGACATACCATGAGTATCTGGTGATCAGAGCTGGACCCCGGAGGGGGACACATTGAAGGAATTCAGGGGTTAAGGTGCCTCTATTGTCAACTGTCAGGGCTGCTGTGGCTCAGAGGAGGGTGCTTGACTGCCTGACAGGCTTAGGCACCGCAAGCCTGGCAGGCGGGAGAAGTGAAGCGGCCACGGTGTGCTCGGGGTGCTCGTGCTCGGAGCAGGGGTGAGCTGGGGTGAGGAGGGTGCAGCAGGGCAGAGTGGGGATCCTGTCACAAGAGGGATGCCTCAGGGTGGCGGGGGGAGTTGCCACGGATGGGGCACCTCAAGGTTGGTGCACGGGGGAGGAGGGCGCAAGGTGGAAGTTTCGCCTAGGGCGTGAAACTTCCTTGCACCGGCCCTGCCCCACGCCCTGTCTGCAGCCAGCCCTGCACCCCCTGCCCTGCCCTGCCCGCAGCCAGCCTCTGTCTCCAGCCAGCCCTGCACCTTCTGCCCTGCCCACACCAGCTGCATCCTCCCTGCCCTGCCTGCAGCCAGCCCCACGGCCAGCCCATGACACACCCCTGCCCTGTCTCCAGCCAACTCCTGCCGCACCCCCCATGGCCCTGCCCAAAGCCAGCCAGCCCCCACACCTCCCCAGCCTGCACCAGCCCTGCACCCCCTGTCTGCAGCCAGCCCCGCATCCCCTGCCCTGTCTCCAGCCAACCCCTGATGCACCCTCCTGCCTGAAGCCAGACAGCCCCGCACCCCTTGCCCTGCCTGCAGCCAGACCGTACCTCCAGCCACCTCCATGCCCACTGGTGCCCTGCAGTTCCCAGGGCAGTAACCGTGCATATCTGCTTCAATGAGAGGGGCAGGGAGCAGCTGGGACCCACACATGTGCACACCCTAGGGTGACCAGACAGCAAGTGTGAAAAATCGGGATGGGGTGGGGGGTAATAAGATCCTAGATAAGAAAAAGATCCCAAAATTTGGACTGTCTCTATAAAATCGGGACATCTGGTCACCTTAGCACACCCCCAGGACTCCTGAGTTCCATTGCTGGATTTCCTATTGGTTCCACTGCTGGTTGTTTTCCTTTTCCTGGGGGACTTTGGGCAAGTTGCTCCCCCCTCTAGGGCTCTGTCCCCAGCAGTCACGTGGGGATTTCATACTTTCCCACTATTGGAAAGTGCTGGGAGAATCCCCCAGCAAAAGCTGCTCTGACAGTGCTAAGCAGCATCTGACCATTCAAGGTCGGAGTGCACTGCCCAGGAGGAGTGTTTGGCTCTGGGGTTTCACTTCAGCCCCGTCTAGAGTGAGGGGCCCAACCATGGAGTTTGTCTCAAGAAGACCAAGTCTCCAATTTGTTAAGGGTGTTTTGAATTCCAACCCTGTGCTCCTAAGTGCTTGGTGTCAGTTGCAAATTTTAGAAGCATGCTCTCCACTGCATTTTCCAAATCATTCATGAAAATATAGAATAGTACCGGACCGCAGACTGATCCCTGCCGGACCCACTAGGTACACCTTCTCCGTTGGACAGCCAAACATGGAGAAGGGCTCCTGGAGTCTGGGCTTTCAACCAGCTCTGCACCCACATTACACTGATTACAGCTGGACTGCATTTCCCTCGTTTGCTTGTGAGAATGTCCTACGGGACTGTGTGAAAAGCCTTAGCAACCCCAAGCTAGATCCCATCTACTGTTTACCCACCTCCACCAGGCCCAGAACCCTGCAGAAGAAGGAAAGAGGATCGGTTTGGAATGATTTGTTCTTGACAAATCCATGTTCACTAGTCCTAAGAATCAAACTATTCTGTAGGTGCTGCTGACAAACTGAGTGTTTAAGAATGTATTGCAGGATCTCTCCAGCAATGGCAGTGAGGCTAGCTAGTTTGTAAGTCTCAGGGGTCTCTTTGTTCCCCTTTTAGAGAAAGGTCCTGTCTTGTTCATGGATGGGAAGATGTTCTTTTTCAGGGATCTCAGACGAGAACTGGGGCACAGCACCTGGTTTGTCAAGGCCACAAAAATGGAGGCAGGAACCTCTTCTCTCCTGCTGGCAAAGAACCCCAGGTACCTGAAAGACAGGGACTCACATCCCTGAATGGGCTTTTAAAAAGGCAGTGGTTAAAGATTGGCACCGACCATTTCTTGTTTCCACAGACTAGACATTTTAGCAAACTTTAGAATTCCTTGGTGCTAAACACTGTGAAACGCCCCTTTCTCCTTCACAGAGGGCTTTAACGCCCCTTATCTCACTCAGGCTCACAACTGACCGGAGTTCGAGAACTGTCCCTGTTCCCATTGGACAGATGGGAGGAGCCTGAGGTCCAGAGAAGGGAAGTGACCTACCCAAGCGCCTACACAGTAAGGCGGTGGCAGAGCCAGAAAGGGAAGCCACCAGTCCTGACTCCTGTTCTAACAGGCAATAAACCCCCCCAGAGGCAGGGATAGAGCCCAGGAATCGAGATGGTGGGGAAATTTCATTGAATCCATTTCTGTCAGAAAATCCCATTCAGGCTAATCCGGTATTTTTCTCAAAATCATAACAAGTGGGATGAAAGTTCTTTGCAAAAATATTGTATTGCAAAACAAAAGCATCTCCTGTTTGTCAGAGTGTCTTAAATTGTCTACTCGCACACAAAGAGGAGACACTTAGATCTCAAACATTAGATAAGATGCTTCAGTCTGAGCTAAGTCATTGCTGCTCTTAACAATTTCAAAATAAAAAAATGCAAATAAAATAGACTATTTCAGCTATTCTATTACGTGTTAATCTGCTCTGAGTAAACGTGATAGGACACCTCATATTATGCCCTACTCCTTGTGACACTCTCCAATGGATCCCCATCCTCCACCCACCGTCAGGTAGGTGCGAGCGGATCATTATTATTTCTACTTGAAAGAGGGAGAAGCTAAGGCTGAGAAAGGAGAATTGACTTGTCTTAGGTCACACAGCCAGTCAGAGGCAGAGTTGGGAATAGGACCCAAGAGCCCTGATTTTCAAACTACCCATTGGATCTTGAGTTTCAGACACTGAATGACCTGAATAAAGTGCTCTCAGATGAGCTCCAGACCAACAAGAGTGACAGTAACTATTCAGCAAGTATTTGAGGAGAACTGCAATGTTAGAGAGAATCATGAACTGCTCAGAGACAACTAATGCAGAGAAGCGGCAAAATTCATGAAACACAAACATCTCTTTAACTTATAAAGAGAAAAACAAGGACCTGAGTCTCCTCCCTGTCAATAACCCCCTGCTCAGCCAATCCGGCTAGAGACTGAGGAGGGGAGGCTGAGGGATCTCACCAGAGAGCCCAAAAGATGGCCCAGGTCACCGGTGGGGATCACTTCCCGAGCACTAGTTCAGCCTCTCATTTTTGGGTAGACCTCCCACAGTGAGAACTGCAGAGCACTGCCCTGCAAAAAACTAAAAAAAAACACACACACACTCTCTCTCTCCCCCTCCCTCCTGGTGTGGGGAGGGGAACAGGTAAAAGGACAAAGGAAGCAAGAGAAGAGAAAGGAGGGAGGGAGGGATGGAGGAACAGGTGAAACAAAAAGGACAAACCCTAATGTCCCCAGTGATTCTAAGGGACAAAATCCCAGGTGCAGAATAAAATCCTGCCTCCTTAAGCTCTTGTTTTCCATGCCTCGAATTCACCTGTCACCAGATGGATCAGACTGAACAGGTTTCAAACCTCCAGGAGGCTCTTGCCTTCTAAACAGGGATGGCTGTTTTCTAGTAAAATCACTACAAGGGAAGGAGAAAACTCAAAAGAGGTTCCTCCTGACGCTCACGTCCGTGAACCCGAATACTCTCTCAGTCCTCAAAGAGAGACCTGGAGAAGGAGACTTGCTGAAGCAAAGCCACAGGGGTCTCTGAGGTTTCCCTGGCCCCTCGCCCCTGTCCTGCCTCCATAGGGCATTGCAAGGGCACCGAATTGCCATATTTTGGGACCACTCCCCTTTCTCCTTCACAGAGGGCTTTAACGCCCCTTATCTCACTCAGGCTCAAGACCACCCAGAGCTCGAGAATTGTCCCTGTTCCCATTGGACAGATGGGGAGGAACCTGAGGTACAGGGAAGGGAAGTGTCCTGTCACCAGATAGATCAGATTGAACAGGTTTCAAACCTCGAGACGGCTCTTACCTTCTAAACAGAGACAGTTGTTTTCTAGTAAAATCAGGAAAAGAGAAGGGGAAAACTCGAAAGAGATTCCTCCTGGTGCTCACGTCCGTGAACCTGAATACTCTCTCAGTCCTCAAAGACAGACCTGGAGAAGGAGACTTGTTGAAGTAAAGCCACAGGGGTCTCTGAGGTTTCCCTGGCCCCTCGCCCCTGTCCTGCCTGGCTGATGTCAGCATCTCTCTGTGAGGTCACCACCCCCCATCACCTTGGACCAATAGTCTGAGGTCCTGCAAAAGGCCTTTGTGATGTCACTGCCACAACCCTTCCTTGATGTGCCAATATCCTGCCCCTGGCCAGGCCCTTTGGAGGTTTGAACTACTCCCTGTGGACACCCCACTCAAGGAGCGTTCGTTCTAGGCAGCAAGCCGGCTAGACAGGAAAACATCAGACACTGCTCCCAATGCTACACTCAGTGTTCCAGAAATTAGTCGACTTTATGGCCAGAAGAGACCATTAGAGCATCTAATCAGACCCCCTGCATATCACAGGCCTCCTGCATGACACAATAGCTACTTTTGGGGGAAAGGCATCTAGTCTTCATTGAATGACATCACGGGATGGAGAATCCACCACTTTCCTTGGTAGCTTGTTCCTGTGGTGAATCATCCTCGCTGTTGACTATTTGGGGCTTAGTTGTAACATGAATTTGTCTCTTTTCACCTTCCAATCATTGGGTCTTGTTTTGTCTTTCTCTGCTCCATTCAAGAACCCTTTAATACCCAATCTTTTCTCTCCATTAAGGCACTTCAACACTTCAGTGAAGTCACCTTTCAATCTTCTTTTGATAAGCTAAACAGGTGGCGCTCTTTCAATAGCTCACTAGAAGGCATTTTTCTCCAGCCCTCAGAACATTTTGGTGGCTTTTTGCTGCCCCAGCTCCAATTTCACAGTATCTTTTTCAAATGAGGACACCAAAACTGGAGGCAGTATTCCAATATCAGTCTCATTGATGCCGTGTCACCTCCTGTGATGTTATTGACATAATCTGTAACTTTATAGATCACCATTGTGACCACGGTTCTGTATTTGCAGCCTATATGATTGAAAGGTTGTCGTGAAAGGGGTCTATGGAGAGGTTCTGATTGGCTGATTATAATTATGCTATCTCTAGACGTGTATCAATTTTGTTGTTGAAGTTATGAATATTGGCTCTATGCTGTCTGTATTCAAACTTGTGCTATGCTTCCGACGAACACCCCAGCCAGACAAGTTGGTGTCAGTTCTGCCTAGCCTGCTTGATGGCCCATTAAGGACCATCAGCTCTACAATCAACCCATTGAGAGAAGGCAGATACATCTTGTGGCTTAGCAAGGTATGCAGGGACCTGCCTATGGACAAAACTCAAAGGTTTTTCTATGCCACGTGCTGGATAGAGTGTCCTTGGGACAAAGAAAGCAAAGACCACATGGCAAGAGACTGTAAAAGGCTGATGCCTCGTCTCCAATCCTGCTTTGTACCTCTGAAGGGATTTTTCTACAAACTGAAGCTCTGTACAAAGGACTGAATGACCCATCCCAGCTGTGGATGGACTCCAGAGACTTGATTTGAACCTGCAGTTTATTCCATCACTGCTACAAGCCTGAACCAAGAACTTTGCCATTACTGTATGTGAAGGGTTAAAGTTCATGTGCATTTTATATAACAACCTGGTCTATAGATTGTGCCAGCTCTTTTCCAGACCCAAAGTCCAGAGTATAATCAAGGGACCAGAAGCCTAGCAAATAGTGACCAGCTAAAAGAAAGCTGGGTAAACAGAAAGCCTTGCTTGCTAAGATAAGCTTGGTCAGCAAATTGCCAGGTGTTGGAGCTAAGAACTAAATCATTGTGTCTTAGTCAAAGCTGCAGATTGAACAAAGAATCCCTGTTCCTATTGTGTAAGTCTCTTCTGTAGGGAGACATTCTTCCCAGAGATCCAACCTTGAGTTTATGAAAAGTTGGCAGATGTCAGTATAAGGTATCTAAAAGGGTGTCATCAGGAGGAGGGAGAAAACTTGTTCACCTTAGCCTCCAATGATAGAACAAGAAGCAATGGGCTTAAATTGCAGCAAGGGAGATTTAGGTTGGACATTAGGAAAAAGTTCCTAACTGTCAGGGTAGTTAAACACTGGAATAGATTGCCTAGGGAAGTTGTGGAATCTCCATCTCTGGAGATATTTAAGAGTAGGTTAGATAAATGTCTATTAGGGATGGTCTAGGCAGTATTTGGTCCTGCCATGAGGGCAGGGGACTGGACTCGATGACCTCTCGAGGTCCCTTCCAGTCCTTGAGTCTATGAGTCTATGAGTCTATAAGATATGGCATCCTTCCACCTCCCTTCCCAGGGACCAATGCCTTGCCTTAAGACACACAGAAAACAATCTTTATTGCCATATACTTTCACTGTTTCTTTGCTTTAACCCCTAGGAATGTACCTGGAGGAAAATCAAAGGAGTTGCTCCTTTCCTATGGACCTCAAATCAGAATTCAGCATAGATATTTTATACTAATAACATTTTATCAAAGTATTCATGAAATGTTAACTTGCTAACTTGAGACCATGGGTGGAGACATTATGTAACCTGTTAACCTTTGGCTACTGTGCTTATCATGTCTTGCAGCAAAACCTATCCCAGAGTTTGGAACTCCCTACCCCGTCACTTTCCCTCACCCATGGAAAATCTATATATTCTATTGTAATCAATTTAGAGAGTCTCTGAGCCTAATAAGCAAGGTGACACTCTGCCAGTGCTGTGTGTAATAAACTCCTATTCTTGCCCTCTACACGGTGGAGATGTATGTCCTTCACAGACACCTGCTGAATAAAGAGGAGATTCAGCATCCAGCTTGGCTGAATGTGTCTTCTTTCCCCACAGCTTGGTGATCTTCTGAGGAAATGGAGAAGACTGCCTTTGCCTAGCTGTACATTGCTTGCAAAAGAAACAAGTCTTTTTGGTGGCAAGTGTTGAAAGGAGCCATTAGACAAATGTGGAGACAGGAAAAATGTCCCCCAACTCAACTGGCATCTGTGGATGCTGAAGTCACAACACAAAGTGCTAAACAGTATATGACCACAGGCTGGTGTCAGAAGAGTCTCTACCAAAGCCTTTTCCAACAGCAGGGGCCTCTCTGTGCACAGAACTCCTGGTAGTGTGATGGCTGCAGGCAGTGGAGAACTCTATTTTGGCATCTCTTTGTCAGTGAACATCTACAGACGCTGTTTAAAGGTCTCTAGATAGTGATCTTTGGGAAGAGCTGGCTGAAGTGTCTTCCTAGTAACCAGGAGATCCTGGCTTGGCCTGCCAGTTCTTCTTTGCAAGTCTTGAGGGAAATGGGGAATGTCTGTAGTTTGGAATTTGCAGGTGTTGTCCTGGACCATCAAAGGGAACAGTTGCAAGTATTTTCTCAAGGCAGGCACCTTGGCTTAGCTGGCTAAAGCACCTGCTTAATAAATAGGAGATCCTGGGTTCAACTCCCAGTGGTGCCTTGTTCTATGGGTTTTGTCTCCTCTGCTCACATTTTCCTGTGTCTTTCTAGGAAACAGAAGAGAGCTCCCTTGGTATCCAAGTCATTACTTGCTAAGGAAAAGGCTTCTTTGGAGAGAAACGTTGGAAAGAATCAAATCACAAGCCTGGAGTTGATGAAAAGGCTGCTGTGACTGGCACTGGCATGGTGGTTGCTTTGATTGCAATTGCTGCAACATAAAAGCCTGCACCACACATCCTTGTGATTCGCTGGGGATGTCCACACACAGATGTCATGTCGTCTTCCTTTTGATTGTCACTGATGAAAAATGGAGCAGCTGGGAGAAAAGTCCCAGAGGCACTTGCCAGGTAAAGTGGAGGTTAGAGATGCAGCACCCAGTGGTGGTGCCTTGCCAAATGTGTCCGCTCCTCCCACTTTTTGGTCAATCTTTTGAAGAAGCAGAGAAGACTGCCTCTGCCTTGCAATGCAAATGCTTCCAAAAGAAACCGGTCATTTTGGTGAATGAAGGGTGGTGCTCTACTAACCCCACTTAGCCGCACAGCTTCTTCCCTGCCTTCCTCAGCTCAACTTTCCTCTATTGCCCCATTCCTGCCTCACTTTTTCCTTTGGCCAGTCACACAAAGGAGCCCAGCAGGAAGTGACAGCCTCTATAGGCCAACCTCCAACAGCAGAGGTGGCCAAGCCACAAGCCTCCAAATGGTGACTGGCTTAACTACTCTAGGTTCTCCAGCCTGACACCAAGGTGCTTTCTCCACTGCGGTCAGCATCCTCTGTCATGCAGGGGTTGGAGTTATCCCAGGGACAGGCCAATAGGAGGAGTGGCCTTTCTGAACAACAAGGGGATCTGGGAAAAGGAAGCCAGCATGTTTCTGCCTGGTTTTGAACCAGGGACCTTTTGCATGTTAGGCAAATGTGATAACCACTACACTACAGAAACTCCACCTACTTGGCTGTTGCTCACTCTGGCACAGACCGATGGACAAATCTAGAGAATGTGGTGGTAGCCCCTCGATAGGTCAGCTGGCAGAGCAGAGGACTGGAGCCAGCACTCAGGAAGTCATCCTTACCTCGCCCGTGTGACTCCAGCTTGAGGGAGAGCTTCTTTTTCTTCTCCTTGCTGACAAAGAGCAAGAGAAGAATGAAAGGTCAGGTGGGCCAACTCGGTGCAAAAGCCCATGCTGTCTTTTCCTGCTGCATAGCCTGAAATGGGGGACTCGTGGCAGTTAAAGGAACTGCTACAGTCTCAGAAAACATCCCGCCCGTGCATAAAGGAGGATAGAAGAGCCTGTTAGTCTAGCACGCTCCCAACTGAACTGTTTCAGCAGCTGCTAGGTTTCTTTTTGGCCTGTTACTTTTCTGTCTGGGATGTTGTTGTCAGCTGTGGCACAGAAAAAGGACGTCATTGCGAGCTGCCCATGAAGATAAGATTAACTTTTGCCTTCCTTGCTCGGCTTTACTTGCTTCCTCACCCTATTCCTGCCTTAGTTACTGTGTTACCTGAAGGCAACGGGGGCCCAGCAGTACGAAGAGGAAGTTAGACAGCTAGACCCTGGTGGCAAAAGTTCTACCACCGCTTGCCACCCCACTCTCTTCTCCCAGCTTCACATATTGACCGCCAGGGACTTGGTGCCCAGCAGCGCAACGGAAGGCAGTGGACAGAGCCACCCTCGCCTTGAAGCTCTGGCTCATTAAACCATATCTTCAGTCGCTGATGGCCAATGAGAGACCAACAGCGCTTGCTATTTTAGCACTTGAAAATGCCATTGGTCAGACATTGGATCTCTTTAATGCTGTTACATAACAAATGAAAATAGAATCTCAGTGTGACATTCTGTACCTTTGGGGGAGCGTGCTGTAACCCCCACATTCCTCATTTTCATATAATCGTGATCTTATATACAGAGCATGCCTTGTAAGGCATCAGGGGAAAGAATATTATCTGCTGAAAGTCATTTCTCTACCCATAGATGCTTACCATTCATGCATATGAAGTTATGAGAATTGTGCAGTGTGGTTGTCACTATGCTGTAAGGTGGGGGAGTCAGCCAAATATTAGCTCCCCAGTGACAACAGCAAGGAAAGTAACCAACACCCGGACAGGGTGTCAAACAACCCATCAACAGCCATTGTTCATCAAGGCAGCTACAGTGCAATCACTTACCTGCAAGAGGACACCCCAGGGGAATTGCTCAGACTTCCTTGGAGAGACGCAGTGATGCTCACCTGACTCTGAAGGGGGAGCAAAGCCAAGAGGGAAGAAAGGACATGATAAAAGCAGAGATATTTGCCATGCTTTCTCTCTTTCGTCCACCTACATCTACAGACACCCCCACACCAAGCAACTGAAGCGCTGACGAAAGGGGAGAGCCTGGCTGAAAAGCCACCAGCCGGCCTGTGGTGAGAAGCATCTAAGTTTGTAAGGGCATTGAAAGGGTTAAGATCAGCTTAGAGTGCATTTTGCTTTCATTTCACAAAAACAACGAGGAGTCCGGTGATGCCTTAAGAACTAACAGATTTATTTGGACACAAGCATTCGTGGGTAAAAAGCCCTCTTCTTCAGATGCATGGAGTGAAAATTGCAGATAGAGGCATAAATATATATTGGAACATGATGTAAAGGGAGTTACCATACAAGGGGAGAACCAGTGTTGAAGGCTAATTCAGTCAGGGTGGATGTGGCTCTCTCCAAGTAATTGACAGGGAGGTGTCAATACCAAGAGAGGGAAAATTGCTTTTGTAGTGAGCCAGTCACCCCCAGTCCCTCTTCAAGCTCAAATTAATGGTGTTAAGTTTGCAGATCAGTTGTAACTCTGCAATTTCTCTTTGAAGTCTGTTTTTGAAGTTTTTTGAATGGCTTCTTTTAAATGGCTACTTTGAATGGCTACGTTTAATTGTGTTATTGAATATGAACATGTAAATGTGTTATGGAAGTCCCATGTGGTCTAGTGGTTAGGATTCTTGGCTTTCACCCAGGCAGCCTGGATTCAATTCCCCACACAGGAACAATGCAGAGCTTCTCCTTGTAAAGGAGGCAGGAAACAAAAAGAATGGGAAGGGATCCTGCCAGCAGCAGAGCTGGATAGAATTGGGAGCAGTACTGGATTTGACATGGTGCCATAGTGCTAGGCCCAAGCTCTGAAGGGACCTGTAACAGTAACTTCCTCCCCTCTGCAGAAAGGAAGCCTCAGAGCAGCCTGGATTCAGTAGGGGAGCTGAGACCCCATAGGGCCCTGGGAGCTGTAGTTCCTTGGCCAGCTCCCTGCCTTGGAGCAGAGAAGGAACATTTCCCAGCATTCCCTGGGCTGCTATCAACAGGAAAGGGAGGGGGGAAGCTGTGAGACTCCATGTGCTGCAGTTTGCTGTGGCTGGGGGGCTGGCTGCTAGAAGCGGGTACCATCTGTGAATAGGGAAGAGGTGTGACCAAGGAGTAGAAGGCTTTGGCCCAGGTAGCACCCTCAGAAGACTTCCCCAGACGGGCTTAGGGATGCTGGTGTGACCTTGCCTGGCAGCCCCCAAAGATGGAACTGGGTGGACTAACTGGACAGGGCCCCTCTCTATCTGAAGCTGGGCAAAGGGAGGTATGTGGATCCCACCAGAGGGTAAAAGGGTAAGTAAGGAAGGGGAGGCTCTACTGGACCTGGACAGCTTCAGATACAGGACAGGAGGATTTCCACTTCTGAGCCATGAAAATAGAAATTGAATTTTCCTTTCCAGATGTATCTAATATTCAGAAAGGGAATCTAGCCCCTGCCTTCCAGATCTGAACACCTCAAAATCAGGAGTGCTCAAGCTCAATTTGGGCAGCTGTTACTTCATTTCTCCCAAATCAAATATGCTGATCCACTGTCATTTACTGTAGAAAAAGTAGGAGAAAATTGAGCAACAAACGTTGGGGTCTTCCCAGTGCTAACGAGGGCTGGAATTGCTATTTTCAACAGCCATTACACTTTTTTTTTTAGTTTTGTTTGTTTAAAAGGAAGACAGTGATATTGTACTGGCAAATTCCCCATAGAAACAAAGAATGGAACAGAAGAATAATAAAGGCACCTCAACTTTCCTCATTTATGTAGGACAGTCTTATTAGATGGATCCAGACATCTTCCAATCACAGAAGCTGAAAATTGTTCCACTTTACTGCAGTTCTGTAACCATGCAGGAACCTAGAGGAGGAAAGTGCCTAACTCCAGAGTCTGCAGCTGCCTAGGGCCAGTGCTGAGGATTTAGAGTCCCTAGTGCTGCCCTTGCAAGGTTCAAGCATGCTCAGCCTTGGCATTGCCTCCGCTCCTGCGGCTAGTAGCTGCAGCTGTCTAAAGCTGGCCTCTGGCAGTTGCCCCATGGCTGTAGCTAGAGAAGCTACAAGTGGCTCTATGACTCCTGGGGCCATTAAGCTAGAGCACCTAAAGACACTGGAGTTAACCTCAAGGAACAGAGGTCACCAGTAGGAAAGGAATGTCGGGGGAGCAGGGAAGGCGGGAGCAGGTCAGGCTTGCAGAGGGAGCTTCCAGCTGGTTGGGAGCATGTCCAAAGTAGAAAGGAAACATGTATGGGGAGAGGTGGTGGTGACCAGGTAGCAGACTAGCATGTAGATGGGAGCAGAGGGAGAGACGCTGGTGTCTTCAGATTCCCAAGGGCTAAGTCCTCACTTTGGGCAAATGGTGTTTGCAGGTGGCTTGCTCACATGGCAGGATGGGGGCTGAGGGAGGGATCTGTCAGAACTGATCAGGTGTCTGCTGGCTTTTGGACTTTGAGCTGAGACTAGGACCACATGCAGTGACTGGTGACATGCGGGGGGTACTGGAGACATGGCTAGAGAAGGTCTGAATGAGGAAAGAGATAAATCTGTGGGGAGTTTCCTTGGTCACTATGAAAGTTCTGCTCACTGTGGACACTGGTAAACCCACATGGGTGTACAGCTCAATAAGAAAACCCGCGGGCTGAGGGAGCTGTGTATGGCAATGCATATAGTCATGGAGAAGTGTGTGATCAAAATGAAAAATGTCTCTGAGGTTCAGTACCGGGTATATGAAGGCACCAATGGCACTGCCCCACCAGGCCCACACTCGGAGCCCACAGTGACTACACTGGGGCCCACAAATATGTTTGGTGCCAGGGCCAATAAAAGGTTAATCCAGCCCTGACTGCCCGAGCACTATTTCAGCCTCACATTTTTGGATGGACCACCCACAGTGAGAGCTGCAGAGCACACTCCCGCAACACACACGCACACACTCGTCCTGGTGTTGGGAGGGGAACAGGAGAAAGGACAAAAGAAGAGATGAAGGGAAAGGAGGGAGGGACAGGTGGATGGAGGAAAAGGTGAAACACAAAGGACAAACCCTAATGTCCCCATGATTCTAAGGGACAAAATCCCAGGTGCGGAATAAAATTCTGCCTCCTTAAGCTCATGTTTTCCATGCCTAGAATTCAACTCTCACCAGATGGATCAGACTGAACAGGTTTCACACCTCCAGGAGGCTCTTACCTTCTAAACAGGGATGGCTGTTTTCTAGTAAAATCACTACAAGGGAAGGAGAAAACTGGAAAGAGGTTCCTCCTGGCGCTCACGTCCGTGAACCCGAATACTCTCTCAGTCCTCAGACAGAGACCTGGAGAAGGAGACTTGCTGAAGCAAAGCCACAGGGGTCTCTGAAGTTTCCCTAGCCACTGGCCCCTGACTGATGTCAGGATCTCTCTGTGAGGTCACCACCTGCTCACCAATAGTCATTGACCAATAGTGTGAGGTCCTGCAAAAGGCCTTTGTGATGTCACTGCCACACCCCTCCCTTGCTGTGCCAATGTCCTGCCCCTGGCCAGGCACTTTGGAGCTTTGAGCTACTCCCTGTGGATCACCCCACTCAAGGAGCTTTTCTATAGAGCATCCTCAGATGTCTGAGCACACGAGTGCCATGGCAATGAACTGACACACATGGCACCAAGATGAGATCATTAGTAGACTAACCTATAGGAGAAGGACACCCCAGCATTAGTAGGGGAGAAATCCCTACTGAACATGCATTACACCTAGCAGCCCCTGCGTGGGGTTGGGCGGGGGCTGCGGAGGGGGGAGACCTGGGAAAGGGATGGATGTAAAATGTCTGTGCAGCCGGGACATGGCCAGGGGGCGAGGGGAGAAGAGCAGGTGACCCCTAAGGAGCGGGGAGAAAAAGGGGGGGCTGAGATCCCCTCAGAATTACCACTGCTCCCTCCGTGGAGACCCCCCTCCTCTCCTGTCCTGCCCTCTTTCTCCCTAGAGAGCAACAAGCAACATCCAGGGTGACACCCCCTTCCCTCAAACCCCTGAGAAGTTCCCTGTTCCCCTCCCCCCATTGTGCCCCATTTTCTCTCCCCTTTGCCAATGGCCAGTTCAGATCTCAGGTTTGGGGTGTTTCCCCCCATTTTCACCTGCATTGATTTGTCCTTGTGTAGGTGGGAAATGGTTCCCCCGAGTGATTTCTGAACTGGGCAGAGGGTTAATGGGCAGAGGCTGGGGGGGGCCTGAGACAGGGACACCTCTGGGCTGGGCTGGGGGGGGGTGCACTCTCTGCTGGCAACAGGGCGTGGGAAGGGCCAGGAAGGGGAGGGGGGAGCAAGTGTCCCCCATAGAGAGGGTCCAGCCCCAGGCTGCTACCAGTAGCACATTCCTATCCTGGCCGGGGGGCGGGGGCTTTCTCCAGCTGGGACCTGCCCCCTAGGCAGCCCCAGGCTCTGACCGCACCAGCCCCGCCTGGAGCCCCCAGTGAGTGAGAGACCCCGGAGGGGGTGGGGGAGGGAGTACTGGGCCCTGACAAGAAAGTGACTCTCTCCCCTCAGATCTTGGTGTTTTCCTCTCATGTTATCAAATATGTAGTTTGTGACACAATTTCTTTGCCTGCCCTGCCCGCACCAGCCCTGCACCCCCTGCCCTGTCTCCAGCCAACCCCTGCCATACTGCCTGCCCTGCCCGGACCAGCCCTGCACCCCCTGCCCTGTCTCCAGCCAACCCCGTACCCCCTGCCTTGCCTTCAGCCCTGCACCAACCCGTCTCCAGCCAACCCCTGCCGCACCCCGCTGCCTGAAGCCAGCCAGTCCTGCACTCCTTTGTCTCCAGCCCTGCCAACCCATGCTGCATCCTCCCTGTGGCCCTGCCTGAAGCCAGCCAGCCCACCCCACACCTCCTGTCTCCAGCCTGCCCCACACCCCTTGCCCAGCCTGCAGCCAGACCCTACCTCTCGCATCCTCCCCCTCCCCCTCCCCCACCTCCAGCCAGCCCCATGTTCACTGGTGCCCTGCAGTTCCCAGGGAAGTAACCCTGCACACCTGCTTCAATGAGATGGGCAGGGAGCTGCTGGGACCCACACATGTGCACCCTAGCACACCCTAAGGGAGTGGCAGAGCTCATTTCTAGTTCAGAACCATCTTTTTAAAAAAGAACTTTAGGTAGGGTTAACAT
Source organism: Gopherus flavomarginatus (assembly GCF_025201925.1). NCBI lineage: Eukaryota > Metazoa > Chordata > Testudines > Testudinidae > Gopherus > Gopherus flavomarginatus. Next base: position 13,369,101 of record NC_066636.1, read on the forward strand.
ACTTCTGTACTTTCCCGGACATGTCAGGCTTTTTGGTTCTTAAATCGCCATCCGGGAGGAAAATACGGACGTATGGTAACCCTACTGGTACAAAAAATACATACTGTAGCAGAACTTTTTATAGGGAACCGGTTGTTAAGAACTGAAAGGCTTTTTTTTCCCCAATCATCCCTGCGGGGCCCCGCCAAAAATGTTCAAATTGGGCCCCACACTTCCTAAAGCCGGCCTGCCAGCCACGGCCGGGATTCAAAGGGCTCTGGGCTGCTCGCAGAGATTCCCGGCTGCAGCTGAGGTTTAAAGGTCTCAGGGCTCCCCACCGCCACGGGCAGCCCAGAGCCCTTTGAATCCCGGCAGCAGCTGAGATTTAAAGGGCTCAGGGATCCCTGTGGCTGCAGGCAGCACAGAGCCCTTTGAATCCTGGCGGCAGCTCCAGCGGATGGAGTGAGGCTAGGATTTCAAGGGCTCAGGCTTCCCTCAGCAGCAGGAGCTCTGGGACCTTTAAATCCCTGCCCTAGCCCTGAAAAGCTCCGGGTTCCCCCAGTCGTCAGAGCCCCAGGCCCTTTAATTTGACCTTGAGGGCTCCCAGCCACCTCTTTGGCTGGGAGTCCCTGGTTGATTTAACATCAAGTAACACCTCCCCACCACCAACCTTCCTTTTTGACCCACAGCTGTTTTGGTGGGGCAGCGCTGGGGAAGGAGGGTTTGTTTCTGCAGGGCTGGGCGGGGTGTTTCCGCCAGGCCGGGAGGTCCTGAGTGGGGGGTGTTTCCGCAGGGCCGGGGGGTTTCGGTCCTCAGCTATTTTCTTTGGAGTATTGTGGCCCTCGCTGTTGTACTCAAAGTTCTGTACAGGAACTTTTCAGGGGGATTATGGCAAAATGCCACATTTATTAGTAATACAGGTATCAATTAATACTCTATGATATGCACATGAGATATATATCACAGTCATGCATTCACGCACACACACAGACATAAACACACTCCGTCTTGCTGTTGTTACCAACTAGTTGCTCCCCTTAACTGCACTGGCCAGGTGAGTTAGATGGGGGAGAGGTGGAGCCGGGCTTCTACCGATCCAAATCGATGGTCCGATGGTGACAAGACGAGATCCGGGGTACTTCTGCAAGACACCTCGCATTTATAGCAGCTTCCGTCTTATGCAAATCTAGACCAGATTCAAAATCTGGGTCTGCGTCCGTTGGTCTTTGTGCTGCTTTTCTCTGGGTGTTGTCCCAATGCTGCTCAAAGAGGGTGTCTTCTAAAGAAGGTGCTTGCTTCTAATCCCTGAGGCCATCAATATGTCTGCTCTTCTTTATTGGGCCCACTTGACAAGTTGTATTGTCCTTTGCTCTGGCTCCCATTCCCTCTTCAACTGTTGTAGCTGTCTGGAGGTGGGTGTCTTCCAAGCCTCACTCATTCACACCTCATTCAGTCAATAGAGCAATTGATTACAGAGTGCGGGGGAAAATCTTATTCTACTTCTAGCAAAAAGGCACATGTTTTCTTTTACTTTAACTATACTATCCTTAGGGGCTATAACATTTGATACAAAGTTTTCTACCAATTTTCTACATAGGGATCTAATAGAAAGTTGTATGAAAATAGAGAGGCACAATGCCAAGTCATATGAATTACACAATAACATCATGCCGGATGCAATGTCATAAAGATACTTAATACAGAAAGATACTTAATACAAAATAACACAATGCAACGTTATAAAGATTTATAGAGATAGTTAATACAGAGATTTCTCTACATCACCGCTTTACGAGTTGTGCAGGCCTGCTGACGGCATTTGCGGGGCTTCTCGCTCGTGTGGATTCTCTGATGCCCAATAAGGTGCGAGCTGTGACCGAAAGTTTTCCCGCACTCATGGCATTCACAGGGCCTCTCCCCTGTGTGGATTCTCTGATGTTGAGAAAGGCCTGATCTGTAAGTGAAGTTTTTCCCGCACTCAGCACATGTATTTTTTTTGCTTTTCCCTGCAGATTTCCTGCTGTATTCTGGTTTCCTTAAGGCCCTTCTGAGTTCCCTGACAGGAAATAAATTTATCCATTTTCTTCCCTGGCTGGTTTCCCTGCTCTTTTTCTGGTCTGTGCTGAACCTCACATGTCATTGCATCACCTGCTGTGATAGAAACAGAAACCTCAAACAGGGATGGAAAGGGGAAGGCCAAACCAAAACAAGTGCTGGAGAGAGGTCAAATAAAAATCAGGAACTCAGCTCCTCCCAACAGGAGAGAGGAGGGGATCAATTCAGCCTTCACATCCCATCCAACTTCACAGGGGGAAGGGAGAAAGCTACTGCCCGGTGTCTGCTAGCATCTATAGGAAGCCTTGAGCTATATTTACCCTGCTGATGCGACCCCTGCTATGGACAATAATGAACTGAGAGACTTCCCAAGAGCTTTGTAGGGCATCCTAGATGTTTCCTTCAGGCACTTACAGATTCTGAGTTGGTTTAATGTTTCCTCATCTGTGTGGGGAGATCTCAGGATCTCTCTTTCCTCTGAACCCTGGAGCTCTGGGACCCATGGCTCTTCCCCTTGTTCCAGCTGGGAGATCATATCACGTTGGAAAACCAGAAACTCTGCTCAGATGACAGAAAACAAAGGAGTTCAGTTGATTTTATACAACTTGATCATAAAAAACATTCTATTAATTTATCTTCAGTGCTTAGTGTGACCTAGTGTGCCTGGAGTAGTCCTCACTGAAAATGCCAAGGTCAGAGCAGGCTGAAGAAGGGACAGCAGATGCTCCCCAAACTGGTGGTTAACACTGAAGTTAAACTCACTGACCAGTCACAAACTGTGCTTCTGATCCCACACACTGGTTAACGAGACTCTGAAAAAAGAAATCACACGGCCCCCTTTATTGCATGACAGTTTTCTGATTCCTAATCAGCAACTAGGTCCCGTACAGTGAGAGGTTATTTAAAAACTCTGCTCACTGCGATACAGCATGGCCAGAGGGCAGCAGGAGAGTGATCCTAATTGGATCCAGGAAGTGGGTGGGTAGAAGGTTAGCCACATTACCCAGGTTTGGATCTCATCCAAAATACCATGCTGCCAACCAATCCTTTAGCAGTTAAACTAAATGTTTAGAAGAAAGAACAAATGAAAGAATGAAGTTAAATTCCATCCTTCCAGACAATTCTTTAGCATCTAAACTAAAGGTTTAAAAGAAAGAAAGACAGAAAGAATTTAAATGGAAAAGCAGTCAGATACATTCCAAAATGGATATATCAGGTTCTTAGCAGTATTGATGAGTTGCTGGCTTGAAAGTGGATTTCTTTCTAGCAGGTTCCTGCAGGGATTGGTTCTTGGCCCTGTGCTATTTAACATTCTTATCTATGACTTAGAAGAGAGTACAAAATCATCATTGATAAAGTTTACAGTTGCCACAAAGATTGGGGTTGGTGGTAATTAATGAAATGCCAGTAGATTCAGGCTCCATCACTGAGAGTCTGGGAAGTTGTCCCAGCCCTGGCTGGAAGGTTATTTCCTGTTCCACAAAGAGGGGAAGTTCCATTCCCAACTCCTGTGCCTTGAAATTAGGACCTATCTGACACTACACCCCCATATTCATCATAGTGGTATGATTATAATATGATTAGGACATAATTATGATCTATTTTGTACAAGATGCATCATGTGTGGTGTCACTGGAAAAGTTCTGATTTGCTGAATATGATTATCCTATTTGTGTGCACATATCATGTTCGTATCTGAAGTTATGGATATTGACTCTGTATCTGTATTTCAAATGTGCTTACTCTGGGTAACACCCACAATGAGCCATTCAGGTACAAGAATGAAGAAGCCAGACAGTGCTGATGGCTCAACAAAGACAATGGACTGTGGAAGAGCTTAGCCTTCCTGTGAATGTTTCAGCCAGCCTATGAGTCATGGCTACTATGACTCAGCAGGGCCTGTGACCAGACCACATGACACTAAACTCCATTTTAGTACCTGTATTTTTCCACAAACTGGACTAGGAACTGAGTTTGGAACAAAAGGTTCCCACCATATGGAAAAGCTACATAAGGTGGGGTGTGACACCATCTCTTGGCCTCATTCCCCACACAAGAGAACTTCTGGAAACACCTGAGAAACAAAAACGGATGTGGGGGAAGTGCTGCTCCCAGGATCAAGAGATTTCTAGCTTGTATATGGAAACTTGGGGGACTGCTTGTACCATCAGTCAGGGTGAGAAATTGCTAATTCAAATTCTATCCATCTAGTATGTTAGGCTTAGTCTGAGTTTTGGTTATTTGCTAAATAATCTGCTTTGATCTGTTTGTTATCACTTATAATCACTTAATCTATCTTTCTGCAGTTAATAAACTTGTTTGATGCTTTATCTTAACCAGCGTATTTTGAGTGAAGTGTCTGGGGAAAATCTCAGCTTGTTGTGCACATCTGTTCCATATCGAGGGGAAGGGGAACTACATTAATGAGCTTGCATTATAGAGATCCCTGTGCACTATAAGATGGTATCATTCTGGATTTATACTACAGCAAGTGTGCAAGGTTGGGGAGTGGGAAATTGGCTCTTGTCTTCTATCTGTCCTTGAGTGGCTTAGGTAACGCACTCAGGTAGCTTAGTTGGCTGCATGGCGCCACCTGCTGTTGTGTTGGGTGATAACAGGCCCTGGAGAGGCTGGCGAAATCTCCAGCAAAGCAGTGTGAGAAGGGCCAGCCCAGCGTGAGGGTTAGAGGACACAGCAGTTCCCAGAAGCTCCACAAACTGCCTCCTGGGGGTGACAACCCATCACACCCTACACTACACAAGTCTCAACAGGTTTGTCACATGCTGTCCCCTCCCTTTCTCCACCCGAGATATTTCCTGCTTCCCACCACCTCTAGCAATTCCCACCCTCTTATGCATTTACTGCTCCTCAACCTCCAAGCAGAGCCCGCCACCCTGATAATCTCTTACCTGAGCCAGCTCCATTGCAGCCATTTCCTTGCCCCTGGGAGGACGAGATGATCTGCAGCGAAACATGGATGTTATTCTCTGGCCTGCCAGGGTGAAAAGGGCAAGGTGTGAGAATTCAGACTAGGCTTTTGTCCATTCCACAAGCCGATTCCCCCCAGCTTTTCCCCTGCTAATGCACATTCTAGGTTCTGGCACAGTGTGAAGCACAGAGTGACCTTATTCCAGTACAGGCCTAGCCCCCTCCCACCAGGCTGTAACCCTCTGACACATGGGGAAACCCTCCCAGTAACAGTCTCTCTCTTACACGTATCAAGTTTGCGGACAACACCAAGCTGGGAGGGGTTGTAAGTGCTTTGGAGGATTGGATTAAAATTCAAAATGATCTGGACAAACGGGAGAAATGATCTGAAGTAAATAGGATCAAATTCAGTAGAGACAAGTGCAAAGTACTCCACGTTGGAAGGAACAATCGGAGGCCAGAGAAGAGCAGAAACAAAGGAGTCGCTCTGGGGGATTCTCCCTGTCATTGTCCCCAAGGCAGCGGTCTCAGGTTTACAAAGGTATTTCACGTTCCAGCCTTTATACAGTCTCTCCTGGGAGTGCCCTTTTCATGGACTAGGCCTAGTTTTAGTTTTTGGTAGTTAACAATCTTGGTTTATTGTTCATCTAACCAGTATGTGTGGATTGAAGTGTGTTGGAAACTCTGTTTGGGATAACAAGCTGGTGCATGTCATTTTCCGCTGATGAAATGACAGACTTCATATGAGCTTGTGTCGTTCAGTAGCGTGCTGGACAGTGCAAGATGCACATTTCTGGGGGAAAGTTGGGCACTTGAGAATTTGCTGGTTTTCTCCTGAGGTGTAATTCATGAGTGGCTGTCTAGCAGCACTCAATACTTGGTAGCTGGGAGTGAGTTACATGCTGGAGACTGTGTGTTAATTGGCCAAGAGGGGCTGTTCTCACGGGAAAACAGTGGAAAAGGCACCTCATGCTGGAGGACTGAGGGGACAGCTATTTAACAGTCCAGATTGTACTCTGGGTAACGTCACAGACACTCATTATGGCAGAGCCTCTTACAACACAGAGAAAGTAAATCCATGTCCCAGAAATCGAAGACTCCAGACAGAGGGCAAGTGTCCCTGGCACTGCTTCTTGCTGACAGAGAGGTTCAGAGACAGTGCGAGAATCCTGGGGAAGCTGGGAACAGGAAGCATGGGCTGGCGGGGTACGGTGGAGAAAGGGAACAGGAAGGGCAGGGGTATTACTGAATCCAGGATCTCAGCAGTGCTAGATGACAGGATAGCACATAGTGCAGCCCACTGGAAAACACAATCCCAACTATACAAACAAAATGATGGGGTCTAAATTAGTTGTTTCCACTCAAGAGATGGATCTTGGAGTCACTGTGGATAGTTCTCTGAAAACATCCACTCAATGTGCAGCAGCAATGAAAAAAGTGAACAATGTAGGAAATAATTAAGAAAGGGATAGACATGACAATATCTCATAGATCATATTTGTAAAAACAGCAAATAAATCCATGATACACCCACATCTTGAATACTGCATGCAGATGTCACCCCATCTCAAAAATAGATATATTGGAATTGGAAAAGGTTCAGAAAAAGGCAACAAATATGATTAGGGGTATGGGACAGTTATGCCAGACCTAACCCCCAGTTTCACTTGAGCAAACAGGAGATACTTGACACTGTGCAATACGGCTCCTGTGCTCTGTTCCCAAAGTGTTCTGCAGCAGAGGAGGGTCTCTGGTAGTATGTGTGTCACTGGCCTATTGGGGTGATGCTGAAACAGGACAGGGTACAGATGGCATTGTGGGGGTGGCGTGAACCTTCACTCTTCATTTCCCCTTCCAAGAACAGAAGGGACAGGAACCCTTACCCAGCGAGGTCACAGTCTCATAGTTCTCCTGCATGACATCCCAGTAGAGGGCTCTCTGAGTGGGGTCCAGCAGAGCCCATTCTTCCCTGGTGAAATACACAGCCATCTCCTTGAAGGTCACCGGCCCCTGAAAGAGCAAGAGTCCAACACTAAGGACTTGCTGCCCCACTCACAGCCCCACTATTTGTGGCAGAGAGGAGTGAATCAAATGGAAGCTCTGGGTGGATCATAGTCAGGAGAGTCCCACCTCGACCTGGCTCAGAGCACCCAGCAAATGCCAGGGTGAGGGGATGAAGAGAGAGCCCCTTATCTCTCCCAGCATATCCATCACCCCACTAGCCACTGGCTGATACAGGAGATGGAGCCCCTAGCAGGGTCCAGGGAGAGCTCGCTGGTAGGATGCCCAATACCCTCCTCATTGTGAGGAGCGGGATATGAAGGGAGAGGCAGCTCCAATAAGCCTGACTCATGGGTGTCCCCTTTATATCTTACAGCAGCTGCTGGTTAGTGAGGTCAGGCTCCAGCACTAGGATTCTGGTCAGTTTGACTAGCTCCATGTAGGTGGGTTATTTTCTCTCTTCACAAATTAGGGCATTTCCACCTCCAAACCTCCTGGGTCTGTTCCTAGAATCTAGGCCACTTAGTAAATAACTCCCAGCAGGTCTGCCACACCCTGGCCTCCTCCTTTCCCCACGCTGTGAATTACCTGCCCCGCTCCAACCTCCAAACCAGACTCTGCAAACCCTCCCACCTCTGGTGTATTTGCTCTCCCTTTCCTCCAGCAGGAACCCACCAGCAACCCCCCGATAATCTCTACCAGGACTGACTCTACTGCAGCCATTTCTCTTCCCTGTCCCACGCCAGGCTGGGATGAGCTGGAGCAAAACACGGACGTCATTCTGCAGCCTGTCTGGGGGAGAAGGGCAGTTGCGGGCATTTCAGAACCGGGTTTAGTTAATTTCACATCATAATTCCCCCAGGCCCTTTCCCTGCAGACAGACACCCTAGATTCTGTCATGCTGGGAAATGCTCAATCTGTTTATTACCATTTAGACCTGGCCCCTCCTGCCAGGCTAAGTCCACAGACACATTTTAACCTCCCTTCTCTCTCCCCTCACCCCTTCTCTGAACACAAGGCTAGAAAAGAGCAGAACCAAAGGAGTCACTGTGGGGGATTCCCTCAGACACTGACCCCACGGCAGCCACACCCCAGCAGGGGGAATATGGAGTCAGGAACCGGCTTTTGCTCTGTCTGATCCTTGTTTTGTTCACTGGAAAGTGGTTCTGCCCCAGGATGCAGCAATACATGTGTCTGGGTGGACTAGAGAGCTGGAAATCTCTCCCCCACATTCATTTCTCCCACTGCCCCTTTCAGTCTCTCCTTCCCTTGTCCTCTCTCCCTGCCCCTCTGGCTGGGACAGTCCCATTCCTGGGGGCTTTGCTCTCCCATGGCTGGATTTCCTCCTGGCAACCGCTAATGGGAGGAGAAATGAGGTGCTGGTGTTTGTGCAGAGTCACTTTCTTGCCAGACCCTAGGACATTCCCTGAGGTCTTTCAGTTACCTGGAGACTCTGGCTCAGAATTTAGTAGTAACAGGGCCCAGGGCTGCCCTAGGGGGCTAGGACCAGCTGCAGAAAGTCATCCCCTGGGCCGGGCAGAGAAGAAGCTTTAATTAAGGTCACTTCCCAGCACAGAGCCCCACTGGGGGAGCAGCAGCTGCCAAGCCTCGTCTCCCAGATCACAATGGAGGCTGCAGTCTCTGACCCAGGAAGCTGAACCCCAATATCCTGAGCAGAGAGGGACAGAGCGTTTGAGCAGCTTCCCTCCTTTAGCTCTCTGGGGAGAGCAGCTAATGGGAGCCCCTCCTCACAGGGAGAATGGCTGATCTCATTTGACCCACTGTCCATCTGGAATCACTCCTTGTCTTTCCATACAGTGACTCTGGATTAACAATGGTCTCAATGACACCGGATTTCAGAAAGAATGAGTCCAGAATGCTGTGGAAAAGACCATCGTGCGGCAGTGCTGACTCCCTTCCCACCTCCCTCACCCCCGCAGATCTAGGACAAGGACTGGGGGCACAAATTTTCCAAACGGAACCGAAAATTCCTGCAGTTTTCAAAAGAGGAGAAAAGCAAAATCTGTGATTTCACACTAACAGTGTTTGCTAAGTGGACAGAAAGTTATCACAGTGACAGGGCACGTGACTGGGGAATGGATTTGGTGACCTGGTGACTAGGAGCCAGGACTCTGGCACAAGTTGACCAGAGAGAAGGATCATGGTTAGCAGCAGCCCCCAGACACCCTCTAGTACCCAGAGCCCAGACCCCCCAGCCAGGGGCCCCAGACACCCCCCAGCCAGGGGCCCATCAGATATTCCCTGGGACGCAGCCCCGAGTCCCTGGCCAGGGACCCCAGATACCGTTCAAAGCTCCACCGGCCAGAGAACCCCCACCACACCATGATTGCCAGGTTGGGAATCCCAAAGGGTTCCCCCCACCAAGAGCCCCCAGCAGCCAGAGACACCCTCAAGGGACCCCCCCCCACTGGGAACTCAGACCCTCACTGCCTGCCTAGGAACTCCCCCACCCTCCAGCACGATCTACCCTGACATTTGCCTGGGACCCCCTCCTCTGCCCAGTGTGACCCCCTGATGCTTTACAGTGGGACCCCTCACTCTGCTTCCCTGGCATGCCCTCACCTAGTGCCAGGGATCCCCTCCCCCAGCTCTGTGCACTGGGCATGGCAACAAAACCAGGAACCAGCAGGGGAAGCACAGACAGAGCCCCTGGCACAGAACCAGGCTCCCTCTAACCCTCTGTCCCGCCTCCCCAAGAGACACCCACCCCCACTGTTCTGCAGCCACCAGGCCCCCAGCGATACCCACCTCCAGGACCCATAGCCTCAGGGATGGGCACATCAGAACCACCACCCCCGAAAACCCCAAACCTCCACAATCCACCAACCTAACTAGGGTACCCCCTGCCCAGCCACCCAGAGGCCTCCCCCACCACAATGCCCCTTCAGCGGCAATGTCCCCACCCAGACACCTTCCCTGCCCCTGCAAGTGTTACCTCACAGAGTGTGAGAAGTGGCTAGAAAGTTAACACCACCTCCTGCTGGCCAGTCACACAGGAAGAGGGAGCCTGGGGGGTGCTTCTTTAACAGGAGAATGGAAGGCCTGGAGGGCAAGAAAGGTCCACGGGCTGTCAGTAGCAAGTAATGGCCACCATGGATCCACCCCAGAGGGGGCTGCATCTTAGCACATTGGGAAACAACCCATCATATTCAATTAGAAATAAAACAACTAGAGAGAAGTGGGACAAATGTTTGGGGTATCTTATATCAATCTTTGAGACACGCAGAGAGAACCTGTCACAAACGACATTTGATAACATGAGAGAAAACCACCAAGATCGGAGGGGATTTGATGTTGCTATTAAATAACTAGTGGAAAAGGGGGACTGTTGGACTGGATTTTATATGACTGTCCAATACATAAACAGAATGTGATGGTCCCCCCCGGCCCCGGGGCAACCATTCATGTGAGCAGCTCAGAGCCCTTTGAGGAGCTGATTTAACGGGGTGGGGGGGGGGAGCTGGAAGGCTCCCTGGACAATGGAAGGGGGCCGCAGGGGGATTGGGAAATGGGGTCTGGGCAGTCTCCATGGGGGATGTGCTCCTCCCTTCCCTGCCCTGGCAGAGAACGGGAACCTCATCCCATCCCACTCCAGTGGGAGCCATGTTCTGGGGAATGATCCAGGGCAACAATTTCCCACCCAAACAAGGACAAATCGCTGCAGATAAAATGGGTGGGAAAATCCACCCCCCATCGGAGAGATTTTAAATTGACATTTGAGAAGTATGGAGAGAAAAGGGAAAATTAAAGGCAATTAGAGAGCTGATCATTGGGGGGGGGGGGAATCTCCCTGGATTTTATAGCCACGTGTGAGAATGAGAGAGAAAAGGGGAAATCTTGAGAGAATGTGTCTGTGGGAGGAAGTGGCAAAAACAGGGACAGGATCCAGTTAACTCACCTCCCCTCGAACCCCGGGAATGTCCTGGCTGCACAGAGACAGATCTAACCCCCTCCACCCCAGTGACCTCCCCCTCCCTGCAACTCCGGCTTCTCCCCGCCCTGACACCCCACACACACCAAAGGGGGGGGGGCTCTGCCAGCGCCTCCCCCTGAGCTCAACTCCTGCTCCTCCCCTAAGCCCGGATTGTGCCCTTTAGCCCCGCCGACCCTGCCTCCAGCTGCCTGACCGCCCCCGCCCATCAATTTCCTGCTCAGCGCCCCCCGCGCCGCACGCTCCCTGTTCCTCCCCCGCCCCGCTCCAGCCCCGCCCCCAGCGCCCGGCGGAACGTTACGGCTGGTCCGGACAGGGGGAAGGGAAACGGCTTCAGCGGCTGTTACTGGGCATGCGCAGTGCCCGGGAGTAGCACATTGCTATGGGGAGCGATTTAATACACGGCCCCCCCGACGGGCCCAGGGCTCCCCCTCGGCCCCCCCGACGGGCCTCAGGCTCTGCCCTAGGCTCCACCCCCCCCCGGGCCGGGCCCCGGGGTCCGCCCCCCCACACGACGGCCGGGCCCCAGCCTCTGCCCCCTCCCCGGGCCCCAGCCCCCCCATCCCAGCGGGGCGGGCGGATCCTGCTGCAGCTCCACTGGGGCCGAGGCGGCTCCGAGGCTCCTCCCAGGCTCCCCTGGGGCAGAGTCACTTTCCCTTCCCCCAGAGTCTCTTACTCCCCGGGGGCTCCGGGTCACAATGTCCCAGCGCCCTTCCCCCGCCTGCAGCTCCGGCTTCTGCCCTCCCCTCCCGCCCCCGCCCCCGCCCCCGCCAGCCACACCAAGGGAAACCCCCGGGCCCCAGTCTCTGTCCCCACCTGGATCCCAGCGGGGCCGGGGGCAGGTCCTGGCTGCAGCTGAGAACAGCGGCTCCGCTCCGGCTCGGGCAGCTGCAGCGCTGCTGGCAGCACGTGGAGAACCAGGGAGCAGCTGCTCAGCCCGGGCTCCGCGTCACAATGTGCCAGAGCCCCGCCCCCAGGAGCTGCCCCGCCCCTGAGCTGAGCCAGAGTCCCGCCCCCAGGAGCTGCCCCGCCCCTGGCTGTGCCAGAGCCCCACCCCCAGGAGCTGCCCCGCCCCGGAGCTGAGCCAGAGTCCCGCCCCCAGGAGCTGCCCAGTGTTGGGTCTCTGGGCTTTGTTCTCCTGCCTCCTTTTTCCCAGCACAGCACCCCCCTCCCAGCTGCTCCCTTCCTGTGTCTGCAAACACCCCACCCCGGGGCTTGCTGCAGCGCTCACTGGGCTGTCTCCAGTGGTTGAAGTTGCCTCCATCTCTGCTTCACCTGGAGGGGGAGAGAGGAAGAGAGGAGATGGTCCCAGGGTGTGAAAGCAGAATCAGGGGGCAGGGAAAGAAGGACTGTTTGGAAAGGTGGTTTTTTGCGGGCGGAGGGGGGGTGATCCAGAGGGAGTCAGAAGAAGTTGGGCAGCAGAGGCTCAGGGAAATTGAGGGGAACCTCCTGGGTGTCCCAATGTTGGCCAGGGTTTATACAGCACCTTGCACGATATGGGGTCTGATCTCAGTCATGGTGTGTGCAGCACCTGGGAGCCCTGATGTCTGTTTCCTGATCACAGGCTCTGGGAATGGAGAGAGGGAAACCTCAGCACCTGAAGGTTAATGCAGCCCTGTGTGCAACCCCTGCTAGGGTGACTGGACAGCAAATGTGAAAAACTTGGACAGGGGGTTGGGGGTAATAGGCAGCTATATAAGAAAAAAGACCCAAAAATCGGGACATCCAGTCACACTAGTCCTTGCTGCTCTCATAAGGGGTTGGCTTAGAGAGGGTTTGGCTATGCTTGCAGCTGTACAGCGCAGGGAGTTAAAGCTGTCTTCCTACAGCTGTGTAGGGAAAGCGCTGCAGTGTGGACACACTGACAGCTACCAGCACTGCAGTGTGGCCACATTTGCAGCGCTGTTGGGAGTGGTGCATTATGGACAGCTATCCCAGTGTTCAAGTGGTTGCAATGTGCTTTCAAAAGAGAAGGGTGGGGCAGAGTGTGACAGGGAGCGTGGGGGAGACAGAGCGAGTGGATTTTTGGAGCTGACACTGTGTCAGCTCCCTGCCTTGCAAGTTCCAACCCCTTCTCCCACCCCTCTCTCATTCACTAAATGCAAATAGCTGCCTTTGTTTTTTTCGTCACAGACCAGATAAGCAGCTGCTCCAAAACAGACCCCACCCGTGCCCACCGGGCTGCTTCTCTCCTCAAGCAAACACCAGCTGTGGGCGTTCCAAAGGGATCCCCCTGCCTCTGCTCATTCACTGCAAACACTAACTGTGTTTGGTTTTTAGCTAAGCAGCTCTGGGAGCCCCGAGCTCACAACAAAACAAACAGAGGCATCACACCAAAACAAAGAGCGTTATCTCTACTTAAAAGCATTATGGGAAGTTCCGGAGGTCAGTGACAGCGTAGTAAGATTAATCACTGTTTACACTGGCACCCCAGCGCTGCAGCACAGCGCTGTTCTCTTTATTCCCCTCTTCGAGGTGGAGTACAGCCAGCGCTGTAGCCAGGGAGATACAGCGCTGTATGTGCCTTGCCAGTGTGGACGGGGAGTAAGTTACAGCGCTGTAAAGCCACCACCTGCGCTGCAACTCTCCAGTGTAGCCAAGGCCTGAGTTATAGTAATAAAAGCAGCAAAGAGTGCTGTGGCACCTTATAGACTAACAGACGTATTGGAGCATGAGCTTTCGTGGGTGAATACCCACTTCGTCAGACGCAACAATAGTCTCATATGGGCTAGTCAGGATTTCTGGTTTTCATCCAGGTGGCCTGGGTTCAACTTCTGATGTGGGAACAGTACAGAGCTTTTGCCCAGAGTGGAGACAGGAAAGGAAAGGGATCCTGCCAGCAGGGGAGTTAGACTGTGTGGGGTGGGAATACCAGAAGTGGGGGTGGAGCAGTGGTCTGGGGGAAGATGAGGGAAGGATCCCAGCAGTGTGGGAAGTTGACAGCCTGGAGAGCACAGGCCTGGCATGGGGACCTGGAAGAGTGAATGTGTCCCTCTAAACCCATCAACTGCAGACTAGGCAGGCTTGGAAGAATTGCGTATTTGTTGGTAAATGTCAATTTCTGTGTAAACACACAACCCAATGGCAAAATATTTCCATCAATAATCATCAAAATTAACAGATGGGCAAAGTAAGAAACATGCTGCTTGAGAACTTATCATGTTGTAGGAGCAGCAGTGATCTGTATGCTCTGTATAACCTGTATGCTCAAAAGGTCTGTTAAACTCCCCCAGCTTGTGTCCTTTCCCTCTTTGAATGCCTGTGAAGTGGCTTTCCCCTCTCCTTTGTACCTCCAGTGAATGCCCTTCACCCGGCCCATCTGGCCAGTGGTTCGCTGTGTTACATTCTATTGCACCTCAGGGAGACTGATCTTCATCGCACCGTCCATCGCTGTGCTGTGGGACACTTACCTTAAAGGATCCTGACATCTCCACTGCCAGGCCTGTCCTGGGAGCGTGAGTATGAGTGTGACACCCTCCCCCATCCCTTCTTTTGAGCTTAGCTATCAAGCTAATAAATGTGCTGCTTTCTGCCAAACTCTGGGAGGGAGGGGCATTATGAGTCCTCTCTAAGCTTACTAACTGACCCAATTTTGGGTAACACAAGCAACATTGTTTGATCTGTTATTGTACCAAAGGGGGAGATGGTTGTCTATAAAGGAGGGTGAAGACTAAATGCCTCTGATGAGAATGGCATTTGAACTCATGCAGGCAGAGCATAATGTGGTAGCAGTCCATCACCTTAACCACTCGGTCACCTCCTCTGAGCTGTCAAAAAACAGACAGGAGGAGAAATCTAAGGCCGGCAGAGATTGGGACACTAAGGAGTTTTTAAATACTAAGCGTAAGCAGGGTCTGAATGAGCTCCCCTCTCTCACCTAGTGAGGAGCTGGGGAAAGACTTCAGGAACAGACCGTGTTTGCATAGACACACCTACTCTGCCTAGCTATGCAGCATGATGGGGCCGCTTCCCCAAAATGACCAGTTTGGGATGGTCTTGGGTTACAAATCACTTTAGGATTGAGTGGAATGAAATGTTATTCTCCTTCCTGTATGAGTGAAGGGCACAGAACATACCTAGTCCGTCCTGATGGAGGGGTAGGTGAGTGAGGAATAGCTTTTATTGGACTGCAGAGAAGTGATTGAGGACGTCACCCTAAACCAGTGGTCCCCAAACATTTCACATTGTGCCCTCTTAGCCATGGCTGTGGCCCCTCGGAAGCCACGGTCAAGAACCGGGGCTGGGAGGAGTGGGGCTGTTGCTTGCTGGGGTGAGGGGTGCAGACAGGGGTAAAGGGGTCGATGCCGGGCTGGGAGCCAGAGTCTCAGGCTGAGGGTGGGGTTGGGGAAAAGCTGTGGCAGAGTGGTGCTCCCTCCCTGCCCTCTATGTGGGCTGGCTCAGGTCCTGAGGTGCCTCCATGAAGGTTCCTCTGTGTCCCCCTAGGAGTCGCAGCCCACATTATGGGGACCACTGAACCCTACTCGCTAAGCCGGGGCTAGTGATGCCAAACCCCTGGGAAAGGGAGAACAAGTGTGGGGGCCCCAGCACCAGAACCATGCCCCTACCTTCTGTCTGTGGCTCTACCCCCTTCCACCCATGGCCCCATCCACTGTCACTTCTGTTCCACCCCTTCCCCCACCAGCCCCACCCTATCATTCCTTTACCCCTGCCCCGCTGTGGCCCTGAGACCAGAGAAGCTCTGTGCCCCTGCTGCAGCCCCCGGGCTGTAGCAGGGAGTGGGAGCTCCTCCAGCCCTGGGGCTGACATAGGGGAGACTTTTCTAGGGGGACCTAACTTGGCCAGGGCCCCTGATCATGGGCCCCACTGTCCCCTTGGCAGTGCAAGGTTTGGGGAGGCTGAGCCCCCTTGTCATAAACAGATAGCTAAGGGTTAATGTTCTTTTACCTATGAAGGGGTAACACCAGTAACCTAAAACACCTGACCAGAGGACCAATCAGGAAACAAGACTTTTTCAAATCTGGGTGGAGGGAAGTTTGTGTGTGAGTTCTTTGTTCTTTGTCTTGTGTCTGTGGCGTCTCGGCTATGAGAGTGATTTTTCTATCTCCTGCCTTTCTAATCTTCTGTTTCCAAGTTGTAAGTACAACGATAATAAGACAATAAGTTTATATTGTTTTTTTTTGTATTTACATGTGTGTAGTTGCTGGAATGTTTAAATTGTATTCTTTTTGGATAAAGCTGTTTATTCATTTTTTTCTTTTAAGCAAATAACCCTGTATTTGTCACCTTAATACAGAGAGACCATTTTTATGTCCTTTTCTTTCTTTTTGTATAAAGCTTTCTTTTTAAGACCTGTTGGATTTTTTCTTTAGTGGGGACTCCAGGGAATTGAGTCTACAGCTCACCAGGGAATTGGTGGGAGGAAGAAGTCAGGGGGAAAATCTCGTTGTGTTAGATTTACTAGCCTGACTTTGCATACCCTCTGGGTAAGGGGGAAGAGAGATTAGATATCTTGGTACTTCTATTTCCAGGACTGGAAACAGGGAGGGGGGAGTCCCTCTGTTTAGATTCACGGAGCTTGCTTCTGTATATCTCTCCAGGAACCCAGGGAGGGAACACCTGGAGGGGAGGAGGGGGAAGGGAAATGGTTTATTCCCCTTTGTTGTGAGACTCAAGGCATCTGAGTCTGGGGGTCCCCCGGGGAAGGTTTTGGGGAGACCACAGTGAGCCAGGCACTGTATAAATCTCTGGCTGGTGGCAGCTTTACCAGGTCCAAGCTGGTAACTAAGCTTGGAGGTTTTCATGCTAACACCCATGTTTTGGACGCTAAGGTCCAAATCTCGGAAAAAATGTTATGACACCCCTCCCCCGTGAGCCTCCATTACGAGCCGCCCAGGCTACCACTGCTCAGTGTGTGGCCAGTCTCTGTGTTTTCTGCTGCTCGTTCTGGGGAGCCTGGCCGGCCTTAGTGGTGGTGCCCCCCGATAGCCACCCAGGGCTCCAGGGGTCAAAGGGCACCATGTGGCAGTGCAAAGGTGCTCACTGCTCTCCCCTGCCCCAATGCTCCTCCATGGGTCCATAGAGGTTTGAGGGGAGTAAGGAGCAACCCTATGTGCTCCATGCGTCCTGGTCACTTTTCCCACTTGGGCTGTGCTGTGAGGGGAGCATCAGAAGCTGCTGCTCTCTGCCCTCCCGCTATGCAGCCCGGCTGAGGAAAGTGACCTGGATGCAGGGAGCTCGGATGATCTCACTTCTTGCCCCCACAGCCCCTAGGGGTGCCCAGATGAGCAGCGTTCCAGGGAGGAGTGGCGGGCAGCAATGCCAGCTGCTCCATGCACATAGGTCAGTCTCCCCATGTGGGTGCAGGAGGGGGTGCAGGGGTTTCTGTGATGCCTATTCTATCAATATCGTCACTCAATACCAGGCACTCAAATTCACCAGTCTTAGTACTTAGACATTTAACGTTTGTATTTAAGCACTTCTAAAATGTGTCCCATTTTAGCTGTCTGCTATTACATGATGTAATTGAGGGAGACTCTTTCATTTCACTGTTTCTCATCAGAACCTACCTGTACATTATCATCTTCCATCCTCTCCACCTTACTAGGCTATAGAGAATCCCTGTGAATAGTGCCTCTCCTACCGGATGTCTCTGTCTGAACCCTGTGCTCCTCAGCGCCTGTCGGCTTTCCCCAGCTCTGAGGCTGCGTCTACACCGCGCACCTTACCACGGTGCAGCTGTGCCACTCTAACCATGCCATTGTAAGGTGCGCTGTGTGGCCGTCCTTATCGCTGGGAGAGAGCTTCCTCGGCAACAAAGCCAAACTATCTCCAATGAGGGGCAGGAGCTCTGTCACCGGGAGCACAGCTCCACCTATGAAGTGCTGTTCACACTGCCGCTTTTCATGGCTCAAATTTTGGCATTCGGGGAGTGTTTTTTCTCACCGCAGAGAGACAAAATTTTTAGCAACAAAAACCGAAATTAAAAAAAACTCCTCTGCAACCTATTTAATTTTACCTTTATACAACCTTTATACTGCCTCCAGTTTTGGTGTCCTCATTTGAAAAAGATGTTGTGAAATTGGAGCTAGGGCAGCAAAGAGCCACCAAATGTTCTGAGGGCTGGAGAAAAATGCCTTCCAGTGAGCTATTGAAAGAACTCAACCTGTTTAGCTTATCAAAAGAAGATTGAAAGGTGATTTCATTGAAGTGTTGAAGTGCCTTAATGGAGAGAAAAGATTGGGTATTTACGGGCTCTTGAATGGAGCAGAGAAAGGCATAACAAGACCCAATGGCTGGAAAGTGAAAAGAGACAAATTCATATTACAACTAAGGCACAATAGTCAACAGCGAGGATGATTCACCACAGGAACAAGCTACCACGGAAAGTGGTGGATTCACCATCTCCTGATGTCATATAATGAAGACTAGATGCCTTTCTGGAATGTGTTTGCCCCCAAAGTAGCTGTTGCGTCATACTGGAGGCTTGTGATATGCAGGTTAGAGGCTCTAATGGTTTCTTCTGACCATGAAGTCGACTAATTTCTGAAAAACTGAGTGTAGCATTGGGAGCAGCGTCTGATGTTTTCCTGTCTAGCCGGCTTGCTGCCTAGAACGAACGCTCCTTGAGTGGGATGATCCACAGGGAGTAGTTCAAACCTCCAAAGTGCCTGGCCAGGGGCAGGACATTAGCCCAGCAAGGGAGGGGTGTGGCATTGACATCACAAAGGCCTTTTGCAGGACCTCAGACTATTGGTCAAAGGTGGTGGGGAGGTGGTGACCTCACAGAGAGATGCTGACATCAGCCAGGCAGGACAGGGGCGAAGGGCCAGGGAAACCTCAGAAACCTCTGTGGCTTTGCTTCAGCACGTTTCCTTCTCCAGGTCTCTCTTAGAGGACTGTGAGATTATTTGGGGTCATGGAGGTGAGCGCCAGGAGGAACCTCTTTCGAGTTTCCTCCTTCCCTTTTAGTGATTTTACTAGAAAACAGCCGTCCCTGTTTAGAAGGTAAGAGCCTCCTGGAGGTTTGAAACCTGTTCAGTCTGATCTATCTGGTGACAAGTGAATTCTAGGCATGGAAAACACGAGCTTAAGGAGGCAGAATTTTATTGCGCACCTGGGATTTTGTCCCTTAGAATCACTGGGGACATTAGGGTTTGTCCTTTTTGTTTCACCTCTTCCTCCATCCCTCCTCCTCTTCTTCTCTTGCTTCTTTTGTCCTTTCTCCTGTTCCCTTCCCAACAACAGGATGGAGGGGTGTGTGTGTGTGTTGCAGGGAAGTCCTCTGCAGCTCCCACTATGGAAGGTCCACCCAAAAATGTGGGACTGAAATAGTGCTCGGGCAGTGATCCCCACCGGTGACCTGGGCCATCCTTTGGGCTCTCTGGTGAGAACCCTCAGCCTCCCGTCCTCAGTCTCTACCCTGATTGGCTGAGCAGGGGGTTATTGACAGGGAGGAGACTCAGGTCCTTGTTGTTCTCTTTTAAGATCAAGTAAATAAGTCAGAACCAGTTCTATCTTTGATTAATTTTGCTGCTTCTCTGCATTAATTGTCTCTGAGCAGTTGATGATTCCCTCTAACATTGCAGTTCTCCTCAAATACTTGCTGAATAATTACTGTCACTGTTGTTGGTTTGGAGCTCATCTGAGAGCACAGTATTCAGGTCAGTCAATGTCTGAAATACAAGATCAGATGGTTTGTTTGAAAATCAGGGCTCTTCGGTCCTATTCCCAACACTGCCTCTGACGGGCTGTGTGACCTAAGACAAGTCAATTCTCCTTTCTCAGCCTTAGCTTCTCCCTCTTTCAAGTAGAAATAATAATGATCCGCTCTTACCTACCTCATGGTGTGTGAAGGATGCGGATCCATTTGGGAGTGTCACTAGAAGTAGTGCATAATATGAAGTTTCCCATCATGTTTACTCAGAGCAAATTATGAGATAATAGATTAGCTGAAATAGTCTATTTTATTTGTATTTTTTTATTTTGAAATTGTTAATAGTAGCAACGACTTAGCTCAGATTGAAGCATCTTATCTAATGGTTGAGATGTAAGTGTCTCCTCTTTGTGTGCGAGGAGACAATTTAACACACTCTGACAAAGAGGAGATGCTTTTGTTTTGCAACAAAATATTTTTGCAAAGATCTTTCATCCCACTTGTTATGATTTTGAGAAACAAACTGGTTTAGTCTAAATGGGATTTTCGGACAGAAACGGTTTGAATGAAATTTTCCCACCATCTCGATTCCTGGGCTCTGGGGTGTTTTCATCTGTTAGAACAGGAGTCAGAACTGGTTGCTTCTCTTTCTGGCTCTGCCATTGCCTTGTTGTGTAGGCCTTGGGTAGGTCACTTCCCTTCTTCCATCTGTCCAATGGGAACAGGAACAGTTCTCGAACTATGGGCAGTTTAGAGCCCAAGTGAGATAAGGGGCGTTAAAGCCCTCTGTGAAGGAGAAAGGGGAGTTTCACAGTGTTTAGTACCAAGGAATTCTAAAGTTTGCTAAAATGTCTAGTCTGTGGAAACAAGAAATGGTCTGGGCCAAACTTATTAACCACTGCCTTTTTAAAGCCCATTCAAAGATATGAGTCCCTATCTTTTAGGTACCTGTGGTTCTTTGCCAGCAGCAGAGAAGAGGTTCCTGCCTCCGTTTTTGTGGCCTTAACAAACCAGGTGTTGTGCCCCAGTTCTTGTCTGAGACCCCTGAAAAAGAACATCTTCCCATCCATGAACAAGACAGGACCTATCTTTCAAAGGGGAACAAAAAGACCTCTGGGACTTACAGACTAGCTAGCCTGACTGCCATAGCTGGAGAGATCCTGCAATACATTCTTAAACACTCAGTTTGTCAGCAGCACCTACAGGATGATTTGGTTCTTATGACTAGTGAGTGTGGATTTGTCAAGAACAAATCATTCCAAACCAATCCTCTTTCCTTCTTTGGCAGGGTTCTGGGCCTAGTAGAGGTGAGTAAACAATAGATGGGATCTAGCTTGGTGTTACTAAGGCTTTTGACACAGTCCCGTAGGACATTCTCAGAAGCAAACGAGGGAAATGTAGTCCAGCTGCAATCAGTGTAATGTGGGTGCAGAGCTGGTTGAAAGCCCAGACTCCAGGAGCCCTTCTCCATGTTTAGCTGCCCAACGGGGAGGGTGAACCTAGTGGGTCTGGCAGGGATCAGTCCGGTGTCAGGTACTATTCTCTATTTTCATGAATGATTTGGAAAATGGAGTGGAGAGCATGCTCCTAAAGTTTACAACTGACACCAAGCACTTTGGAGCACAGGATTGAAATTCAAAACACCCTTAACAAATTGGAGACTTGGTCTTCTTGAGCCAAACTCCATGGTTAGGGCTCTCTCTCTACACTGGGCTGAAGTGAAACCCCAGAGCCAAGCCCTCCTCCTGGGCAGTGAGCTCCGACCTTGATTGGTCAGATGCTGCTTAGCACTGTCAGAGCAGCTTTTGCTGGGGGATTCTCCCAGCACTTTCCAATAGCGGGAAAGTATGAAATCCCCATTTGACTGCTGGGGACAGAGCCCGAGAGTGGGGAGCAACTTGCCCAAAGTCCCCAGGAAAAGGAAAACAACCAGAAGAGGAACCAATAGGAAACCCAGCAATGGAACTCAGGAGTCCTGGGGGTGTGCTATGGTGACCAGATGTCCCAATTTTATAGGGACAGTCCAAATTTTGGGGTCTTTTTCTTATCTAGGATCCTATTACCCCCCACGCCGTCCCGATTTTTCACACTTGCTGTCTGGTCACCCTAGGGTGTGCACATGTGTGGGTCCCAGCTGCTCCCTGCCCCCCTCATTGAAGCAGATGTGCAGGGTTACTGCCCTGGGAAGTGCAGGGCACCAGTGGATGTGGGGTTGGCTGGAGGTAGGGTCTGGCTTCAGGCAGGGCAAGGGCTGCGGGGCTGGCTGGCTTCAGGCAGGGGGGTGCAACAGGGGTTGGCTGGAGACAGGGCAGGGAGGATGTGGCTGGTGCAGGAAAAGCAGAAGGTGCAGGGTTGGCTGGAGACAGAGGCTGACTGCCGGCAGGGCAGGGCAGGGGGTGCAGGTCTGGCTGCAGGCAGGGCGTGGGGCAGGGCCGGTGCAAGGAAGTTTCATGGCCTAGGCGAAACTTCCACCTTACACCCTAGCCCCCCCCGCAACCCTGCCCTGAGGCGCCCCACCCGTGGCAGCTCCCCCCTCCACCCTGAGGCTCCCCTCTTGTGGCAACTCTCCTGCTCTGCCCTGCGGCACCCCCCTCGCCCCAGCTCACCCCTGCTCCAAGCACGAACACCCCGAGCACGCCGTGGCCGCTTCACTTCTCCCACCTCCAAGGCTTGCAATGCCTAAGCCTGCCAGGCAGTCAAGCACCCTCCTCTGAGCCACAGCAGCCCTGACAGTTGACAATAGAGGCACCTTAACCCCTGAGTTCCTTCAATGTGTCCCCCTCAGGGGTCCAGCTCTGATCACCAGATACTCGGGGTATGTCTATATCACCTGCCGAATCGGTGGGCAGCGATCGATCCAGCGGAGGTTGATATATCACGTCTAGTGTAGATGCAATACATTGAGTGCTCTCCCCTCGCCTACTGTACTCCAGCTCGATGAGAGGCGCAGGCAGAATCTACGGGGAACTGCAGCAGTCAACTCACCACGACTGTGACATTATAAGCATAATCTAATATCTCATTGAAAGGTGACAGGGCCAGAAAGAGTTAATTAACTCACCTCACCGACTGACCTGACCCGTGGGTGAACCTTAAAAATTGGTTAACAAGATATGTAAATGAACAGAGCTTTGAAATGCAAGTCTGCATTGTTAGAGGAAGAAGGGGAGGTGTTTGCTCAGGTCTTGTGATGTCAGCAAACAAGTCTTGTCTATTGCTATAGTTTTAATTCAAAGAGCAAAAAAAGGAATATTAACATTTATGATGATACTTGAGTTAAATGGTATTATTGTCTGTGTCTCTTTGAAGGTTGTGGTAATCTGTATCTGAACTGTTTGATGGATGTACTAATTGCCAGGATGTTTGGAAGAAGAGTTAAGCCTATTGTTTTCTCAGGCTGAAAGGTTGCTGGAAATGTATAAGAACCTGGGACACGATCCTTGTTCATCTCAGATCTGCTTTGGGTTTCAAGAGGGGGAAACCTTAAGCCACAAGGATTGAGGTCCCCAGTCATTGACTGGAGCCACCCTGAATATGGACATTGGATTATAACCTATGGACTATTTCTAAAAGGACTTTTGGCAACTACAAGCTCATCTCTACTTTGTATCTGAACCTCAAAAATTGAATTCAAGTCTATATGTGTATTAATCTTTTAACCAACACCCACTCTCTCTCTTTTCTTTTCTAATAAATTTTAGCTTAGTTAATAAGAATTGGCTATAGCATGTATTTTAGGTAAAATCTAAGTTATAATTGAACCTGGTTATGTGGCTGATCCTTTGGGATCGGAAGAATCTTTTCTTTTATATGATGAAGTAAGATTTTCAGGAATCATCATCATATCTAACAGGTGTGTCTGGACGGAGGCTGGGTACTTTAAGGAAACTGCGTGGTTTAAACTTCTAAGTAACCAGTGAGATACTACAGAAGCTGTTTTGTGCTGGCTTGGTAAATCTAAGTATTGAAATAACCAGCAGCGTTTGGGATTTGTCTGCCCTGTTTTGTTTGCAATTCACTCTGAGTGAGCTGAACTGGCTCCCACGGGCAGCACCGTCACACCTACATCCAGGCTGCAGAGGTCCGGGGGATCTTAGGGGCCTTGGGGTGCACAGATACCTACGTCCAGGCCATAGGGGTCCCTGGGGGGCTTAGAGAGTTTGGGGGGACACAGATACCAATCTCAATGCTCTAGATGTCCCAGGGGGGCTTAGAGGGTTCGTGGGGAGCACATATTCCTACATAAAGGCTGTAGGGTTACCAGGGGGGCTTAGGGGGTTAGTGGGGGGCAAAGATACCTACGTCCAGGCTGGAGGCATCCTGGGAGTCTTAGGGGATTTGTGGGGGCCAAAGACACCTATGTCCAGGCTGTAGGGGTACCAGTGGGTTTTAGGGGTTCGAGTGGGCACAGATACGTATGTCCAGGCTGTATCGTTCCCGGGGGGGTTAGAGGTTTTGTGAGGGGCACAGATATCTACGTCCAGATTGTAGATGTCCTGGGAGGGTGGGGTAAGGGGGGTTGTGGGAGTGCAAATACCTATGTCCAGGCTGTAGGTGTTCCTGGGGGCTTAGAGGGTTTCTGAGGGGCACATATACCTACGTGCACACTGGAGTGTCCCAGGGGGCTTATGGAGTCTATATGGGGTACAGATACCAATGTTCTGGTTGTATAGGTCCCTCGGGGGCTTAGGGGGTTTTTGGGGGGCACAGATACCTAAGTTCAGGCTGGAGGGGTCTCTGAGTGTCTTAGGTGTTTGGTGGGAGGCACAGATACCTACATCCAGGCTTCAGGGGTCTCGGAGGGGCTTAGGGTCTGTCACGGAGTGTGGGGGAGTCCGGTCCTGCACCCCTCTTCCTGGGACTCACAGTGACTCTCAGCCAGCCAGTAAAACAGAAGGTTTATTGGACAACAGGAGCGAAGGATACAGCAGAGCTTGGAGGCACAAGCAGGACCCCACAATCAAGTCCTTCTAGGGGTTCAGGAAACTTAGTTCCCAGTTTGGAAATCCCTGAATTCCAACCACCGAGACTAAAACTGAAACTGAACTAACCCAACTTCCTCCAGCTGGCCATTTCCTGTGTCCAGCTTCCCGGGCAAAGGTGCTGACCCCTCCCCCCGCCTAGCTCAGGTTACAGGCTGAGTACGTGTCCGGTCCTAAAGTCACCCCCTGCTCTCCCATCCCCCACACAGACAGTCCCTACTCCATCACAGTAAGGCCCAGAGCATTTCCCGCATGGAGCAACAGTGACACCATGTGGCCCCGCACGGTAACGCACAGAATATATTCCATATGGAGCAACAGTGACACCATGTGGCCACGCAGGGTAATGCACAGAGCATCACGCCTATGTAGAGGCTCTAGAGATCCCTGGGGGGCTTAGGGGTCGTGGGGGGACAGATAGCTACGTCCAGGCTGGAGACGTTCTGGTGGGCATTAGGGGCTTCATGAGGGCCACAAATATCTACGTCAGGGCTGGAGAGGTCCCTGGATGGCTTAGGGGGTTGTGTTGAGCATAGATACATACGTCCAGGCTCTAGTGGTCCCTGGGGGTTTAAGGAGTTGGTAAGGGTCACAGAAACCTACGTATGGTCTGGAGGGGTCCCTGGGGGACTTAAGGGGTTGTGGTTGCGCAGATACCTACGTACCGGTTGGAGGGGGCCCTGGGGAGCTTAGGGGGTTTGTGTGGCGTACACATAGCTATAACCAGGCTGGTGGGGGCCCATGGGTCTTAGAAGCCTGGTGGGGGGCAGAGATACCTATGTAGGGACTGGAGAAGTCCTGGGGAGGGCTTTGGGGGTTCCTGGAAGTCACAAATATCTACGTCCAGGCTGGAGGAGTTCTGGGGGTATTAGGGAGTTGTGGGGGGGCACAGATACCTATATCGAGGCTGTAGGGGTCCTGGGGTTGCTTTGGGGTATTTTGGGGTACAGATACCTACTTCCATGCTGTAGGGGTCGCTGGGAGGATCAGTGGGTTCGTGAGGGTGCACAGATATCTACGTCCAGGCTATAGGGATCCTGGGGGGGGCTTAGGGGTTTGTAAGGGGCACAGATACATTCATCCAGGCAAGAGGGGTCCTAGGGACCTTAGGGGGTTCATGCTGGGCACAGATACCTGAGTCTAGGCTGGAGGGGTTTTGGGGGTCTTAGGAGGGTTGTGTGGGCACAGATACCTATGTCGATGCTGGAGGGGTTCTGTCATGTCTTAGCGGATTCGTGGGGTCAGAGATACCTACATCTAGGCTGGAGGGGTTCCGGGGGGATTAGGTGTGTTGGGGGGGGAACAGATACCTACATCCTGATGGTAGGTGGCCCTGGGTAGCTTAGGCGGTTTTTGTCGGTCACAGATACAAACATCCATGCTGTAGGTGTCCCGAGGGACTTTGTGGGGCTATAGGGGTCACAGATACCTACCTACAGTCTGGAAGGGTCCTGTGGGTATTAGGGGGTGTGTGGGGAATACAGATGCCTACATCTGGGCTTGTGGGTTCCCTGGGGGGCTTAGAGGTTTGTGGAGAGCACAGATACCATTATCCAGGCTAGATGGGTCCTGGTGGGATTAGGGGGTTGTGGGGGGCACAGATACCTATGTAAGCACAATAAAGATGAACTCTACCCTCACATCTGGTGGTGAATTATGGCAAGTTTGGAAAAGGATTTCAGGGTCTGATCATGTTTGCATAGACACACCCACCGTGTGTGACACGGCCACGGCAGCCTGGGATGGTTACTTTGGCAGCTATGGTATCCCCAGTTTATTTGTTGTTGGGGTGTGAGATGTGGAGTGTTGTCACCCTGATTGTGTGGATGAGGAACTGTGAAACAGCTTTGAGACAGGGATTCTCGCCATCAGTTGAGTGGCACTCACTAGACAAGGGAGTGAGCTCCTTGGGTGAGCCAGAAACACCAATTACATCTTTTTCTTTTTCAACAGTTGAATAGTAGAGCTGGTTGTTGAATTTCTTAGTAACTGAGGATCCAGGTTCCTGAGCTGAAGTCATTGAAGTGCTGTGTTAACTAGTGGGGGAGTTTGAAACTATATTGTAGAGCAGCTAATGGAAAAGACCAATTTGTGGAACACTTGGAATGGGTCATGGAGTGAAGTAAGCTAAGCAGTTTTTGGAGACAGCTGGAGCAGATCACAGGTTGGCTGGTGGAGCAGAGCAGCTGGTGGACTGAGCTGAGCAGGTTGTGGGGAAGATAGAAGCAGAATCCCACGGAGAGGCAGGGCAGACAGCAGTGGACCACGTAAGGTGCCCCTTTCTACCCAGGCTGGCAGGGGGGAAAGCCCGGCAGATAGACTCTTAAACTCTGGGGCTGCAGGACTGTGGGTGATTATGGGGTTGCTGGAGTCTTGAAATATTTGAGGTATTGTACTTTGGAGTCTTGGGGTGATTTGGGGATTGCTAGACTCTAGAGCCCAGGGAAAAGGACACGGCCTAGTTGAGGTGTTTTCCAAATTTAATGCTATGTTGTTTATCTCACGTTATTAAACATTTTCTGCTATACCCAGACTCTATGATTGCGAGAGGGGAAGTACTGCGTCTTTGAGGCACCTAGGGGTGCGTATGTAAAATTTTCCCATGTCACTGGGTGAGGGCTCGAGCTGGTTTGCATTACATAATAGGGAAGGGACCTCTATGTATTGAACCCAGTCCTTGCTGCTATCAATTCAGCCTGGCAGATGGGTTCCACCTATGTCCAGGCTGAAGGGGTCCCTGGGGGTTTTAGGGGGTTCCTGGGGGGCACAGAGATCTAGGTCCAGGCTGTAGGAGCCCCTGGGGGGCTCAGGCGTTTGGTGGGGGGCACAGATACCTACGTCCCAGCTGCAGGGGTCCCAGAGGGGCTTAGGGGGTGTCATGGAGTGTGGTGGAATCTGGCCCTGCACCCCTCTTCCAGGGACACACAGTGACTCAACCAGCCAGTAAAACAGAGGGTTGTTTTGGCCAACAGGAACGAAGGATACAGCAGGGCTTTGGGGTACAACCAGGACCCACCAGTCGAGTCCTTCGGGGGGTTCAGGAAGCTTAGTTCCCAGTTTGGGATTCTCTGAATTCCAACTACCCAGCTCCAAACCAAAACTGAACTAACTCCCTCCAGCCGACCCCTTCCTGTGTCCAGCTTCCCGGGCAAAGGTGCTGACCCTCTCAGCCCTGCCTAGCTCGAGTTACAGGCTTAGGTCCTGTCCCTCACGTAAAGTAACCCTCTGCTCTCCCATCCCCCACACAGACAGTCCCCACTCCATCACAGTAATGCCCAGAGCATTTCCCGCATGGAGCAACAGTGACACCATGTGGTGACACAGGGTAATGCACAGAGCATTTCCTGCATGGAGCAACAGTGGCACCGTGTGGACACACAGGGTAATGCACAGAGCAATTCCTGCATGGAGCAACGGTATCACCATGTGGCCACACAGGGTAATGCACCGAGCATCACACCTACGTGGAGGCTGTAGAGATCCCTCTAGGGCTTACGGGGGTTCGTAGGGTCACAGATACCTACATCCAGTATGGGCGGGACCCTGGGAGAGTTAAGGGGGTTGTGAGGGGCATAGGTACTTGCGTCCAGGCTGTAGAGGTCCTGGTGGGTATTAACGGCTTTGTGAAGGACACCAATATCTACGTCCGGGCTGAAGGGGTCCCTGGACGGCTTAGGGGGTTGTGGTGAGCACAGTGATCCCTGGGGGTATAAGGACTTGGTGAGGGGCACAGATACCTATGTATGTCCTGGAGGGGTCCCTGGGAGGGGGCTTAGTGGTATTGTAGGAGACACAGATTCCTACGTCCAGGCTATAGGCATTCTGGGGGGGCTTAGGGCTTTCGGGGGGCACAGATACCTACATCCAGGCTGGAGGGGTCCCGGGGGACTTAGGTGGTTTGTGGGGAGGGGAACAGATATGTACATCCAGTCTGGAGAGGTTCCGGAGAGGATTAGGGGTTTTTGCGGATGGCCGAGATACCTATCTCCATACTCTAGGAGTCCCGGGGGGCTTAGGGTTTTTTGGGAGGCACAGATATCTATGTCCAGGTTGGAGTGGTTCCTGGGGGGTTTAGGGAGTTCCTGGGGGGCACAGATACCTAGGTCCATGCTGTAGGAGTCCCTTGGTGGATTAGGGGTTTTCTGGGTGGCAGAGATACCCACGTCTAGGCTGTAGGGGTCCCTGGGAGGCTTAGGGGGTTTGTGGGGGGAAGAGATACCTACTTCCAGGCAATAGGGCTTCCAGGGGGAATTAGTGTGTTGGGGGGGCACAGATACCTAGGTTCAGACTGGAGGGTTCCCGGGGCGGGGCTTAGGCCGTTTGTGTTGGGCACAGATATCTGCATCCAGGCTGGAGGGGTCCCTGTGGGGGCTAAAGCGGTTTCTGGTGAGCACAGATAACTACCTCCAGGCTGGAGGGGTTTCTCGGCACTTAGGGGTTGTGGGGGGCACAGATACTTCCATCCAGGCTGGAGGGTCCCTGGGGGGCTTAGCGGGTTCATGTGGGGCACAGATACCTAAGTCCAGGCTGGATGGGTCCAGGGGGGGCTTATGGGGTTCAGGGAGCACAGATGCTTATTTCTAGGCTATAGGGGTCCCTGGTGGGCTTAGGGGGTTTTGGGGGGCCCCAGATACCTAATTCCATGCTGTAGGCGTCCCTACAGGTGCTTATAGGTTCGTGGGGTGCACAGATACTTATGTTCAGTCTTGAGGGGACAGGGGGGGTTGGGGTTTCATGAGGGGCACAGATACGAACCTCCAGGCTGTAGGAGTCCCAGGGGGGCTGTGGGGGTACAGATACCTACATCTAGTCAGGAGGGGTCCTGGGGGGTATAGGGGTTTTGTGGGGGGCACAGATACCTAGGTGCAGGCTGTCGGTGTCACGAGGAGATTAGGCGGTACACTGGGGGCTCAGATACATCAAGGCTGGATGTGTCCCGAGGAGCTTAGGGGGTTTGTGGGGTGCTCAGACACCTGTGTCCAGGCTGTAGGGATCCCTGGGGGGTTAGAGGTTCGTGGGGGTCACAGATAGGGACTTCCAGGCTGAAGGGGTTGCTGGGACGTTTAGGGGGTTTGTGGGAGCACAGATACCTACGTCCAGGCTAAAGGGGTAATGGGGGTGCTTAGGGGACTGGGGCGGACACAGATACCTACGTCCAGGGTCTAGGGGTCCCCAGGGGATTGGGGGTTGAGGGGGGAACAGATGCTTACGTCCTAGCTGAAGGGGTCCTGGGTGGTTTAGGAGGTTCGTTGGAGTCACAGATACCTAAGTCCAGGCTGTAGGGGTTCCTGGGGCATTCGGGGATTTCTGGGGGTCACAGATACCTACGTTCAGACTGGAAGGGTTCCAGAGGGCTTAGGAGATTTATGGGGGGACAGATACCAACATCCTGGCTGTAGGGGTTCCCGTGGGGATTAGGTGGCTTATGGGGGGCACAGATACCAATGTCCTGGCTGTAGATGTTCCTTCACTGTGGCCCCAGGGCTGGAAGAGCTCCCACTCCCTTCTACTACCTGGGGGCTGCAGCAGGGGCACAGAGCTTCTCTGGTCTCACTCCTTTACCCCTGCCCCACTGTGGCCCTGACACCAGAGAAGCTCTGTGCCCCTGCTGCAGCCTCTGGTCCGTATCAGGGAGTGGGAGCTCCTCCAGCCCTGGGGCCACCGTGAGGGAGACTTTTCCAGGGGGACCGAATTTGGCCAGGGGCCCCCGGGACCCCGACAGCCTGGATGTAGGGTTATGTGCGACCACAGCCCCTCTATGTACCCCAGGAACATCTACAGCCAGGACATTGGTATCTGTGCCCCCCGAACCCGCAAAGCCCCCCAGGGACCTTTACAGCCAGTATGTTGGTATCTGTGCCCCCCATAAATATCCTAAGCGCTCCAGGACCCCTCCAGTCTGCATGTAGGTATCTGTGACCACCATAATTCTCCTAAGCCCTCTGGGACCCCTCTAGTCTGCACGTAGGTATCTGTGACCCCCAGAAATCCCTGAAAGCCCCAGGAACCCCTACAGCCTGGACTTAGGTATCTGTGACTCCAACGAACCTCCTAAACCACCCAAGACACCTCCAGCTATGACATAGGTATTTGTTCCCCCCTCAACCCCCAATCCCCTCGGGACCCCTAGACCCTGGACGTAGGTATCTGTGTCAGCCCCGATCCCTTAAGCACTCCCATTACCCCTTTAGCCTGGACTTAGGCTCCCACAACCACCCTAAACGTCCCAGTGACCCCTTCAGCCTGGACGTAACTACCTGTGACCCCCACGAACCCCCTAAGCCCCCAGGGATCCCTACTGCCTGGACACAGGTGTCTGAGCACCGCACGAACCCCCTAAGCTCCTCGGGACACATCCAGCCTGGATGTATCTGAGCCCCCAGTGAACTGCCTAATCTCCTCGGGACACCGACAGCCTGCACCTAGGTATCTGTGCCCCCCACAAACCCTCTATACCCCCCAGGACCCCTTCAGCCTAGATGTAGGTATCTGTACCCCCACAGCCCCCCTGGGACTTCTACAGCCTGGAGGTTCGTATCTGTGCCCCTCATGAAACCCCAACCCCCCCTGCCCCCTCCAGCCTGGACATAAGTATCTGTTCACCGCATGAACCCATAAGCACCTGTAGGGACGCCTATAGCATGGACTTAGGTATCTGGGCCCCCCCAAAACCCCCTAAGCCCACCAGGGACCCCTACAGCCTAGATATAAGTATCTGTGCCCCCTGAACCCCATAAGCCCCCCCCGGATCCCTCCAGCCTGGATTTAGGTTTCTGTGCCCCCTACGAACCCGCTAAGCTCCCCAGGGACCCTCCAGCCTGGACGGAGGTATCTGTGCCCCCCCACAATCCCTAAGTGCCGAGACACCCCTCCAGCCTGGAGGTAGGTATCTTTGCCGAACACAAACTGCCTAAGCTCCCCCACCCCCCCATCGGGAACCCTCCAGCCTGGATCTAGGTATCTGTGCCCCCCCAGCACACTAATTCCCCCTGGAAGCCCTATTGCCTGGACTTAGGTATCGCTGTCCCCCACAAACCCGCTAAGCCTCCCAGGGACCCCTACAGCCTAGACTTATGTATCTGTACCCCTCAGAAAACCTCTAATCCACTCGGGGACCCCTACAGCATGGACCTAGGTATCTGTGCCCCCCAGGAACCCTCTAAACCCCCCAGGAACCACTCCAACCTGGACATAGTTATCTGTGCCTCCCAAAAAAACCCTAAGCCCCCCAGGGACCCCTAGATCCTGGAGATAGGTATCTCTGCTGTCCACAAAAATTCCTTATACTCCCTGGAACCTCTCCAGCCTGGATGTACATAGCTGTGCCCCCCACAACCCCCCTAAGCCCCCCGGGACCCCTCCAGCCTGGATGCAGGTATCTGTGCCCCCTCAAAGCCCTGAGCCCCCCCAGAATGCCTATAGCCTGGACGTAGGTATCTGTGTCCCCTACAATACCACTAAGCCCCCCCAGGGACCCCTCCAGGACAAACATAGGTATCTGTGCCCCTCACCAAGTTCCTAAACCCCCAGGGATCACTGTGCTCACCACATCCTCTAAGCCATCCAGGGACCTCTCCAGCCCGGACGTAGATATTGGTGTCCTCCAGGAAGCCCTTAATCCCCACCACGACCTCTACAGCCTGGACGCAAGTACCTATGCCCCCCACAACCCCCCCAACTCCCCCAGAGTCCCGACCATCCTGGACGTAGGTATCTGAGACCCTACGAACCCCCTTAAGCCCCCCAGAATGCCTCCAGCCTGGACGTAGCTATCTGTACCTCCCATGACCCCTAAGCCCCCAGGGATCTATACAGCCTCTACGTAGGTGTGATGCTCTGTGCATTACCCTGAGTGGCCACATGGTGTCACTGTTGCTCCATGCGGGAAATGCTCTGGGCATTACTGTGATGGAGTAGGGACTGTCTGTGTGGGGGATGGGAGAGCAGCAGGTGACTTTAGGTGAGGGACAGGACCTAAGGCTGTAACTTAAGCTAGGCAGCGGGGAGGGGGTCAGCACCTTTGCCCAGGAAGCTGAACAAAGGAAGGGGCTCGCTGGAGGGAGTTAGTTCAGTTTTGGTTTGGAGCTGGGTTGTTGGAATTCAGGGAATCCCAAACTGGGAACTAAGCTTCCTGAACCCCCAGAAGGACTCGATTGAGGGGTCCTGGTTGTGCCCAAAAGCTCTGCTGTATCCTTCATTCCTGTTGGCCAAAAAAAACCTTCTGTTTTACTGGTTGGCTGAGTCACTGTGTGTCCCAGGAAAAGGGTTGCAGGGCCAGATTCCACCACACTCCGTGACACCCCCTAAGCCCCTCTGGGACCCCTGCAGCCTGGACGTAGGTATCTGTGTCCCCCACCAAACTCCTGAGCCCCCCCCGACCCCCTACAGCCTGGACCTAGATATCTGCGCCCCCCACGAACTCCCTAAGCCCCCCAGGGACCCCTTGAGCCTGGACGTAGGTGGAACCCTTCTGCCAGGCTGAACTGATAGCAGCAAGGACTGGGTTCAATACATAGGGGTCCCTTGCCTACAATGTAATGCAAACCAGCTCGAGCCCCCACCCAGGGACATGGGAAAATTTTACATACACACCCCTAGGTGCCTCAAAGAGGCAATATTTCCCCTCTTGCAAGCACAGAGTCTGGGTGTAGCAGAAAATGTTTAATAACATGAGATAAACAACATAGCATTAAAATGGGAAAACACCTCAACTAGGCCGTGTCCTTTTCCCTGGGCTCATGAGTCCAGCAATCCCCAAATCACCCCAAGGCTCCAAAGTCCAATATCTCCAATGTTTCAAGAGTCCAGTAACCCCAAAATCACCCACAGTCCCGTAGCCCCAGAGTTCAAGAGTCTATCTGCAGGGTTTTTCCCCCTGCCAGCCTGAGCAGAAAGGGGCACCTTATGTGGTCCACTGCCGACTGCTCTGCCTCTCCATGGGATTCTGCTTTTGCCTTCCCCACAAACTGCTCAGCTCGGTCCACCAGCTGCTCTGAAAGCTGACCTGTGTTCTACTCCAGCTGTCCCCCAAAACTGCTAGACTCACCTCACTCCGTGGGCCACTCCCACAAACTGCTCCTGTCTGCCAACTACTGTGCTCTGCAATACAGTCTCAAACTCCCGACAAGCTAACACATCTTTTCAGTGATTTCAGCTCAAGAACCTAGAAATCCAACTCTTAAAAGAATCAAAAATCAACACTACTATTCAACTGTTAAAAAAAAAAAGTGCTATTGGTGACTCTAGCTCACCCAAGGAGCCCACTCCCTTGTCTAGCGAGTGCCACTCAATTGGTGGTGAGAATCACTGTCTCAAAGCAGTTTCACAGTTCCTCATCCACACAATCAGGGTGACAATACTCCACATCTCATGCCCCAACAACAAATAAACGGGATATCACAGCTGCCAAAGCAACCATCCCAGGCTGCCGTGGTCGTGTCAGGCGGGGTGGGTGTGCCTATGCAAACACGATCAGCCCCTGAAATTCTTTTCCACACTCGCCATAATTCACCACCAGATGTCAGGGTAGAGTTCATCCTGCTTCTGCTTACATAGGTATCTGTGCCCCCCACAACCCCCTAATCCCACCGGGACCCGTCTATCCTGGATAAAGGTATCTGTGCTCCCCACAAACCTCTAAGCCCCCCAGGGAACCCACAAGCCCAGGTGTAGGCACTGTATGCCCCACAAACCCCCTAAGACCCACAGGAAACCTCCAGCCTGTAGGTAGGTATCTGTGATCCCCAGAGCCACACAAAGACCCTCGGGACCCCTACAGTATGAATGTTTGTATCTGTGATCCCCACAAACCACCTAAGCTACCCTGGGCCCCCTACAATCGGGACATAGGTATCTGTTCCCCCCAAAACACCTAATCCCCCCCAGAACCCCTCCAGCCTAGACATAGGTATCTCTGACCCCACGAATCCCCTAAGCGATGACGGGACCCCTCCAGCATGGACATAGGTATCTGTGCTCCCACAACCCTCCTAAGACCCCCCAAACCCCTCCAGCCTAGACGCAGGTATCTGTGCCCCCCATAACCCTCCTAGGCCACGATGGGAGCTCTCCAGCCTCAACATAGTTAACTGTGCCCTCACAACCCCCCTAAGCCCTGCGGAATGCCTCTAGCCTAGACGCAGGTATCTGTGCCCAACACAAACCGCCTAAGGCCCCCAGGACCTCTCTTGCCTGGATGAAGGTATCTGTGCCCCCCACAAACCCCTAAGCCCCCCCCCCGGATCCTTATACCCTGGACATAGGTATCTGTGCACCCTCACGAAACCACTGATCCTCCCAGCAATCCCTACAGCATGGACGTAGGTATCTGTACCCCAAAATGCCCAAAAGTAACCCCGGGACCCCTACAGCCTCGAAATAGGTATCTGTGCCCCTCCACATCTCCCTATTACCACCAGAACCCCTCCAGCCTGGTTGTGGATATTTGTGACCTCCAGGAACCCCCTAAGCCTCCCCAGGACTTCTCCAGCCTGGACATAGGTATCTCTGCCCTCAACAAGCCCCCTAAGACAAATAGGGGCCCCACCAGCCTGTTTGTAGGTGTGTGTATGAGGCACAAACACCCTAAGATCCCAAGGGCCAGCTCCAACTGTGACGTAGGTATCTGCACAATCACAACCCCTTAAGTCCACCAGGGACCCCTCCAGACCATATGTAGGTTCTTGTGCCCCTCACCAACTTCCTAAACCCCCAGGGACCACTACAGCCTGGACCTATGTATTTGTGCTCACCACAACCCCCTAAGCCGTCCAGGGACCTCTCCAGCCCGGAAGTAGATATTTGTGTCCCCCCTGAAGCCCCTAATACCCACCGGAATGCCTCCAGCCTAGACGTAGCTATCTGTGCCCCCCCATGACCCCTAAGCCCCCCAGGGATCTCTAAAGCATCTACGTAGGTGTGATGCTCTGTGCATTACCCTGAGTGGCCACACAGTGTCACTGTTGCACCATGAGGGAAATGCTCTGTGCATTACCCTGCGTGGCCACACAGTGTCACTGTTGCACCATGAGGGAAATGCTCTGTGTACTACCCTGCGTCTCCACAAGGTGTCACTGTTGCTCCATGCAGGAAATGATCTGTGCATTACCCTTCATGGCCACATGGTGTCACTGTTGCTCCAAGCAGGAAAAGCTCTGTGCATTACCCTGTGTGGCCACACGGTGTCACTGTTGCTCCATGCAGGAAATGCTCTGTGCGTTACCCTATATGGCCACATGGTGTCACTGTTGCTCCATGCGGGAAATGCTCTGGGCATTACTGAGATGAAGTAGCGGCTGTTTGTGTGGGGGATGGGAGAGCAGCAGGTGACCTTACGACCGGACACGTGCTCAGCCTGTAACCTGAGCTAGGCAGGAGGGAGGGGATCAGCACCTTTGCCAGGGAAGCTGGACAAAAGAAGGGGCTGGCTGGAGAGAGTTGGGTTAGTTCAGTTTTGCTTTTGCTCTGGGTGGTTGGAATTCAGGGAATCCCAAACTGAGAACTAAGTTTCCTGAAGCCCCAGAAGGACTTGATTGCGGGGTCCTGCTTGTGCCTTCAAGTACTGCTGTATCTTTCGCTCCTGTTGTCCAATAAACCTTCTGTTTTACTGGCTGGCTGATAGTCACTTTGAGTCCCAGGAAGAGGGGTGCAGGACTGGACTCCCCCACACTCCGTGACAGACCCTAAGCCCCTCCAGGACCCCTGCAGCCTGGATGTAGGTACCTGTGCCCCCCACCAAATACCTAAGACCCCCGGAGACCCCTCCAGCCTGAACTTAGGTATCGGTGCCCCCCACAAGCCCCCTAAGCCCCCCAGGTACCTATACAGCCAGGACATTTGTATCTGTGCCCTATAAGGACTCCAATAGCCCCCCGGGACACTCCAGTGTGCACGTGGGTATATGTGCCCCTCAGAAACCCCCTCACCCCCCAGGAACCCCTACAGCCTGGACGTAGGTATTTGTACCCCCACAACCCCCCTAAACCCCCCGGGACAGCTACAATCTGGATGTAGATATCTGTGCCCCTCATGAAACCTCTAACCCCCCCGGGGACTGATACAGCCTGGACATACATATCTGTGCCCACCCAAACCCCTAAGACCCCCTGGCACCCGTACAGCCTGGACATAGGTATCTTGGGCCACCAAAAATCCCCTAAGACTCCCAGGATGCCTCCAGCCTGGACGTAGGTATCTATGCCCCCCACTAACCCTCTAAGCCCCCCTGGTACCACTAAAGCCTGGATGTACGAATATGTGCCCCCCACGAACCCCCTAAGCCCCCCTGGGACCCCTAGAGCCTGGAGATTCGTATCTGTGCCCTCCCCCAAAACTCTCTAAGACCCCCAGGGACCTCTACAGCCTGGACGTAGGTATCTGTGCACCCCAAGGCCCCTAAGATCCCCCGGACACCTACAGCCTGGATGTAGGTGTGATGGTGCTGCCCGTGGGAGCTAGCTGAGGTCACTCAATCAGGGTGAACCGCAAACAAAACAGGACAGACAAATTCCAAACACTGCTGGTTATTCCGATACTTAGATTTACCAAGCCAGCACAAAACAGCTTCTGTAGTACCTCACTGGTTAGTTAGAAATTTAAACCACGCAGTTCCCTTAAAGTACCCAGCCTCAGGCCTCCGTCCAGACACACATGTCAGATATGATGATGATTCCTGAAAATCTTACTTCATCATGTTAAAGAAAAGATTCTTCTGATCCCAAAGGATCAGCTACATACCCAGGTTCAATTATAACTTATATCTTACCTAAAATACATGCTATAGCCAATTCTTATTAACTAAACTAAAATTCATTAGAAAAGAAAAGAGACAGAGTGTTGATTAAAAGATTAATAGACATATCGACCTGAATTCAATTCTTGAGGTTCAGGTACATAGTAGAGATGAGCTTGTAGTTGCCAAAAGTTCTTTTAGAAATAGTCCATAGGTTGTAGTCCAATTTCCATATTCAGGGTGGCTCCAGTC
Source organism: Gopherus flavomarginatus (assembly GCF_025201925.1). Lineage (NCBI taxonomy): Eukaryota > Metazoa > Chordata > Testudines > Testudinidae > Gopherus > Gopherus flavomarginatus. The sequence continues at coordinate 13,406,594 of NC_066636.1, forward strand.
AATGACTGGGGATCTCAATCCTTGTGGCTTAAGGTTTCCCCCTCTTGAAACCCAAAGCAGATCTGAGATGAAGAAGGATCGTGTCCCAGGCTTCTTATACATTTCCAGCAGCCTTTCGGCCTCAGAAGACAATAGGCTTAACTCTCCTTCCAAGCATCCTGGCAATTAGTACAAAGTAATTTATTCATTCAACAGTTCAGATACAGGTTACCACAACCTTCAAAGAGACATATAGACAATAATACTATTTCACGCAAGTATCATCATTAATGTTAATATTCCTTTTTTGCTCTTTGAATTAAAACTGTAGCAATAGACAAGACTTGTTTGCCTACATCACAAGACCTGAGCAAACATCTCCCCTTCTACCTCTAACAATGCAGACTTGCATTTCAAAGCTCTGTTCATTTACATAACTTGCTAACCAGTTCTTAAGGTTCACCCATGGGTCAGATCAGTCGGTGAGGTGAGTTAATTAACTCTTTCTGGCCCTGTCACCTTTCAATGAGATATTATATTATACTTATAATGTCACAGTCGCGCTGAGTCGACTGCTGCAGCTCCCCGTAGACTCTGCCTGTGTCTCTCACCGAGCTGGAGTACAGCAGTCGAGGGGAGAGCACTCGATGTGTTGCATCTACACTAGACGCGATATATCGACCCCCGCTGGATCGATCGCTGCCCACCGATTCGGCAGGTGGTATAGACATATCCTGAGTATCTGGTGATCGGAGCTGGACCCCGGAGGGGGACACATTGAATGAACTCAGGAGCTAAGGTGCCTCTATTGTCAACTGTCAGGGCTGCTGTGGCTCAGAGGAGGGTGCTTGACTGCCTGGCAGGCTTAGGCACCGCAAGCCTGGCAGGCGGGAGAAGTGAAGTGGCCACGGTGTGCTTAGGGTGCTTGTGCTAAGAGCAGGGGTGAGCTAGGGCAAGGGGGGTGCCACAGGGCAGAGCGGGAGAGTTGCCTCAAGAGGGATGCCTCAGGGTAGAGGAGGGGAGCTGCCATGGGTGGGGCGCATCAGGGCGGGGGCGCAGGGGGGAACGGCGCAAGGTGGAAGTTTCGCCTAGGGCAAGAAGCATTCTTGCACCGGCCCTGCCCCATGCCCTGACTGCAGCCAGCCCTGCACCCCCTGCCCTGCCCTGCCCACAGCCAGTCTCTGTCTCCAGCCAGCCCTGCACCTTCTGCCCTGCCCGCACCAGGCGCACCCTCCCTGCCCTGCCTGCAGCCAGCCCTGCAGCCAGCTCTTGACACACCCCCTGCCCTGTCTCCAGCCAACTCCTGCCGCACCCCCCTGTGGCCCTGCCCAAAGCCAGCCAGCCCCCACACCTCTCCAGCCTGCACCAGCCCTGCACCCCTGTCTGCAGCCAGCTCCATACCCCCTGCCCTGTCTCCAGCCAACCTCTGATGCACCCCCCTGCCTGAATCCAGCAGGCCCCGCATCCCTTGCCCTGGCTGCAGCCAGACCCTGCCTACAGCCAACCCCATGTCCACTGGTGCCCTGCAGTTCCCAGGGCAGTAACCCTGCACATCTGCTTCAATGAGGGGGGCAGGGAGCAGTTGGGATCCACACATGCACACCCTAGGGTGACCAGACAGAAAGTGTGAAAAATCGGGATGGGATGGGGGGTAATAGGATCCTAGATAAGAAAAAGACCCCAAAATTCGGACTGTCCCTATTAAATCAGGACATCTGGTCAGCTTAGCACACCCCGAGGTTTCCTGAGTTCTATTACTGGGTTTCCTACTGGTTCCACTGCTGGTTGTTTTCCTTTTCCTGGGGGACTTTGGGCAAGAAAACTGGAGACACTACAAAGGTTGTATCAAGGTAAAATTAAACTTAGGCTTTTGCTGTTAAAAATTTTGTCGCTCAGGGGTGAGAAAAAACACTCCCCGAATGCCAAAATTTGAGCCATGCAAAGCAGCAGTGTGAACAGCGCTTTGTAGGTGGAGCTGTGCTCCCGGGACGAAGCTCCTGCCACTCGTTGGAGGTGGTTTGGTTTTGTTGCCGGGGAAGCTCTCTCCCAGCGATAAGGATGGCCACACAGCTCACCTTACAACAGCACGGTTAGAGTGGCACAGCTGCGCCATGGTAAGGTGCGCAGTGTAGACACAGCCTCAGAGCTGGTGGAAAGCCGACAGGCGCTGAGGAGCACAGGGTTCAGACAGAGACATCCGTTAGGAGAGGAACTATTCACAGGGATTCTCTATAGCCTAGTAAGGAGGAGAGGATGGAAAATGATAATGTAAAGGTAGAATCTGATGAGAAACAGTGAAATGAAAGAGTCTCCCTCAATTACATCACGTAATAGCAGACAGCTAAAATGGGACAATTTTATAAATGCTTAAATACAAATGCTATATGTCTAAGTACTAAGATGGGTGAATTTGAGTGCCTGGTATTGAGTGACGATATTGATAGAATAGGCATCACAGAAACTCCTGTACCCCCTCCTGCGCCCATGTGGGGACACTGACCTGTGTGCATGGAGCAGCTGGCATTGCTACCCCCCACTCCTCCCTGGAACGCTGCTCCTCCAGGCACCCCTAGGGGCTGTGGGATGTCGGGGCAAGAAGCGAGATCATCCGAGCTCCCTGCATCCAGGTCACTTTCCTCAGCTGGGCTGCATAAGGGGAGAGCAGAGAGCAGCAGCTTCTGATGCTCCCCTCACAGCACAGCCCAGGTGGGGAAAGTGACCAGGACGCATGGAGCACATAGTGTTGCTCCTTGCTCCCCCCAACCCTCTATGGGCCCAAGGAGGAGCATTGGGGCAGGGGAGAGCAGTGAGCAACTTTACACTGCCACACGGTGCCCTTTGACCTCCTGGAGCCCTGGGCGACTACTGGGGGGCCCCACCCCTAGTGCTGGCGAGGCTCCCCAGCACAAGCAGCAGAAAACACAGAGAGACGGGCCACCCACTGAGCAGTGGTAGTCTGGGCGGCTCATAATGGAGGCTCGGGGGGGCTCAGCCTCCCCAAACCTTGCGTTGCCAAGGGAACAGTAGGGGCCCATGACTAGGGTCCCTAGCCAAATTCAGTCCCTCTGGAAAAGTCTCCGCCATGTCAGCCTCAGGGCTGGAGGAGCTCCCACTCCCTGCTAGGGCCCGGGGGCTGCAGCAGGGGCACAGAGCTTCTCTGGTTTCAGGGCCGCAGCGGGGCAGGGGTAAAGGAGTGATAGAGTGGGGCCAGTGTGGGAACGGGTAGAACAGAGGGGACAGTGCATGGGGCCATGGGTGGAAGGGGGCAGAGCCAGAGACAGAAGGGGGGGCATGGTTCCGGTGCTGGGACCCCCACATTTGTTCTCCCTTTCCCTGGGTTTTGGCATCACTAGCCCCTGCTTAGCGAATAGGGGTCAGTGGTCCCCATAATATGGGGCATGACTTCTAGGGGGACACAGAGGAAGATTAATTGGGGCACCTCAGGGCCTGAGCCAACCCCCATGGAGGGCAGGGAGGGAGCAAAACTCAGCCCCACTCTGTCCCAGCTCTTCCCCAACCCCACCCTCAGCCTAGGCCTCTGGCTTCCAGTCTGGCCTCGACCCCCTACCCCTGTCTGCACCCAACTCCCCAGCAAGCAAAAGCCCCACTCCCAGCCACGGTTCTCGACAGTGGCTTCGGAGAGGCCACAGCCATGGCTAAGAGGGCACAGTGTGAAATGTTTGGGGACCATTGGTTTAGGGTGACATCAATCACTTCTCTGCAGTCCAATAAAAGCTATTCCTCACCCACCTACCCCTCCATCAGGATGGACTAGGTATGTTCTGCTGCCCTCACTCATATAGGAAGGAGAATAACATTTCATTCCACTCAATCCTAAAGTGATTTGTAACCCACCACCATCCAAACTGGTCATTTTGGGGAAGCGGCCCCATCATGCTGCATAGCTAGGCAGAGTAGGTGTGCCTATGCAAACACGGTCTGTTCCTGAAGTCTTTCCCAGCTCCTCACTAGATGTGAGGGGGGAGCTCATTCATACCCTGCTTCCGCTTAGTATTTAAAAACTCCTTAGTGTCCCTATCTCTGCCGGCCTTAGATTTCTCCTCCTGTCCTTTTCCTGATAGCTCAGGCGAGGTGGCCAAGTGGTTAAAATGATAGATTACTAATCTATTGTGCTCTGCACTTATGGGTTCAAATCCCATCCTTAGGAGATGCATTTAATCTTCACCCTCCTTTACAGACAACTCTCTCCCCCTTTAGCACAATAACAGATCAAACAATGTTACTTCTGTAACCCAAAATTGGGTCAGCTAATAAGCTTAGGGAGGACTAATGACCCCCCAGAGTTTGGTAGAAAACAGCACATGTATTATATTGATAGCTAAGCTCAAAAGAAGGGAGGAGGGAGGGTGTCACACTCCCAGGATAGGCCAAAGAAGATGGGTAGGGGGGTGTGACACACACTCCCATATTCATGCTCCCAGGACAGGCCTGGCAGTGGAGATGTCAGGATCCTTTAAGGTAAGTGTCCCCACAGTGCAGTGATGGACAGTGCGATGAAGGTAAGTCTCCCCGAGGCACGATGGAATGTAACACAGCAAACCACTGGCCAGACAGGCCGGGCAAAGGGCATTCACTGGAGGTACAAAGGAGAGAGGGAAAGCTACTTCATAGGCATTCAAAGAGGGAGAGGAGACAAGGGTGGGGGGGAGTGTAACAGACCTTTTGAGCATACAGGTTATACAGAGCACACAGGTCACTGCTGTTCCTACAACAGGGTAAGTTCTCAAGCAGCATATTTCTTACTTTGCCCATCTGTCAATTTTGATGATTATCGATGGAAATATTTTGCCATTGGGTTGTGTGTTTACACAGAAATTGACATTTACCAACAAATAGGTAATTCTTCCAAGCCTGCCTAGTCTGCAGTTGATGGGTTTGAGGGACACATTCACTCTTCCAGGTCCCCATGCCAGGCCTGTGCTCTCCAGGCTGTCAACTTCCCACACTGCTGGGATCCTTCCCTCATCTTCCCCCAGACCACTGCTCCACCCTCACTTCTGGTATTCCCTCCCCACACTGTCTAACTCCCCTGCTGGCAGGATCCCTTTCCATTCCTGTCTCCGCTCTGGGCAAAAGCTCTGCACTGTTCCCACACCAGAAGTTGAACCCAGGCCACCTGGATGAAAACCAGAAATCCTGACTAGCCCATATGGGACTATTTTTGCATCTGACGAAATGGGTATTCACCCACGAAAGCTCATGCTCCAATACGTCTGTTAGTCTATAAGGTGCCACAGCACTCTTTGCTCTTTATTACTATAACTCAGGCCTTGGCTACACTGGAGAGTTGCAGCGCTGGTGGTGGCTTTACAGCGCTGTAACTTACTCCCCGTCCACACTGGCAAGGCACATACAGCGCTGTATCTCCCTGGCTACAGCGCTGGCTGTACTCCACCTCGACGAGGGGAATAAAGAGAACAGCGCTGTGCTGCAGAGCTGGGGTGCCAGTGTAAACAGTGATTAATCTTACTACGCTGTCACTGACCTCCGGAACTTCCCATAATGCTTTTAAGTAGAGATAACGCTCTTTGTTTTGGTGTGATGCCTCTGTTTGTTTTGTTGTGAGCTCGGGGCTCCCAGAGCTGCTTATCTAAAAAACAAACACAGTTACTGTTTGCAGTGAATGAGCAGAGGCAGGGGGATCCCTTTGGAACGCCCACAGCTGGTGTTTGCTTGAGGAGAGAAGCAGCCCGGTGGGCACGGGGAGGGTCTGTTTTGGAGCAGCTGCTTATCTGGTCTGTGACGAAAAAAACAAAGGCAGCTATTTGCATTTAGTGAATGAGAGAGGGGTGGGGGAAGGGGTTGGAACTTGCAAGGCAGGGAGCTGACACAGTGTCAGCTCCAAAAATCCACTCGCTCTGTCTCCCCTATGCTCCCTGTCACACTCTGCCCCACCCTTCTCTTTTGAAAGCACATTGCAGCCACTTGAACACTGGGATAGCTGCCCATAATGCACCACTCCCAACAGCGCTGCAAATGTGGCCACACTGCAGTGCTGGTAGCTGTCAGTGTGTCCACACTGCAGCGCTTTCCCTACACAGCCGTAGGAAGACAGCTTTAACTCCCAGCGCTGGACAGCTGCAAGCGTAGCCAAACACTCTCTAAGCCGACACCTTATGAGAGCAGCAAGGACTAGTGTGACTGGATGTCCTGATTTTTGGGTCTTTTTTCTTATATAGCTGCTTATTACCCCCACTCCCTGTCTGAGTTTTTCACATTTGCTGTCCAGTCACCCTAGCAGGGGTTGCACACAGGGCTGCATTAACCTTCAGGTGCTGAGGTTTCCCTCTCTCCATTCCCAGAGCCTGTGATCAGGAAACAGACATCAGGGCTCCCAGGTGCTGCACAGACCATGACTGAGATCAGACCCCATATTGTGCAAGGTGCTGTATAAACCCTGGCCAACATTGGGACACCCAGGGGGTGCCCAACTTCTTCTGACTCCCTCTGGATCACCCCCCCTCCGCCCGCAAAAAACCACCTTTCCAAACAGTCCTTCTTTCCCTGCCCCCTGATTCTGCTTTCACACCCTGGGACCATCTCCTCTCTTCCTCTCTCCCCTCCAGGTGAAGCAGAGATGGAGGCAACTTCAGCCACTGGAGACAGCCCCAGCGAGTGCTGCAGCCAGCCCCGGGGTGGGGTGTTTGCAGACACAGGAAGGGAGCAGCTGGGAGGGGGGGTGCTGTGCTGGGAAGAAGGAGGCAGGAGAACAAAGCCCAGAGACCCAACACTGGGCAGCTCCTGGGGGCGGGACTCTGGCTCAGCTCCGGGGCGGGGCAGCTCCTGGGGGTGGGGCTCTGGCACAGCCAGGGGCGGGGCAGCTCCTGGGGGCGGGACTCTGGCTCAGCTCAGGGGCGGGGCAGCTCTTGGGGGCGGGGCTCTGGCACATTGTGACGCGGAGCCCGGGCTGAGCAGCTGCTCCCTGGTTCTCCACGTGCTGCCAGCAGCGCTGCAGCTGCCCGAGCCGGAGCGGAGCCGCTGTTCTCAGCTGCAGCCAGGACCTGCCCCTGGCCCCGCTGGGATCCAGGTGGGGACAGAGACTGGGGCCCGGGGGTTCCCCTTGGTGTGGTTGGCGGGGGCGGGAGGGGAGGGCAGAAGCCGGAGCTGCAGGCGGGGGAAGGGCGCTGGGACATTGTGACCCGGAGCCCCCGGGGAGTAAGAGACCCTGGGGGAAGGGAAAGTGACTCTGCCCCAGGGGAGCCTGGGAGGAGCCTCGGAGCCGCCTCGGCCCCAGTGGAGCTGCAGCAGGATCCGCCCGCCCCGCTGGGATGGGGGGGCTGGGGCCCGGCGAGGGGGCAGAGGCTGGGGCCCGACCGTCGTATGGGGGGGGGCGGACCCCGGGGCCCGGCCCGGGGGGGTGTAGCCTAGGGCAGAGCCTGAGGCCCGGCGGGGGGGCCGAGGGGGAGCCCTGGGTCCGTCGGGGGGGCCGTGTATTAAATCGCTCCCCATAGCAATGTGCTACTCCCGGGCACTGTGCATGCCCAGTAACAGCCGCTGAAGCCGCTTCCCTTCCCCCTGTCCGGACCAGCCGTAACGCTCCGCTGGGCGCTGGGGGCGGGGCTGGAGCGGGGCGGGGGAGTAACAGGGAGCGTGCGGGGCCGGGCGTTGAGCAGGAAATTGATGGGCGGGGGCGGTCAGGCAGCTGGAGGCAGGGTCGGCGGGGGCTAAAGGGCACAATCCGGGCTTGGGGGAGGAGCAGGAGTTGAGCTCAGGGGGAGGCGCTGGCAGAGCCCCCCCCCTTTGGTGTGTGTGGGGTGTCAGGGCGGGGAGAAGCCGGAGTTGCAGGGAGGGGGAGGTCACTGGGGTGGAGGGGGGTAGATCTGTCTCTGTGCAGCCAGGACATTCCCGGGGTGCGGGGGGAGGTGAGTTAACTGGATCCTGTCCCTGTTTTTGCCACTTCCTCCCACACACACATTCTCTCAAGATTTCCCCTTTTCTCTCTCATTATCACACGTGGCTATAAAATCCAGGGAGATTCCCCCCCCCCAATGATCAGCTCTCTAATTGCCTTTAATTTTCCCTTTTCTCTCCATACTTCTCAAATGTCAATTTAAAATCTCTCCAATGGGGGGGTGGATTTTCCCACCCATTTTATCTGCAGGGATTTGTCCTTGTTTGGGTGGGAAATTGTTGCCCTGGATCATTCCCCAGAACATGGCTCCCACTGGAGTGGGATGGGATGAGGTTCCCGGTCTCTGCCAGGGCAGGGAAGGGAGGAGCACATCCCCCATGGAGACTGCCCAGACCCCATTTCCCAATCCCCCTGCTGCCCCCTTCCATTGTCCAGGGAGCCTTCCAGCTCCCTCCCCCCCCCCCGTTAAATCAGCTCCTCAAAGGGCTCTGAACTGCTCACATGAATGGTTGCCCCGGGGCCGGGGGGGACCATCACATTCTGTTTATGTATTGGACAGTCATATAAAATCCAGTCCAACAGTCCCCTTTTTCCACTAGTTATTTAATAGCAACATCAAATCCCCTCCGATCTTCGTGGTTTTCTCTCATGTTATCAAATGTCGTTTGTGACAGGTTCTCTCTGCGTGTCTCAAAGATTGATATAAAATACCCCAAACATTTGCCCCACTTCTCTCTAGTTTTATTTCTAATTGAATATGATGGGTTGTTTCCCAATGTGCTAAGATGCAGCCGCCTCTGGGGTGGATCCATGGTGGCCATTACTTGCTAGTGACAGCCCGTGGACCTTTCTTGCCCTCCAGGCCTTCCGTTCTCCTGTTAAAGAAGCACCCCCCAGGCTCCCTCTGCCTGTGTGACTGGCCAGCAGGAGGTGGTGTTAACTTTCTAGCCACTTCTTACACTCTGTGAGGTAACACTTGCAGGGGCAGGGAAGGTGTCTGGGTGGGGACATTGCCGCTGAAGGGGCATTGTGGTAGGGGGAGGCCTCTGGGTGGCTGGGCAGGGGGTACCCTAGTTAGGTTGGTGGATTGTGGAGGTTTGGGGTTTTCGGGGGTGGTGGTTCTGATGTGCCCATCCCTGAGGCTGTGGGTCCTAGAGGTGGGTATCGCTTGGGGCCTGGTGGCTGCAGAACAGTGGGGGTGGGTGTCTCTTGGGGAGGCGGGACAGAGGGTTAGAGGGAGCCTGGTTCTGTGCCAGGGGCTCTGTCTGTGCTTCCCCTGCTGGTTCCTGGTTTTGTTGCCATGCCCAGTGCACAGAGCTGGGGGAGGGGATCCCTGGCACTAGGTGAGGGCATGCCAGGGAAGCAGAGTGAGGGGTCCCACTGTAAAGCATCAGGGGGTCACACTGGGCAGAGGAGGGGATCCCAGGCAAATGTCAGGGTAGATCGTGCTGGAGGGTGGGGGAGTTCCTAGGCAGGCAGTGAGGGTCTGAGTTCCCAGTGGGGGGGTCCCTTGAGGGTGTCTCTGGCTGCTGGGGGCTCTTGGTGGGGGGAACCCTTTGGGATTCCCAACCTGGCAATCATGGTGTAGTGGGGGTTCTCTGGCCGGTGGAGCTTTGAGGGGTATCTGGGGTCCCTGGCCAGGGACTCGGGGCTGCGTCCTAGGGAATATCTGATGGGCCCCTGGTTGGGGGGTGTCTGGGGCCCCTGGCTGGGGGGTCTGGGCTCTGGGTACTAGGGGGTGTCTGGGGGCTGCTGCTAACCATGATCCTTCTCTCTGGTCAACTTGTGCCAGAGTCCTGGCTCCTAGTCACCAGGTCACCAAGTCCATTCCCCAGTCACGTGCCCTGTCACTGTGATAACTTTCTGTCCACTTAGCAAACACTGTTAGTGTGAAATCACAGATTTTGCTTTTCTCCTCTTTTGAAAACTGCAGGAATTTTCAGTTCCGTTTGGAAAATTTGTGCCCCCAGTCCTTGTCCTAGATCTGCGGGGGTGAGGGAGGTGGGAAGGGAGTCAGCACTGCCACACGATGGTCTTTTCCACAGCATTCTGGACTCATTCTTTCTGAAATCCGGTGTCATTGAGACCATTGTTAATCCAGAGTCACTGTATGGAAAGACAAGGAGTGATTCCAGATGGACAGTGGGTCAAATGAGATCAGCCATTCTCCCTGTGAGGAGGGGCTCCCATTAGCTGCTCTCCCCAGAGAGCTAAAGGAGGGAAGCTGCTCAAACGCTCTGTCCCTCTCTGCTCAGGATATTGGGGTTCAGCTTCCTGGGTCAGAGACTGCAGCCTCCATTGTGATCTGGGAGACCAGGCTTGGCAGCTGCTGCTCCCCCAGTGGGGCTCTGTGCTGGGAAGTGACCTTAATTAAAGCTTCTTCTCTGCCTGGCCCAGGGGATGACTTTCTGCAGCTGGTCCTAGCCCCCTAGGGCAGCCCTGGACCCTGTTACTACTAAATTCTGAGCCAGAGTCTCCAGGTAACTGAAAGACCTCAGGGAATGTCCTAGGGTCTGGCAAGAAAGTGACTCTGCACAAACACCACCACCTCATTTCTCCTCCCATTAGCGGTTGCCAGGAGGAAATCCAGCCATGGGAGAGCAAAGCCCCCAGGAATGGGACTGTCCCAGCCAGAGGGGCAGGGAGAGAGGACAAGGGAAGGAGAGACTGAAAGGGGCAGTGGGAGAAATGAATGTGGGGGAGAGATTTCCAGCTCTCTAGTCCACCCAGACACATGTATTGCTGCATCCTGGGGCAGAACCACTTTCCAGTGAACAAAACAAGTATCAGACAGAGCAAAAGCCGGTTCCTGACTCCATATTCCCCCTGCTGGGGTGTGGCTGCCGTGGGGTCAGTGTCTGAGGGAATCCCCCACAGTGACTCCTTTGGTTCTGCTCTTTTCTAGCCTTGTGTTCAGAGAAGGGGTGAGGGGAGAGAGAAGGGAGGTTAAAAATGTGTCTGTGGACTTAGCCTGGCAGGAGGGGCCAGGTCTAAATTGTAATAAACAGATTGAGCATTTCCCAGCATGACAGAATCTAGGGTGTCTGTCTGCAGGGAAAGGGCCTGGGGGAATTATGGTGTGAAATTAACTAAAACCGGTTCTGAAACGCCCACAACTACCCTTCTCCCCCAGACAGGCTGCAGAATGACGTCCGTGTTTTGCTCCAGCTCATCCCAGCCTGGCGTGGGACAGGGAAGAGAAATGGCTGCAGTGGAGTCAGTCCAGGTAGAGATTATCGGGGGGTTGCTGGTGGGTTCCTGCTGGAGGAAAGGGAGAGCAAATACACCAGAGGTGGGAAGGTTTGCAGAGTCTGGTTTGGAGGTTGGAGCGGGGCAGGAAATTCACAGTGTGGGGAAAGGAGGAGGCCAGGGTGTGGCAGACCTGCTGGGAGTTATTTACTAAGTGGCCTAGATTCTAGGAACAGACCCAGGAGGTTTGGAGGTGGAAATGCCCTAATTTGTGAAGAGAGAAAATAACCAACCTACATGGAGCTAGTCAAACTGACCAGAATCCTAGTGCTGGAGCCTGACCTCACTAACCAGCAGCTGCTGTGAGATATAAAGGGGACACCCATGAGTCAGGCTTATTGGAGCTGCCTCTCCCTTCATATCCCGCTCCTCACAATGAGGAGGGTGTTGGACATCCTACCAGCGAGCTCTCCCTGGACCCTGCTAGGGGCTCCATCTCCTGTGTCAGCCAGTGGCTAGTAGGGGGGTGATGGATATGCTGGGAGAGATAAGGGGCTCTCTCTTCATCCCCTCACCCTGGCATTTGCTGGATACTCTGAGCCAGGTCGAGGTGGGACTCTCCTGACTATGATCCACCCAGAGCTTCCATTTGATTCACTCCTCTCCGCCACAAATAGTGGGGCTGTGAGTGGGGCAGCAAGTCCTTAGTGTTGGACTCTTGCTCTTTCAGGGGCCGGTGACCTTCAAGGAGATGGCTATGTATTTCACCAGGGAAGAGTGGGCTCTGCTGGACCCCACTCAGAGAGCCCTCTACTGGGATGTCATGCAGGAGAACTATGAGACTGTGACCTCGCTGGGTAAGGGTTCCTGTCCCTTCTGTTCTTGGAAGGGGAAATGAAGAGTGAAGGTTCACGCCACCCCCACAATACCATCTGTACCCTGTCCTGTTTCAGCATCACCCCAAGAGGCCAGTGACACACATACTACCAGAGACCCTCCTCTGCTGCAGAACACTTTGGGAACAGAGCACAGGAGCCGTATTGCACAGTGTCAAATATCTCCTGTTTGCTCAAGTGAAACTGGGGGTTAGGTCTGGCATAACTGTCCCATACCCCTAATCATTTTTGTTGCCCTTTTCTGAACCTTTTCCAATTCCAATATATCTATTTTTGAGATGGGGTGACATGTGCATGCAGTATTCAAGATGTGGGTGTATCATGGATTTATTTGCTGTTTTTACAAATATGATCTATGAGATATTCTGTCATGTCTATCCCTTTCTTAATTATTTCCTACATTGTTCACTTTTTTTCACTGCTGCTGCACATTGAGTGGATGTTTTCAGAGAACTATCCACAGTGACTCCAAGATCCATCTCTTGAGTGGAAACAACTAATTTAGACCCCATCATTTTGTTTGTATAGTTGGGATTGTGTTTTCCAATGGGCTGCACTATGTGCTATCCTGTCATCTAGCACTGCTGAGATCCTGGATTCAGTAATACCCTTGCCCTTCCTGTTCCCTTTCTTCACCGAACCCCGCCAGCCCATGGTTCCTGTTCCCAGCTTCCCCAGGATTCTCGCACTGTCTCTGAACCTCTCTGTCAGCAAGAAGCAGTGCCAGGGACACTTGCCCTCTGTCTGGAGTCTTCGATTTCTGGGACATGGATTTACTTTCTCTGTGTTGTAAGAGGCTCTGTCATAATGAGTGTCTGTGACGTTACCCAGAGTACAATCTGGACTGTTAAATAGCTGTCCCCTCAGTCCTCCAGCATGAGGTGCCTTTTCCACTGTTTTCCCGCGAGAGCAGCCCCTCTTGGCCAATTAACACACAGTCTCCAGCCATGTAACTCACTCCCAGCTACACAGTATTGAGTGCTGCTAGACAGCCACTCATGAATTACACCTCAGGAGAAAACCAGCAAATTCTCAAGTGCCCAACTTTCCCCCAGAAATGTGCATCTTGCACTGTCCAGCACGCTACTGAACGACACAAGCTCATATGAAGTCTGTCATTTCATCAGCGGAAAATGACATGCACCAGCTTGTTATCCCAAGCAGAGTTTCCAACACACTTCAATCCACACATACTGGTTAGATGAACAATAAACCAAGATTGTTAACTACCAAAAACTAAAACTAGGCCTAGTCCATGAAAAGGGCACTCCCAGGAGAGACTGTATAAAGGCTGGAACGTGAAACACCTTTGTAAACCTGAGACAGCTGCCTTGGGGACAATGACAGGGAGAATCCCCCAAAGTGACTCCTTTGTTTCTGCTCTTCTCTGGCCTCCGATTGTTCCTTCCAACGTGGAGTACTTTGCACTTGTCTCTACTGAATTTGATCCTATTTACTTCAGATCATTTCTCCCGTTTGTCCAGATCATTTTGAATTTTAATCCAATCCTCCAAAGCACTTACAACCCCTCCCAGCTTGGTGTTGTCCGCAAACTTGATACGTGTAAGAGAGAGACTGTTACTGGGAGGGTTTCCCCATGTGTCAGAGGGTTACACCCTGGTGGGAGGGGGCTAGGCCTGTACTGGAATAAGGTCACTCTGTGCTTCACAGTGTGCCAGAACCTAGAATGTGCATTAGCAGGGAAAAAGCTGGGGTGAATCGGCTTGTGGAATGGACAAAAGCCTAGTCTGAATTCTCACACCTTGCCCTTTTCACCCTGGCAGGCCAGAGAATAACATCCATGTTTCGCTGCAGATCATCTCGTCCTCCCAGGGGCAAGGAAATGGCTGCAATGGAGCTGGCTCAGGTAAGAGATTATCAGGGTGGCGGGCTCTGCTTGGAGGTTGAGGAGCAGTAAATGCATAAGAGGGTGGGAATTGCTAGAGGTGGTGGGAAGCAGGAAATATCTCGGGTGGAGAAAGGGAGGGGACAGCATGTGACAAACCTGTTGAGACTTGTGTAGTGTAGGGCGTGATGGGTTGTCACCCCCAGGAGGCAGTTTGTGGAGCTTCTGGGAACTGCTGTGTCCTCTAACCCTCACGCTGGGCTGGCCCTTCTCACACTGCTTTGCTGGAGATTTCGCCAGCCTCTCCAGGGCCTGTTATCACCCAACACAACAGCAGGTGGCTCCATGCAGCCAACTAAGCTACCTGAGTGCTTTACCTAAGCCACTCAAGGACAGATAGAAGACAAGAGCCAATTTCCCACTCCCCAACCTTGCACACTTGCTGTAGTATAAATCCAGAATGATACCATCTTATAGTGCACAGGGATCTCTATAATGCAAGCTCATTAATGTAGTTCCCCTTCCCCTCGATATGGAACAGATGTGCACAACAAGCTGAGATTTTCCCCAGACACTTCACTCAAAATACGCTGGTTAAGATAAAGCATCAAACAAGTTTATTAACTGCAGAAAGATAGATTAAGTGATTATAAGTGATAACAAACAGATCAAAGCAGATTATTTAGCAAATAACCAAAACTCAGACTAAGCCTAACATACTAGATGGATAGAATTTGAATTAGCAGTTTCTCACCCTGACTGATGGTACAAGCAGTCCCCCAAGTTTCCATATACAAGCTAGAAATCTCTTGATCCTGGGAGCAGCACTTCCCCCACATCCGTTTTTGTTTCTCAGGTGTTTCCAGAAGTTCTCTTGTGTGGGGAATGAAGCCAAGAGATGATGTCACACCCCACCTTATGTAGCTTTTCCATATGGTGGGAATCTTTTGTTCCAAACTCAGTTCCTAGTCCAGTTTGTGGAAAAATACAGGTACTAAAATGGAGTTTAGTGTCATGTGGTCTGGTCACAGGCCCTGCTGAGTCATAGTAGCCATGACTCATAGGCTGGCTGAAACATTCACAGGAAGGCTAAGCTCTTCCACAGTCCATTGTCTTTGTTGAGCCATCAGCACTGTCTGGCTTCTTGATTGTTGTACCTGAAAGGCTCATTGTGGGTGTTACCCAGAGTAAGCACATTTGAAATACAGATACAGAGTCAATATCCATAACTTCAGATACGAACATGATATGTGCACACAAATAGGATAATCATATTCAGCAAATCAGAACTTTTCCAGTGACACCACACATGATGCATCTTGTACAAAATAGATCATAATTATGTCCTAATCATATTATAATCATACCACTATGATGAATATGGGGGTGTTGTGTCAGATAGGTCCTAATTTCAAGGCACAGGAGTTGGGAATGGAACTTCCCCTCTTTGTGGAACAGGAAATAACCTTCCAGCCAGGGCTGGGACAACTTCCCAGACTCTCAGTGATGGAGCCTGAATCTACTGGCATTTCATTAATTACCACCAACCCCAATCTTTGTGGCAACTGTAAACTTTATCAGTGATGATTTTGTACTCTCTTCTAAGTCATAGATAAGAATGTTAAATAGCACAGGGCCAAGAACCAATCCCTGCAGGAACCTGCTAGAAAGAAATCCACTTTCAAGCCAGCAACTCATCAGTACTGCTAAGAACCTGATATATCCATTTTGGAATGTATCTGACTGCTTTTCCATTTAAATGCTTTCTGTCTTTCTTTCTTTTAAACCTTTACTTTAGATGCTAAAGAATTGTCTGGAAGGATGGAATTTAACTTCATTCTTTCATTTGTTCTTTCTTCTAAACATTTAGTTTAACTGCTAAAGGATTGGTTGGCAGCATGGTATTTTGGATGAGATCCAAACCTGGGTAATGTGGCTAATCTTCTACCCACCCACTTCCTGGATCCAATTAGGATCACTCTCCTGCTACCCTCTGGCCATGCTGTATCACAGTGAGCAGAGTTTTTAAATAACCTCTCACTGTACGAGACCTAGTTGCTGATTAGGAGTCAGAGAACTGTCATGCAATAAAGGGGGCCGTGTGATTTCTTTTTTCAGAGTCTCATTAACCAGTGTGTGGGACAAGAAGAGCTCAAGTAGAGGAGGCAAGGACTGAAAGAGTGGGACAACCAGCGTAAACATGAGAGGTCTGGCCAAGCAACGCCAGGGGTGCCCTGGTCGTGACCCGTAGTCAGAGTCAGCGAAGGGCACTGCACCCTGACAACACGGAAGGTACTGTGCCCGAGGTGCAGGACCCTAACCTGCTGGGGAGGGAACGCCCAGGGACACGGCTCAGAGAGGCTGCGGCCTCAGACCCAGCCGACGAGAGAGAGCAGGTCCCCATCCCTGTCCCAGCTGCTGAGTTCCAGGCCAAGTTGCAGAAAGATCCCTCCTTGCGGAGGCCAAGGGACATGGATAACCTGAGTGCGGTACAGTCCATGAGGAGAGGTTACAAGGAGAGGTTCCTATGAGAGAGGTGGCTTCCCTCCCCAGCTCTGGTAGGGGTCTGGAGAGTGGTGGTACAAGCAGGGGTGGGGCACTGGCTTCCCTCCCCTGCTCTGGGATGGGATTCGGGAGTGGCAGTTCCAGGAAGGGCAGGGCGCTGGCTTCCCTGCCCAGCTCTGCAAGGGGCCTGGCAAGTGGCGGTTCGAGCGGGGGAGGGACATTGCCTTCCCTCCCCAGCTCTGGGAGGGGTGTGGGGTGTCGCCACTCGAGCGGGGGCGAGACGCTGGCTTCCCTTCCCAGCTGTGGTTGGGACTTAGGGAGTGGTGGTTCGAGTGGGGGCAGGCAGCGAGCTCCTTGCTTTGGTCACAGCATCAGAGCCAGCATGAGCCCCCTCTCCGGTGTGCAGGGGGGTTGGGGAGCATCTCTCCCTCCCACTCAGCCCCAGGGGGCTGGTTACAGGTAGGCAGGTATCCTGAGCCCAGCAGCCCTTCCCCCCTGCCAGCCATGTCATTTGCATTTTTACTGACCATTTCCATCCTAGCCAATTGATTCCCTGGATTTGAATTCAAACCCTCGGCCGTTACAGGAGCAGGGCCTGGATCCTGTGCCAAAGAGACACGCTCACCCCCCAACAGGGCCTCCCAGCCGATATCCTGGAGAACCCCAACAACCAGCCAGCCAGACCCCTCCTGGGTCTGCACAGGGATCCAGGCCATAGGCAGGACGAGGGGCTTCACCCTGGGGACCTTCACCCAGGTCCCACAGCTCCTCAGCCTCTGCTGCTGCACCACCACAGTTTTCTCTGTCCTAGAGTCTTGACACCCCAGGCGTGTTTCCCCACTGACCCTTGGGCAGCCCCCTATGTCTCTCTGCTCCACCATCCCCAGTCCATGGTGCTGCTGCTTCTCCTGCAGCTTTTCATCAGACTCTTGCTCTCTCTCACGTTCCTCTTGCTCTCTCGGACTCTGCTCCCATCCCATCCGTCTCCGATCCCCTGATGGGGAACCCGATCGTGAAAACCATCATCTGGTTGGGGATCAGACTCTAGGGGATGCCTGGCTGCTTCTCCAGATGCTCCCAAATCCTCTTGTAGCCCCATCTGGGTCAGGAATCTGCTCCTCAGAGGGGTCCTTCTCCACCTCACGATTAACTGTGCCTTGGTGAACTTCCCCATGCGTCACCCTCTCTTTGTGCACAGGATCACAATGTCCTTCTACAGGAGATGGTGATAGGCCATCACCTCACCGTTCCCAAGTGGCTCTGGACTAACAGGCCTGTGTGCTCTTTACTCCCCATGGTTTCCAGGAAGAACCCCTGGTGTGCCAGCCCTTCTCGTAATCACCACCTCTTTGCCAGGGTCGAGCTGCAGACTCCTCTGCCCCTGGGACTGCTCCTGCAATTCCCAGAGGGACCCTGCTACTGCAAAAATCCTCTCTCCCCGGGCAGAGTGGCAAGCTCCTCCGCCCCTGAGACTGCTCACTGCAGTCCTCAAGGGGACCCCGTTACTCCAACAGTCCTTCTCGCTGGTCACTCACTCCCAGAGATTAACCGCTCCCTGAAAGCATCCATCTCTGAGCCTTCAGCACACCTGGTCCTCATTATCCCCCCTTTGTTTTACTGCTCCCCAGTCACTTACTTCAAGCAGCACCATTCACGGGGTGCAGTACTTCCCACCTCTGCCACCAATGGTCACGGAGTCCCCAGGCGATGCTCTGGTACTGCGCCCCACAAAGCCAATCAAGACTTTGACGAGCCTCCTCTCCCTTGGAACAGACATTTTTAGGTCAAGAAGCTCACACGTCTTCACCTCTTGGGTCTTTCCTTGGAGGATTTAGCATCCTCTGACACTCTGTGCTCTTCCCCCAGCGAGTCTGCCCAGGCAAGGTCCATTCTGGGGGGGTATCAAGGTTTTTTCCCCACTTTGAACTTTAGCGTCCAAAAAGTGGGGACCTGCATGATCACTTTTAATCTTAATTACCAGCTTAAATTTGGTACACTGCCACCAGCCAAAAATATCGTTTTTGGCACACTTCCTGTTCCCCCAAAACATTCCCTGGGGAACCCGAGACCCAAACCCCTTGGGTCTGAACACAAGGAGAAATTAGCCTTCCCCCTTCTCTTTTTTCCCCCAGACTTTCCCTTCCCTGGGTTGCCCTGAGAGGCTACACTGATCCAAACTCCTTGGATCTTAAAACAAAGAGGAATTAACCTTCCCCCCCTCCTTTTCCCCTCACCAATCTCTGGTACGTTCAGACCCAATCTCCTTGGGTCTTAAAACAAGGGGAAAAAATCAATCAGGTTCTTAAAAAAGAAAGCTTTTAATTAAAGAAAGAAAAGATTAAAAATATCTCTGTAAAATTAGGATGGAAAATGTTTTACAGGGTATTCAGATTTATATAGCCTAGAGAGACCTCCCCCATCCCCAGCCTGTGATTCAAAGTTACAGCAAACAGAAGTAAAAATCCTTCCAGCAAAAGACACATTTACAAGTTCAGAAAACAAACAGAAGACTAATCCACGATTCTTGGCTATACTTACTATTTTGAAACATGAGAGACTGATTCAGAAAGATTGGAGAAATCCTGGTTGCACATCTAGTCACTCTTAGCCACAAGAGTGAACAAAGAATAAAACAAACAGAACAACAAAAACGTCCCTCCACCAAGATTTGAAAGTATGCTGTCCCCCGATCGGTCCTTTGGTCAGGTGTCAGCCAGGTTCACTGAGCTTCTTAACCCTTTACAGGTAAAAGTGACATTAACCCTTAACCATCTGTTTATGACAGGAGGGAAGCCAGCACCCTGCCCCCGCTGGAACCGCCACTCCCCAGGCCCCTCCCAGAGCTGGGAAGGGAAGCCAGCGCCCTGCCCCCGCTGGAATTGCCCCTCCACTGTCCCCTTCTAGAGTTGGTTCGGGAACGCAGTGCCCCACCCCCGCTAGAATGGCTACTCCCCAGTCCCCTCGCAGAGCTGGGGAGGGGAGACAGAGCCCTGCCCCTTCAGGAACAGCTGCTCCCCAGTCTCTTGGCAGAGCCGGAAAGGGAACCCAGCGCCCCTCCTCCGCAGGAACGACTGCTGCCCACTATTCTCACAGAGCTGGAGAGGGAAGGCAGCGCCCCTCCCGTGCTGGAACAGTTACTCCCCAGTCCCATCACAGAGCTGGTGTGGGAATGCAGCACCCCGCCCCCGGAGGAACGGCCGGTTCCCAGTCCGCTCGCAGAGCCATGGAGAGAACCCAGCGCCCTGTCCCCACAGAAACGGCCACTCCCCAGTCCCCTGGCAGAGCTGGGGAGGGAACCCAGTGTCCCGACCCCGCGGGAATGGCTGCTTACCAGTCCCCCCATCACAGAGCCGGGGAGGAAAGGCAGCGCCCCGCCCCCGCAGGAACCACCGCTCCCCAGTCCCCTCGCTGAGCTGAGGAGGAAACCCAGCGCCCGCCCCCCACTTGAACGGCTGCTCCCCAGTCCCCTAGCAGAGCTGGGAAGGGAACCTAGCGCCCCGCCCCTCAGGAACGGCCGCTCCCCAGTCCCCTCGCAGAGCTGGAGAGGGAACCCAGCACCCCGCCCTCGCAGAAACGGCTCCTCCCCAGTACCCTCATGTGACAAACTGGGAATGTTCTTAATGTTTTCTCTGAGTACTGTGTTGGTGCCTCAGTGTCCCCATGGCAGTTCTTAAGTATCTGGCAGAGCAAAGGGCCAGTGTACCTAAGTGCCTGACACTCTGTCTCCTAGCAATTTATGGCCTGGGCCCCTCCTCTGCAGAGGTGCCAACTGAAGGTGTTGGAGACAAAGAGATTAGGTGATCTCCTGTCCCTGAAAAGGAACTGAGCAGAGAAGAGGAGCTGGAGGGAGTTGTTAGGCTGGAGCTGGCTGAGGGCGGACATGGGGGTCTGGTCACTGCCCCTCAGAATGGACCCGGCTGAGGGGTCTGGTTCGCTGTATCTACAAGCTTTATTCTAGACCCTGTTCCTGTCATCTAATAAATCCCTGTTTTACTGGCTGGCTGAGAGTCACGTCTGACTGCAAAGTAGGGGTGCAGGGCCCTGTGGCTTCCCCAGGACCCTGCTGGGGCAGGATCACTGTGGGAAGCGCACGGAGGGGTAGAGAATGCTGAATGCTCCAAGGAGAGACCCAGGAGGTAAAGACGTGTGAGCTTCTTGCCCTGAACAAGTCTGCTCCAAGGGAGAGGAGGCTCCTCAAAGTCCTGACTGGCTTTGTGGGGAGCAGTTCCAGAGCATCACCCGGTGACTCCGTGACAACTGGTGGCAGAGGTGGGATGTACTGCACCCCATGAATGGCGCTGCTTGCAGTAAGTGACTGGGGAGCAGTAAAACAAAGGGGGGATAATGAGGACCAGGTATGCTGAAAGCTTAGAGAGGGACGGTTTCAGGGGGCAGTTAACCTCTGGAAGTGTGTGACCAGCGAGAAGGACTGTTGGAGTAACGGGTTCCCCTTGAGGACTGCAGTGAGCAGTCTCAGGGGCGGAGGAGCTTGCCACTCTGCCCGGAGAGAGAGGATTTTTGCAGTAGCAGGGTCCCTCTGGGGATTGCAGGAGCAGTCCCAGGGGCGGAGGAGTCTGCAGCTCGACCCTGGCAAAGAGGTGGTGATCACGAGAAGGGGCTGGCACACCAGGGGTTCTTCCTGGAAACCATGGGGGAGCCAAGAGCACACAGGTCTGTGAGTCCAGAGCCACTTGGGAACGGTGAAGTGATGGCCTATCACCATCTCCTTGAGAAGGACATTGTGATCCTGTGCACAAAGAGAGGGTTACGCACGGGGAAGTTCACCAAGGCACAGTTAATCGTGCAGTTGGAGGAGGAGGACCACTCTGAGGAGCAAATTCCTCACCCAGATGGGGCTGCAAGAGGATCTGGGAGCAGCTGGAGCAGCAGCCAGGCATTCCCGAGAGTCTGGCCCCACCCAGAAGAGAGTCTTCACGATCGGGTTCCCCATCAGTGGATTGGAGACAGATATGATTGAAGCAGATTCTGAGAGAGCGAAAGGACCTTGAGAGGGAGGAAAAGGCTAAGGAAAAGCTGCAGGAGAAGCATCAGCACCATGGACTGGTGATGATGGAGTGGAGAGACATAGGAGGCTGCCCAAGGGTCAGTGGGGAAACACGCCTGCGGGGGCGAGACACTGGGATAGAGAGAACTGTGGTGGTGCAGCCCCAGATGCTGAGGGACTGTGGGACCTGGGTAAAGGTCCCTGAGGTTAAGCCCCTCGCCCTGCCTCTGTCTCAAATCCCTGTGCAGACCCAGGAGGGGTTGGGCTGGCTGGTCATTGGGGTTCTCCAGGATATCGGCTGGAAGGCCCTGTTGGGGGGTTACTGTCTCCCCTTGGGACAGGATCCAGGCCCCGCTCCTGTAAGGGCTGAGGATTTGAATTCAAATCCAGGGAACCAATTGGCTAGGATGGAAATGGTCAGTGAAAATGCAAATGACTTGGCTGGCAGGGGGGAGGGACTGCTGGGCTTAGGATACCTGCCTACCTATAACCAGCCCCCTAGGGCTGAGTGGGAGGGAGAGATGCTCCCCGCTCCCCTGCACACCGGAGAGGGGGCTCACGCTGGCTCTGATGCTGGGACCAGAGCAGAGAGCTCGCT
Organism: Gopherus flavomarginatus; assembly: GCF_025201925.1. NCBI lineage: Eukaryota > Metazoa > Chordata > Testudines > Testudinidae > Gopherus > Gopherus flavomarginatus. The sequence goes on from NC_066636.1 coordinate 13,428,485, forward strand.
GCCTGTCCCCACTGGGACAGCAAGGGCAGCGCTGAGCATGGGGGGAGCTGAGACCCCAACTGAGTGGGGGGACACCCAGGCAGGGCAGGTTGGCTGCCAACCAGGTTTGCCTGGTCCAGACATGCTGCTGGGAAGTGATTACACAGCAGAGAGCGAGCTATCAGGGACAAGGCTCAGGGGGACTGTAACCCCAGGCCCAACCAGTGAGAGGGAGCAGGTCCCACTTACCTGCCCCAGCAGCTGAATCCCAGACTGAGCTGCAGAGGGATCCCTCCTTGGAGAAGCTAAGGGAACTTGCTGGCCACAGTGCTGCAAGCCCCCTTGGGGAAGGCTGCAGGGACAGAGTCCTGTGGGTGAAGGGATTCCTGTACTGGGAATGGGCTCCCCAAGGGGAAGTAGAACTGGGGGGAATCAGGAGGCAGCCCCAGAAATCCACTGGGTTCTTTCCTCTCAAGCTGCTGAATGGGAGAATAGTGAGGGGACCCCTGGACCTAGAAGGGGAGGATTGGGAGGAGAAGGGGGAAGAACCCCTAGTGGATCTCTTCCCTGAAGTGGGAGCCAATCTCCCCATCAGGTGTTCCCCTTTCAAAGTCACTGAAAAAGCAACCCAGATCCTGGAAAAAGAGGTAAAAAAGATCCAGGCTTTAGATGGGATCCAGCTGTTTTACAGCCCATGGGCCTCACCAGTGGGACTGATCCCCAAGGAAGACAAAATAATCTGGTTTTATGGGGGCTATGAGAAGCTTAAAGCCATCACAGTGTCCGATGCCGACCCCATGCCTAGGCCTCGGGAGATTTTAGACAAGCAGAGGGTGATGAAGAACTTGGCCCTGGCAGACACTGATAACGTGCATCTTTAGCCAAACCTGGAAGGAACAGATGTCCCAGGTGAAGAGGGGGCTGGGCTGCCTCAAGGAGGTGGGACTGACGGTAAAAGCTGGAAAGTGTAAGGTGGGAATGGCAGAGGTGTTGTATCTGGGCCACATGGTGAAAAGCGGCTGCCCAAGCCCAGAGCTGGCCAAGGCAAAGATGGGAGCTCTTAACCAAGAGAGCCCAAATCGCAGCCCAGACTGCTGGGAGAAAACACTGTCCCAGATTGAACCCCAGGGGTATTGGGGTAGCAAAAGGGTTCAAGCCGCATAAACCTTCCCACATGCAGCCTGCGAGTGCCATCAAGCACACTCAACCTAAGGGAGGGCGTGAGACTGAACTGTCCTGGTGTAACTCACACCGAGGAATGGGAGAGATGCTGGGGTATCCATGGGAACGTTGGTGAGTTCAAACTTCCCCAGGTCACTGGCTGGAGTGACCTGGCTCAGTTCGGTCTCAAAGGGGGGAGAGATGTGACGAACTGGGAATGTTCTTAATGTTTTCCCTGGTGCCTCAGTGTCCCCTAGGCAGTTCTTAAGTATCTGGCAGAGCAAAGGGCCAGTGCACCTAAATGCCTGACACTCTGTCTCCTAGCAACTTATGGCCTGGGCCTCTTCCCTGCAAACGTGTCAACTGAAGGAGTTGGAGACAAAGAGATCAGGTGACCTCCTGGCCCGAAAAAGGAACTGAGCAGAGAAGAGGGGCTGGAGGGGGTTGTTATAGATTCATAGATTCTAGGGTCAGAAGGGACCAATGTGATCCTCTAGTCCGACCCCCTGCACAAAGCAGGCCACAGAACCCTACCCATCCACTTCTGTAACAAACCCCTAACCTATACCTGAGTTATTGGAGTCTTCAAATTGTGGTCTGAAGACCTCAAGCTGCAGAGAATCCACCAGCAAGTGACCCATGCCCCACACTGCAGGGGAAGGCGAAAAACCTCCAGGGCCTCTGCCAATCTGCCTTGGAGGAAAATTCCTTCCCGACCCCATATATGGCGATCAGCTAAACCCGGAGCATGTGGACAAGACTCACCAGCCAGCACTCAGGAAAGAATTCTCTGCAGTAACTCAGATCCCATCCCATCACCAACCACTGGGCATACTTATCTGGCGATAATCAAAGATCAATTGCCAAAATTAGGCTCTCCCATCATACCATCCCTTCCATAAACTTATCAAGCTTAATCTTAAAGCCAGATATGTCTTTTGCCCCCACTACTCCCCTTGGAAGCCTGTTCCAGAACTTCACTCCTCTAATGGTTAGAAACCTTCGTCTAATTTCAAGTCTAAACTTCCTAGTGTCCAATTTATACCCATTCGTTCTTGTGTCTACATTGGTACTAAGCTTAAATAATTTCTCTCCCTCCCTAATATTAATCCCTCTGATATATTTATAAAGAGCAAGCATATCCCCCCTCAGCCTTCTTTTGGCTAGACTAAACAAGCCAAGCTCTTTGAGTCTCCTTTCATATGACAGGTTTTCCATTCCTCGGATCATCCTAGTAGCCCGTCTCTGAACCTGTTCCAGTGTGAATTCATCCTTCTTAAACATGGGAGACCGGAACTGCACACAGTATTCCAGGTGGGGTCTCACCAGCGCCTTATATAACAGTACTAACACCTCCTTATCTTTGCTGGAAATACCTCGCCTGATGCATCCTAAAACCGCATTAGCTTTTTTAACGGCCATATCACATTGGCGGCTCATAGTCATCCTGTGATCTACCAATACCCCAAGGTCCTTCTCCTTCTCTGTTGCTTCCAACTGATGCGTCCCCAATCTATATCTAAAGTTCTTATTATTAATCCCTAAGTGCATGACCTTGCACTTTTCACTATTAAATTTCATCCTATTACTATTACTCCAGTTTACAAGGTCGTCCAGATCTTCCTGTATGATACCCCGGTCCTTCTCCGTGTTAGCAATACCCCCCAGCTTCATGTTATCCGCGAACTTTATTAGCACATTCCCGCTTTTTTTGCCAAGATCGGTAATAAAAAGGTTAAATAAGATTGGTCCCAGAACCGATCCTTGAGGAACTCCACTAGTAACCTCCTTCCAGCCTGACAGTTCACCCTTCAGTACGACCCGTTGTAGTCTCCCATTTAACCAGTTCCTTATCCACCTTTCAATTCTCATATTGATCCCCATCTTTTCCAATTTGACTAATAATTCTGCATGTGGAACCGTATCAAATGCCTTACTGAAGTGGAGGTAAATTAGGTCTACCGCATTTCCTTTGTCTAAATAGTCTGTCACCTTCTCAAAGAAGGAGATCAGGTTGGTTTGGCACGATCTACCTTTAGTAAAACCATGTTGTACTTTGTCCCAATTACCATTGACCTCAATGTCCTTAACTACTTTCTCCTTCAAAATTTTTTCCAAGACCTTACATACTACAGATGTCAAACTAACAGGCCTATAGTTACTCGGATCACTCTTTCTCTTTCTGTTAGGCTGGAGCTGGCTGAGGGAGGACGTGGGGGTCTGGTTCACTGCCCCCCAGGATGGACCTGGCCGAGGGGTTCGGTTTGCTGTACTTACAAGCTTTATTTTAGACCCTGTTCCTGTCATCAAATAAACCCCTGTTTTACTGGCTGGCTGAAAGTCACATCTGACTGCAAAGTGGGGGTGCAGGACCCTGTGGCTTCCTCAGGACCCTGCTGGGGGGGACTCGCTGTGGGAAGCGCACGGATGGGCAGAGGATGCTGAACGCTCCAAGGAGAGACAAAGGAGGTAAAGACGTGAGCTTCTTGCCCTGAACAAGTCTGCTCCAAGGGAGAGGAGGCTTCCCAAAGTCCTGCCTGGCTTTGTGGGGAGCAGTTCCAGAGCATCGCCCGGGTACTCCGTGAAACCTCGCAGAGCTGGGGAGAGAAGGTAGCACCTCTCCCCCGCTTTAACGGCCGCTCCCCAGTCCCCTGGTAGAGCTAGGAAGGGAACCCAGCACCCCAACTTCGCTTGAACGGCCACACCCCAGTCGCCTCGCAGAGCTGGGGAGAGGAGACAGCGCCCCAGTCCCCTCGCAGAGCTGCGGAGAGGAGACAACGCCCCGCCCCCACAGGAACGGCCGCTCCCCAATCCCCTCACAGAGCTGGGGAGGGAAGGCAGCACCCCGCCCCCGCAGGAATGGCCGCACCCCAGTCCCCTCACAGAGCCGGGGAGGGATGATAGCGCCCCTCTCCCACTGGAACTGGAACTCCCCAGTCCCCTCGCAGAGCTGGAGAGGGAAGGCAGCGCCCCGTCCCAGCTGGATCAGCGGCTACACCGTCCCCTTATAGGGCTGAGGAGGGAACCTTGTGCCTTGACCCCGCAGGAACGGCCGCTCCCCAGTCCCCTAGCAGAGCTGGGGAGGGAAAGCAGGGCCCTGCCCCCCTCGAATAGCCTCTCCCCAGTCCCCTGGCAGAGGTGGGGAGGGAATCCAGCACCATGCCCCCGCAGGAACGGCCGCTCCCCAGTCCCCTAGCAGAGCTGGGGAGGGAATCTAGCGCCCCACCCCTGCTGGAGCTGCCGCTTCCTAGTCTGCGCAGAGGCGGGGAGGAAATTCAGCATGCCGCCCCAGCAGGAACGGCGGCTCCCCAGTCCCCTGGCAGAGCAGGGGCGGGAAGGCACTGCCCCGCACCCTCTGGACCAGCCACTTCCAAGTCTGCTGGAATAGATGGGAGGGGAACCCAGCGCACCTCCTCCACTGGAACGGAGGCTTCCCAGTCCCCTCCCAGAGCCTGAGAGGGAAGGTAGCCCCCACCCCCGCTGGAACGGCCTCTCCCCATTCCCCTTGCAGAGCTGGGGACGGAAGGTAGCGCCCCGCCCCCGCTGGAGCAGCCGCTCCCCAGTGCCCTAGCAAGGATGGCGAGTGAACCCAGCGCCCCTCCCTCGCTGGAAAGGCTGCTCACCAGTCCATTGGCAAAAGTGGGGAGGGAACCCAATGCCCCGCCCCCGCTAGAATGGTCGCTGTCCAGTCCCATCGCAGAGCAGGGAGGTAACCCAGCGCCCTGCCCCCACTGAAACGGATGGTCTCCAGTCCCCTCGCAGAGCTGGGGAGGAAATCCAGTGCCCTGCCCCCACTGGAACAGTCGCTCCCTAGTCCCCTGGCAGAACTGAGGAGTAAAGGCAGCTCCCCACCCCCGCAGGAACGACCATTCCAAAATCCCCTCGCAGGGCTGGGGAGGGATTCCAGGGCCCCGCCCCTGCAGGAACGGCGGCTGCCCAGTCCCCTGGCAGAGCTGGGGAGGGAACCCAGCACCCCGCCCCCGTGGAAAAGGCGGCTCCCCAGTTCCCTCTCAGAACTAGGGAGTGTTGGTGTCACTAGGCATAACCCTAGGTAACTCGGGTGGGTGGAAGGCCACGAATGTCGATGAAGCCCTCCTGTTCTAGGCCAAAGCGAACCAAAGCCCCTCCATGTTGAACTCTGCTCGACCTAGAAAGCTATCAGTTGCAGCACAGGTCAAACCGGTCTGAAGCAGTAGTAATAAGGCCTCCATGTTGAAGGACAAGATAACTGGCAGAAGGAAAACTTACTAACGAGCTGTCGCAGCCAAGGTTACTTAATGCACCTGCGCTTACCTACAGGGAAAGGAGGAGGAGGGAAGAAAAAGAATTTAAAAAGGGAAAAGCCGCTTATGTGTGTGTGCAGGATTTGAGATTGTATTCTCCCTTGCACCTTATTTGAGCTCAAATAAACTTGTGCTTTGCTTCTCCACCCTGGTGTTTTTATTCGAGCTGAGCACACTGGGCCACGAACCGCTGTTGCTTGGCCTCGGGCACTGTCTGTACCAGCAACAGGAGGGAAGGCAGCCCCCCATCCCCACTGGAACGGGCACTCCCCAGTTCCCTTGCAGAGCCGGGGAGGGAAGGCAGCGACCCGCCTCTAAACAAAAGGCCGCTCCCCAGTCCCCTCGCAGACCTTGGGAGGGAACCCAGCACCCTGCCCCCCTGGAGCGGACGCTCCCCAGTTCCCTCGCAGCGCTGGGGAGGGAACCCAGTGTCCCGCCTCCGCTAGAACGGCTGCTCCAAAGTCCCCTCGCAGAGCTGCTCAGGGAAGGCAGCGCCCTGCCCCCACAGGAACGGCTGCACCCCAGTCCCCTCGCAGAGCCGGCGAGGGAACCCAGCGACCCGCCTCCGTGGCAATGGCCGCTCCCCATTCACCTCGCAGAGCTGGGGACGGAAGGCAGAGCCCTATCCCCTCCCCAATGGCCATCGGTCAGTTTCCTTGCAGAGCTGGGGACAGAAGGCAGAACCCCAGCCTCGCAGGAACTGTCGCTTCCCAGTCCCCTCGCAGAGCTGGGGAGGGGAGGCAGCGCCCCGCCCCCGCTGGAATGGCTGCTGCCCTGTCCTCTCACAGGCTGGGGAGGGGGGTCAGCGCCCCTCCCCTGCTGCAACTGCCGCAGCCCAGGCCCCTCTCACAGCCAGGGAGAGAAGTCAGCGCCCCTCCCCCGTTCGAATAGCCAATCCACAGGCCCCTCCCAGAGCTAGCAAGAGAAGCCAGTATCCCACCACCGCTCGAACTGCCACTGCCCAGGCCCCTTCCAGAGCTGGGGAGGGGAGATGGTGCCTCACCCCCTCTGGTACCTCCGCTCCCCAGGCCCTTCATGGAGCTAGGGAGGGAACCCAGAGCCCAGCCCCCGCTTGAACTGCCACTCCCCACTCCCCTCCCGGAGCTGCAGAGGGAAGCCAGTGCCCCACCTGTGGTGTTATGAGTATAATATAATATCTCAGTGAAAGGTGATAGGGCCAGAAAGAGTTAAGTAACTCACCTCACCGACTGACCTGACCCATGGGTGAACCTTAAGGACTGGTTAGCAAGATATATAAATGAATAAAGCTTTGAAATGCAAGTCTGCATTGTTGGACGTAGAAGGGTAGAGGTTTACTCAGGTCTTGGGATGTCAGCAAACAGGTCTTGTCTATTGCTCTAGTTTTAATTCAAAGATCAAAAAAAGGGAGTATTAGCATTTAAGATCATACTAGAGTGAAATAGTTTTATTGTCTATATATCTCTTTGAAAGTTATGGTAACCTGTATCTCAACTGTTTAATGGATAAATTACTCTGTGCTAATGGCCAGGATGTTTGGGAGAAGGAGTTAAACCTATTGTTTTCTCAGGCCGAAAGGCTGCGGGAAATGTATAAGAAGCCTGGGATACGATCCTTCTTCATCTCAGATCTGCTTTGGGTTTCAAGAGGGGGAAACTTTAAGCCACAAGGATTGAGATCCCCAGTCATTGACTGGAGCCACCCTGAATCTGGAAATTGGACTATAACGTAGGGACTATTTCTAAAAGAACTTTTGGCAATTACAAGCTCACCTTTACTATGTATCTAAATCTCAAGAATTGAATTCAAGTCTGTCTGTATATGGATCTTTTAACCAACACTCTCTCTCTTTTCTTTACTAATAAATTTTAGCTTAGTTAATAAGTATTGGCTATAAGCGTGTATTTTGGGTAAGATCTAAGTTGTAATTGGATCTGGGTATGTGGCTGATCCTTTGGGATTGGAAGAACCTTTTCTTTTATATTATGAAGTAAGATTTTCAGTAATCATCATCATATGTTTGACAGGTGTGTCTGGACGGAGGCCTAAGGCTTGGCACTTTAAGGGAACTGCATGGTTTGGACTTCTAAGTGACCAGTGAGGAACTATAGAAGCTCTTTTGTGCTGGTTGGTAAATCTAAGTATTGAACTAACCACCAGCATTTGGGATTTGTCTGTCCTGTTTTGTTTGCAGTTCACCCTGATTGAGTGACCTCAGCTGGCTCCCACGAGCAGCACCGTCACAGTGGCGTAGACGTGCAAGGATCCACAGAACCAGGTCAATTAGGCTTTGAGTCAGAATCCCACGCTATCCAAATTTGAGATTTGGGATTGAGAATTTGGTTGATTAAAGATCAGTGACCAAGAGACAGAAGGCATCAGCAAAAGCAATGAAACTGCAAGCCCTGATGGACAGCCTGCAGTTTGAACATGAGCAAAAACTGGCAGAAATTCGAATGAGAGAGAAGCAAGCCTTGGCCCAGCTGGAGGTAGAAGCTGCTGAAAGAAAGGAGGAGGCTGAAGAGAGAGGAGAAAGCTCGTAAGGGGCGTCTGGAATTACTGGCTGCTGAGGAGAAAGCTCGACAGAGGCAACAGGAGCTGGAACAGGAGACTCACAAGATGCAACAAGAAACTGCCAGACTTCAGCTCCAAGTCAAAGAAGCAAGGAAAGAACAGCAGAAACTGTATCCTCTTGAAAATCCAGCTTATAACTATGTTGATATGTGGTATTACTCAGAGCAGTTTTCTGTGTTTAACCAGTTTTGCTATAGTCAGGGAGAGGGGGAGTCTAACCTGGTGGGTAATAGCTGTTTGTCTGTTCAAGAAAGCAGTGTGTCTGGGAATGAAGTTTCTGAAAGTCTGTCTAATGTCTCAGAAGTGAATCTGGAGTTAGGCCATGGCTACACTTACAGTTTTGCAGCGCTGGTAGTTACAGCTGTGTTCGTACAACTGTGTAGGGCCAGCGCTGCAGTGTGGCCACACTGACAGCTACCAGCGCTGCAGTGTGGCCACATTTGCAGCACTTGCAGCGCTGTTGGGAGTGGTGCATTGTGGGCAGCTATCCCACAGAACACTTCATCCCATTTTTGCGCTGTGGCTTGTGGGAAGGAGAAGGAAGTGTGCTGGTCTTTCCGCTTCCTGTTCCAACGACCCGTGGTGCTTTGCTACACATTCCGAGCAGTTTGGCGGCATTGTGAGTCTGCAGCGTGATTTCTGAGATTTCTGTTACAAATGGAGCCTGAGCTGCTGAGGACCTTGCTGATGAATGTTGCTAGCACATCACGCATGGCAGTGGAGCTATTCCTTCAGCTGCAAAGTGACAGTGAGGAGTCAGACGATGATATTGAAATGCCTGACGCTCAAGACACTCAATTGCTTGTGGCAGTAACAGACGTGCTTAGCACCGTGGAACAGCGCCTTTGGGCTCGGAAAACCAGCACTCAGTGGTGGGATCACATCGTCCTGCAAGCATGGGATGACGAGCAGTGGCTGCAGAACTTTCAGATGAGAAAAGCCACTTTCATGGGACTGTGTGCTGAGCTCGCCCCTACCCTGCAGCGCAGGGACACGAGATTGAGAGCTGCCCTGCCAGTGGAGAAGCGGGTGGCTATTGCAATCTGGAAGCTGGCAACTCCAGACAGCTACCGATCGGTGGCGAACCAGTTTGGAGTGGGAAAGTCCACCGTTGGAATGGTGCTGATGCAAGTTTGCACAGCCATTAATCGCACCCTGCTAATAAGAACTGTGACTCTGGGGAACGTGCAAGACATTGTGGATGGCTTTGCACAAATGGGTTTCCCTAACTGTGGAGGGGCAATAGATGGGACGCATATTCCTATTCTGTCCCCACCCCACCTAGCATCAGAGTACGTGAATCGCAAGGGGTATTTCTCCGTGGTTCTGCAAGCCCTTGTGGATCACCGTGGGCGTTTCACTGACATTTACTCAGGATGGCCTGGAAAGGTGCATGATGCACGCATCTTTCGGAACAATGCCCTGTTCAGGAAGCTGAGGGCCGGGACTTTTTTCCCAGACCGCAAGATCACAGTAGGGGACGTCGAAATGCTCACTGTGATCCTTGGAGACCCCGCTTACCCCTTAATGCCATGGTTCATGAAACCGTATACAGGGAAGCTTGACAGGAGCAAGGACCGGTTCAACTACAGGCTGAGCCGGTGCAGAATGACTGTGGAGTGTGCTTTTGGCCGTTTGAAAGGGTGCTGGAGGTGTCTTTATGGGAAGCTAGATTTGAGGGAAAGCAGCATCTCCGCTATTATATCCGCGTGCTGTACCCTCCATAATATTTCTGAAGGGAAGGGTGAAAGATTCAGTGAGGAATGGACCTCCGAGGTTCGACGCCTAGAGGATGAATTTGCACAGCCAGAGAGCAGGGCTACTAGAGAGGCCCAGGAAAGGGCTTCAAGGATTAGGGATGCCTTAAGGGAGCAATTTGATGCTGAGAGCCAACAGTAATGTTTGGTGCCTTTGCTGTGCTCCTCTCTACCTTGGGGTACAATATTTACCACTTCCTGCAATAATAAAATGTATTGTAAAAGCCATAAAATCCTTTATTCAAAGTACAGTACATAAAAGGCCAGGGGGGTGAGGGTGGTGGACTGTACATTCAGAGGTTTGAATATGTCCTGTTTGGATTACTGTTCAATGTCTGCTGCACTTCAGGATTACTATGCTGCAGGGTAATGGGGGTGGAGTGCACAGGGTAAGAATTGTAGTTATCAGGGCTGGAAGGTGATGGTACAGGTGTTGGGGGCAGCTGGGGGTAATAAGAAACTTGCTGCTGGAGAAAGGTGTTTTGTGCAAATACTGGGGAACAAGAAAGAGAGCTTTGGGAGGGGTGTGAGTTACCACGGTACAGATCTGCCTGCATGGCTACGAGAGACTCAAAAGTGTCAGTTTGGCGAGCCAGGAGGCTTATCATGTGCTTTGAGGTTTTTTTGGTAGCCAATTCCTTTCTCCTGCTTTCTGTTTCCCTCCACTCATACATTTTCTCTCTCCATTCCTGCATCTTCCTACTTTCTCTGTTGTAGTGATTCATTACTGCTTTAATCAACTCCTCTTTTGATTTTCTTGGATTTTTTCTCAAGTTCTGCAAGCGACGTGAGGACGGTGATCCGGCTGCATTAGTCAAGGTCACTAAAAAAAAACATAGATAGAAACGTAATACACAGAGGCTACATTGTTTATTATCACACACTGAAGGAGTTTTTAGACTTTTTGTAGCATCATTCCCACATACCTAGCATAACACAGAGAGGCCAGGGAAGTGAAGGCATGTCGAGCAATGGGGTGAGAGTTTCTGCCCCGACTTCACCTGGGAGGGGGAACTGACTAATGGCTCACTGGGGTTTATCTGCACTGGGTACAGGAGGTAGCTGGTGGCCTGCACAGGGGACAGTAGGGAACATGAAGGTGGCGAGCTGCTGGCGGGGGGGGCAGTCCGCGGAACTGCCGGCCTGCTGCTGAGGGGGGGAAACCACCGCTGGGATGGCTGCCTGCTGGAAAGGGGGGGGGGCGAGACCGGAGCACACCGCGGGGCTGGCTGCCTGCTGGAAAGGAGGGGGGGAGACCGGAGTGCACCGTGGGGCTGGCTGCCTGCTGGAAAGGAGGGAGGGAGACTGGAGAGCACTGCGGGGCTGGGGGTGGGGACCGCGAACCTGGCGCCCTGCACTCAAGTATCCCTAAATTCTCAACAGGGTTTCCTACTGTCAGATATATCACTGCTGCGTGTTACCTGGGAAGAGAGGGAGGGTCTTCTACAGCAATGTGGATACCGCCCTGGCCCCTATGCAGCTTGCCTGTGTGCAGCCATGGTCCCCCCACCCCTCGCTGCACAATGGATCGGACGAGTTAGCCTGACCGGGACAAGGACCACGGTGGCTCTCCCTATAAACTTGCGAAAGCACATTGCCCACGCTCTGGCTGCAACTTTTCAAGAGATTACCAAGGCCGATTACAGAGACGTGATAGAGCAAATCAATGGGCTATTCCACTTTTAGGCATGCATGCAGGCAGCCATAACCCAAACCCTCCTCTCCCAAAACATAAAAATCTACTTACCCCGAGCACGATCCTCAGTTTCTTCCTCACCAGCAACTTCCAGCTGCTGCGACTGGCTAGCCTCCTCCTGGCTTGAGAAGAGCTCCTGGCTGCATGCCTCCTGGGACTCCGGGGTGTCTCCCTCCACTCCAGTAGCCTCACTGTCGGCGTCCTCTACACCCTCCCCCACGTCTCCCTGCTCTGAACTCTCCATCGTGCTCCTAGGATTGGCAGTGGGGTCACACCCAAGTATGGCATCCAGCTCCTTGTAAAAACGGCAGGTTGTGGGGGCAGCTCCTGAGCGGCGATTTCCCTCACGGGCTTTGCAGTAAGCACTCCACAGCTCTTTTATTTTTACCCTGCATTGCAATGCGTCCCGTTCATGGCCCCTTCTCAGCAAGGACTGTGATATCTGCCCATAGGTATCATAATTTCTCCTTCTGGAGCGCAGCTGTGCTTGCACAGCTTCCTCACCCCAAACACTGATGAGGTCCTGCAGCTCTGCATTGCTCCATGCTGGGGCTCGTCTGGAGCGTGGAGGCATGGTCGCTGATTGATTGAATGATTGATTGCCCTCCACACCTGGCTGAGCAAACAGGAAGGGGATTTTTTAAATTCCCGGGGCATTTAAAGGTGGGGTCAGCTGAGCCTAGGGCAGTGGAGTGTGCATGATTACCAGAGACGCTTCTAAGGTATGCTGAGATACCTCCTTATACCCCAGAGGTCAATAAAAGCGCTGGTGGGCGTCCACGCTTGCTGCCCAGTGCTGGTGATTCAGTGCTGGAATCCCTACACCTGAGACTCGACTGGGTGTACAGCCAGCGCTGCAACCAGGGAGTTGCAGCGCTGGCCGTGCTTTGCAAGTGTGGCCACATCCTAAGTTGCAGCGCTGTAACCCCCTCACCAGCGCTGCAACTCTCTAGTGTAGCCATGTAGATCAAGAGCAAAATGATCTCATTGGGGAGGAAAATATTTCTCAGGAGCAGATTCAAGTAAATGGTCAGATTAAAGCCCTAACTGAGGAAGGAAAGGGTAGATGGGTAATGGATTGGTGGCTAGTGGAGCTTGTAAAAGTGAACCTGAAATGGGTAACTGTGATTTGCTGGAAGTAGCTCAGTGTAGTGAAAAAAGCAGCAGCTTATCTGTTGGAAGTGGCAATGTGCCTGGTAGAGAAGGTTTGGAGGAGCCTAGTCATCCTTGTGAGCTGATGGCTTTATCTGGTCAGCAGTTTGGGAAGGCAGAAATAGTGGAAAATGAGTGTCCCTATCCCTAACCTTTTTCCTGTGTGGAAAAATGTGAAAGTGAAGAAAACGTGCCTGTATCTGTCAGGGGTATTGACTTGCCTATGGAGGAAGCTACCTCAGTTTCCAAGCAGCTGTCTGTGAACAGCCTTGTGTGCTGGGACAAGGGAAAGGAAATCCCAAGCTGTGTGTCTGGTGAAGGAGAATGTGTCTCCGGGTACGTCCAGACTACCCCGCCGCATCGGCGGGTTAAAATCGATTGCTCGGGGATCGATATATCGCGTCTAATTTAGACGCGATATATCGATCCCCGAGCACGCTTATATCTATTCCGGAACTCCACCAACCCCAACGGAGTTCCGGAATCGACACGGAGAGCCGTGGACATCAATCCCGCGCCGTCTGGACGGGTGAGTAATTCGATCTTAGATATTCTACTTCAGTTACGTTATTCACGTAGCTGAAGTTGCGTATCTAAGATCGATTTCCCCCCCCCAGTCTGGACGAGCCCTCCGGCTCTTCTGTGTCTGTGGAGCAGATAGAAGGTGCCTTTCAGCCTGTGATGGCTGAGGGTAATTCAGTTGTCTCGGAGTTGGTTGTAAATACAGCTAAAGCCCAGGAAGGGAATGGTCCTAAGTTTGTGTCTGCTGGGGAGAAGGCCCTGTAACTAGGTTGCATCCAGTTAGTGTCTTAGCAAAATCCCAGAGACCAATTCTGGTGCTTGTAGTTTGCCAGTTGCTAATGTGTGGTTGGAAAAGGATGTAGCAACTCTGTCTAATCAGGGTGATACCCTAGCCATGGCACAAGGAGAGCAAAAAGATGATTTAATTGTGTTACCTACTGACAGTTTGACAACTTGTAGCAAGAAGGAAAAGATTCCTGAGCTTGTTCATGCCAAGGGAAGGAGAATGCTTCTAACCTGTTATCTAGAAAATCTATAAGTTTGCCTGAAAAGGATTTGTGTAGGAATCTGCCTGATGGGTCAGAGGTGATTCTGGATGTAAGTGAGACCCAGTAAGAGTCTGTGGGGGCTCAAGAAAGTGTTCCTTTAGAGCAAGCCCTGGGTGAAGCAGGGAAGGGCAGAGTTTCTGTGAGAGGTGAATTGCTGCTTAGAGAAGCTGCTAAGGAAAGAAATCCTCATGGTAATCTGTGCAAGCAGTTTGGTACAACTAAAGGGTGTGGAAGTGATTTAATCAAGGAAGTTTCAGTTCCTAACAGCCAGAAATTTTCTATTGTAAATGGATCCACTGACTTTCCTTTTGAAAAATCCAGTGTGAATGGCTTTGAGACTGTCTCTGATGAAGTAAAAGTTGTTAAGGAATTTAAACAGCCCTATGACCAAGTGCCAAGGGTCTGAGGAGAAATTTGGTTACTGGTGTTTCAGAGCAGAACAGTTTTATGGCCAAATGCTTGAGGATGCAGGGGAGAGCAAGCAGACTCTCACCCTCCGACTATTTGAATTTGTGTGGTATCTCTGTAAAACGGGGTCCAGCCTTGGAATGGGTAGCAGCTGAAAATCTAAAAGCTAGTGTCTGTGTTGATGCAAATTACCTGACTGGGAGGGAGAAGAAAGACTTGCTAATAGCTGTTAGCACAGAGAGCCCACCCCTTAAGCCAGTGAATTCTATTAAGCAAGAGAAATCAGGGTGTGATCCTACAGAAGGAGGAGGAAAGAGAAAACTGAATTTTGCAAAGGGAAGCCGCAGGTTAACCCTAAAATGTCAAAACCCCAATGGTATTGAGCCAAAGGTATGGCATGACAAACATAATTATAGATGGACACTTGCAATGAATTTGTTGTTATTGCTAATGGTAAATTTTGTAACTAGTGTAATGCTATTACCAACAACTGTAAAAATGTACAATGTGCCTAATCTTTTGGAAAATCCCTTGAACATGTTAACAGAAATATATGAGAACACACTTTATGTTAGAAGGCCTTGTTATACTGATGTTTCACTGCTAGTGCCTGTAAACAGTCTTGGAACTTTTCACAGAAGAAAAGACATTCCAGATCTGATGTGCTGTATGAAAAGGGAAACTGAGGCACACTACCATATTGCTTTCATGACTAAATGCCAAGATTCCTACACTGTGAACAACATTAATATCTATATTGATTTAATGTTAATTGAGTTCCAAACATTTGCCAGAGCTTGTATAGATAAAATAGCTAGTTTCTTTAGCTCTTGGCAAGATCATATGAAACATACAGGAATCCTGCTGCGAGAGCAGATCCAATCCACTATTGTTCTAACCAAGTTTGGCCTTAAGTTTGTAAAGAGATTCAATCATGTTATTGAACATGAATTTGGTAAAACATTTCTGTTACACACTAATATGGCTTCTAACCCAGTACAAGCTGTAATAAAACCAAACCCAGGATGCAGAGCTTTTGGGATGCAGTCAGTGATGTTAGTGTCATCCCTTCCTGCATCAATTTTGCATTGAGGGTGTGATGTTATGAGTATAATATAATATGTCACTGAAAGGTGACAGGGCCAGAAAGAGTTAATTAACTCACCTCACCAACTGACCTAACCCATGGGTGAACCTTAAGGACTGGTTAGCAAAATATGGAAATGAATAGAGCTTTCAAATGCAAGTCTGCATTGTTAGAGGTAGAAGGGTAGATGTTTGCTCAGGTCTTGTGGTGTAAGCAAACAGGTCTTGTCTATTGCTATGGTTTTAATTCAAATATCAAAAAAGGGAATATTAGCATTTAAAATGATACTTGCGTGAAATAGTATTATTGTCTATATGTCTCTCTGAAGGTTATGGTAATCTGTATCTGAACTGTTTAATGGATAAATTATGCTGTGCTAATTGCCAGGATGTTTGGGAGAAGGAGTTAAGCCTACTGTTTTCTCAGGCCGAAAGGCTGCTGGAAATGTATAAGAAGCCTGGGACACAATCCTTCTTCATCTTAGATCTGCTTTGGGTTTCAAGAGGGGGAAACTTTAAACCACAAGGATTGAGATCCCCAGTCACTGACTGGAGTCATCCTGAATATGGACATTGGATTATAACCTATGGACTATTTCTAAAAGAACTTTTGGCAACTACAAGCTCACCTCTACTATGTATCTGAACCTCAAGAATTGAATTCAAGTCTGTATGTGTATTGATCCTTTAACCAACACTCTCTCTTTTCTTTTCTAATAAATTTTAGCTGAGTTAATAACAATTGGCTATAGCGTGTATTTTGGGTAAGTTCAATGTTATAATTCGACCTGGGTATGTGGCTGATCCTTTGGGATTGGAAGAACCTTTTCTTTTATATGATGAAGTAAGATTTTCAGGAAACATCACCATATCTGACAGGTGTGTCTGGACGGAGGCCTAAGGCTGGGCACTTTAAGGGAACTGCGTGGTTTAAACTTCTAAGTAACCAGTGAGGTACTACAGAAGCTGTTTTGTGCTGGTTTGGTAAATCTAAGTATTGAAATAACCACCAGTGTTTCGGGTTTGTCTGCCCCATTTTGTTTGCAGTTCACCCTGATTGAGGGACCTCAGCTAGCTCCCATGGGCAGCACTGTCACACCCGCCAGCACAGGAAAGGCCGCTCCCCAGTCCCTCCCCAGCTCTGTGAGGGAAGGCAGCGCCAAGCCCCCGCAGGAACGGCCGCTCCCCAGTCCCCTCGCAGAGACGGGGAGGGAACCCAGTGCCCCGCCCCCACAGGAACGGCCGCTCCCCAGTCCCCTGGCAGAGCTGGGGAGGGAAGGCAGCGCCATCCCCCCACTGGAACGGCCACTCCCTACTCCCCTCGCAGAGCTGGGAGAGAAGCCAGCGCCCCGCCTGCCCAGGAACGGCCACTCCCCAGTCCCCTCGCAGAGACGGGGAGGGAACCCAGTGCCCCGCCCCCACAGGAACGGCCGCTCCCCAGTCCCCTGGCAGAGCTGGGGAGGGAAGGCAGCGCCATCCCCCCACTGGAACGGCCACTCCCTACTCCCCTCGCAGAGCTGGAAGGGAACCCAGTGCCCCGCCCCCGCAGGAACGGCCACTCCCAGTTCCCTCTCAGAGCTGGGGAGGGAAAGCAGAGCCCCGCACCTGCTGGAATGACAGCCCCTCAGTCCACTCACAGATGTGGGGAGGGAAGGCAGCACCCTGCCCCTGCAGGAATAGCCACTCCCCAGTCTCCTGGCAGAGCTGGGAAAGGAACCCAGCGTCCCACCCCTGCAGGAACGGCTGCTCCCCACTCCCCTCGCAGAGCTGGGGAGGGACGGCAGCGCACTGCCCCTGCTGGAACAGCTGCTCCTCAGTCCCCTCGCAGAGCTGGGAAGAGAACCCAGTGCCCCACCCCTGCAGGAACGGCCACTCCCCAGTCCCAGGGCCGGCTTAGGAAGTGCAAGGCCCAATTCGAACATTTTCGGCGGGGTCCTGGCAGGGATGACTTACAAAAAAAAGTGGAGAAAAAAAAGCCTTTCATTTCTTTCATGTATTATTTACTTTCCATAACTATATAAATAATACAATTAAATATTATGTACATTGCATCACATATGCTGTTGATTGCTTATTAATGACCGCCATTTCACATGTGTGGGTCCCTGCCACTCCCTGCGGGTGTGCACATGTGTGGGTCCCAGCTACTCGCTCCCCCCCTCATTGAAGCAGGTATGTAGGGTTACTGCCCTGGAACTGCAGGGCAGCAGTGGACATGGGGCTGGTTGGAGGCAGGGTCTAGCTGCAGGCAGGGCAAGGGGTGCAGGGCTGGCTGGAGATGGGGGTGTGGGGTGGGCTGGCTTCAGGCAGGGCCGCAGGGGGATGCAGCAGGGGTTGGGAGGGCTGGAGACAGTGGAGTGCAGAACTGGCTGGCTTCAGGCATGGGAGTGCAGCGGGATTGGCTGGTGACAGGGCAGGGGGGTTGGGGCTGGGTGTGGGCAGGGTGTGCAGGACTGGTGCGGGCAGGGGTGTGTGGGGGCTGGCTGGCTTTGGGCAGGGCTGCGGGGGGTGGCTGGAGACAGGGCGGAGGGTTTGACGGGCTAGCTGTGGGCACAGAGTGCAGAGCTGGCTGGGGGCAGGGCAGGGGGTGCAGCAGAGGCAGCTGGAGCCCCAGCCCTTTAAATAGCCCCAAAGCCTCACTCTATCCCAGGGCTCTGGGGGTTATTTAAAGGGCCCGGGGCTCCCCTGCTTCTACCCCGCCCCAGACCTTTTAAATAGCGGCTAGAGCCCTGGAGAATACATGGGGGCGGCGGGGCTCCAGCGGCTATTTAAAGGACGGGATGGCAGAGGCAGCTGGAGCCCTGGCCCTTTAAATAGCCCCCTGAGCCCCCCGCTATCCCAGGGCTATGGGGGCTATTTAAAGAGCCCAGAGCTCCAGCTGGGAGAGTGGGGCTGCTTGACGTGCTTCGGCCGTGGCTCCGGCTCTCGGAACAGGGCCCTCTTAGGCGCGGGGCCCAATTCCTGGGAATCGGCTGAATCGGCCTAAAGCCGGCCCTGTGGGGAGGGAACCTAGTGTCCCGCCCCTGCTCAAACAGCCGATCCCCAGTTCCCTCGCAGAGCCGGGGAGGGAAGGCAGCTCCCTGTCCCCTCAAAGCCTGGGGAGGGAACCCAGCGCCCCACCCTTGGTGGGACACCCACTCCCCAGTCCCCTCGGAGAGCTGGGAGGGAGGGCAGTGCCCAGCCCCCACTGGAATGGCCACTCCCCAGTCCCCTGGCAAAGATGATATGGAAACACACCGCCTCTACCTTGCTGAAACGGCCGCTCCCCAGTCACCTCACAGAGCTGGGGAGGGAACCCAGCGCCCTGCCCCCGCTCGAACGGCCGCTGCCCAGTTCCCTTGCAGAGCCAGGAAGGGAACCCAGCTCCCCGCCCCCACTGGAACGGACGGTCCCCAGTCCCCTCGCAGAGTTAGGGAGGGAACATAGTGCCCTGCCCCCCCTGGAATGACCGCTCCCCAGTCCCATTGCAGAGCTTGGGAAGGAACCCAGCACCCCGCTCCCTCAGGAACGGCTGCTCCCCAGTCCCCTCGCAGAGCTGGGGATGGGAGGCAGCGCCCTGCCTCCACCCGAATGGCTGCCGCCCTGTCCCCTCCTAGAGCTGGGGAGGGGAGGCAGTGCTCCACCCCTGCAGGAACGGCTGCTGCCCCCTCCCCTTGCAGAGCCGGGGAGGGAAGACAGCTCCCCGCCCTCGCTGCAACTGCCGTTGCCCATTCCCCTCCCAGAGCTGGCGAGAGAAGCCAGCATCCCGCCACAGCTCAAACCGCCACTGTCCAGGCCCCTTCCAGAGTTGGGGAGGGGAGCCGGCGCCTCACCCCCACTGGAACCGCCGCTCCCCACTCCCCACCCAGAGCTGGGGAAGGCAACGCCCTGCCCCCGCTGGAGCCGCCAATTCCCAGGCCCCTGCCAGAGCTGGGGAGGGAAGCCAGCATCCCGCCACCGCTCGAACTGCCACTGCCCAGGCCCCTTCCAGAGCTGGAGAGGGGAGCCGGCGCCTCACCCCCACTGGAACCGCCGCTCTCCACTCCCCACCCAGAGCTGGGGAAGGCAACGCCCTGCCCCCGCTGGAGCCGCCAATTCCCAGGCCCCTCCCAGAGCTGGGGAGGGAAGCCAGCATCCCGCCACCACTCGAACTGCCACTGCCCAGGCCCCTTCCAGAGCTGGGGAGGGAAGCCAGCATCCCGCCCCCTCTGGAGCCACAACACCCCAGGCCGCTCCCAGAACTGAGAAGGGAAGCCGGTGCCCTGCTCCCTCTGGAACCACCATTCCCCAGGCCCCTCCCAGAGCTGGGGAGGGAACCCAGAGCCCGGCCTCTGCTCAAACCGCCACTCTGTGCTCCCCTCCCGGAGCTGGGGAGGGAAGCCAGCGCCCCACCTGTGATGTTATGAGTATAATATAATATCTCACTGAAAGGGGACAGGGCCAGAAAGAGTTAATTAACTCACCTCACGGAATGACCTGACCCATGGGTGAACCTTAAGGACTGGTTAGCAAGATATGGAAATGAACAGAGCTTTGAAATGCAAATCTGCATTGTTAGAGGTAGAAGGGGAGATGTTTGCTCAGGGCTTGTGATGTAGGCAAACAGGTCTTGTCTATTGGTATAGTTTTAATTCAAAGATCAAAAAAGGGAATATTAGCATTTAAAATGATACTTGCGTGAAATAGTATTATTGTCTATATGTCTCTTTGAAGGTTATAGTAACCTGTACCTGAACTGTTTAATGGATAAATTACTCTGTGCTAATTGCCGGGATGTTTGGGAGGAGTTAAGCTTATTGTTTGCTCAGGCCGAAAGGCTGCTGGAAATGTATAAGAAGCCTGGGACACGATCCTTCTTCATCTCAGATCTGCTTTGGGTTTCAAGAGGGGGAAACTTTAAACCACAAGGATTGAGATCCCCAGTCATTGACTGGAGCTACCCTGAATCTGGAAACTGGACTATAACCTATGTACTATTTCTAAGAGGACTTTTGGCAACTACAAGCTATCCTCTGCTATATATCTGAACCTCAAGAATTGACTTCAGGTCTGTATGTATATGGATCTTTTAACTAACACTCTCTCTCTTTTCTTTTCTAATACATTTTAACTTAGTTAATCAGAATTGGCTGTAAGCGTGTATTTTGGGTAAGATCTAAGTTGTAATTGGACCTGGGTATGTGGCTGATCCTTTGGGATTGGAAGAACCTTTTCTTTTCTATGATGAAGTAAGATTTTCAGGAATCATCATATCTGACAGGTGTGACTGGACGGAGGCCTGAGACTGGGCACTTTAAGGGAACTGTGTTGTTTGGACTTCTAAGTGACAAGTGAGGTACTATAGAAGCTGTTTTGTGCTGGCTTGGTAAATCTAAGTATTGAACTAACCACCAGCATTTGGGGTTTGTCTGCCCTGTTTTGTTTGCAGTTCACCCTGAATGAGTGACCTCAGCTGGCTCCCACGGGCAGCACACTCACACCGCCCCCGCTGGAACCGCAACTCCCCTCTCCCCTCCCAGAGCTGGGGAGGGAAGCCAAGGCCCCTGCCCCGCTCGAACTGCCACTCCCCAGGCCACTACTAGAGCTGGGGAGGGAACCCAGCCCCCCAACCCTGCTGGAGCCGTCACTCCCCAGTCCCCTGCCAGAGCTGGAGAGAGTACGCAGCGCCCCACCCCCGCTGGAACCACCACTTCCCAGATCCCTGGCAGAGCTGGGGAGGGAACCCAGCGCCCCGCCCCTGCAGGAACAGCTGCTCCCCAGTCCCCTGGCAGAGCTGGGGGGGAGGGAACCCAGCACCCCACCGCAGCTGGAACGGCCGCTTCCCAGGCTCTTAGCAGAGACGGAGAGGGAAAGCAGCGCCCCACCCCAGCAGGAACGGCCGCTCCGCAGTCACCTCACAGACCTGGGGAGGGAAGGCAGCGCCCCGCCCCCACAGGAACGACAGCTCCCCAGTCCTATCGCAGAGCTGGGGATGGAAGGCAGCACCCCGTCCCCGCTGGAATGGCCGCTCCCCAGTCCCCTCGCAGAGCTCAGGAGGGAAGCCAGTGCCCCGCCCCGTTAGGAACATCCGCTCCCCAGTCCCCTCGTAGAGCTGGGTAGGGAAGGCAGCACCCCGCCCCTGCTTGAGCGGCCGCTCCCCAATCCCCTGGCAGAGCTGGGAGGGGAACCCAGCGCCCCACTCCCGCAGGAACAGCCAGTCCCCTCTCAGAGCTGGGGAGGGGCGGCAGAGCCCTGCCCCAGCTTGAACGGCAGCTCCCCAGTCCCCTGGCAGAGGTGGGAAGGGATCCCAGCGCCCCGCCCCCACTGGAACAGCCACTTCACAGTCTCTTGGCAGAGGTGAGAAGGGAAACCAGCGCCCCACCCTCGCAGAAACGACCGCTCCTCAGTCCCCTTGCAGAGCTGGGGAGGGAATAGAGCGCCCCACCCCTGCTGGAACGGCCGCTCCCCAGTCTCCTTGCAGAACTGGGGAGTGAACTGTCACGGAGTGTGAGGGGGGTCTGATCCTGCACCCCTCTTCCTGGGACCCACAGTGACTCTCAGCCAGCCAGTAAAACAGAAGGTTTATTGGACAACAGGAATGCAGGTTACAGCAGAGCTTTCAGCGCAGTCAGGACCCCTCAATCAAGTCATTCTGGAGTTTCAGGGTGCTTGGGTCCAGCACAGGATCCCCTGAAGTCCCCTTCCCGCTTCAACGGCAGCTCCCCAGTCCCCTCGCAGAACTGGAGAGGGAAGGCAGCACCCCGCCCCCGCAGGAACGGCCGCTCCCCAGTCCTCTCACAGAGATAGGGAGGGAACCCAGAGCCTCGCCCCCGCAGGAAAGGCCGCTTCCTAGTCCCCTCACAGACCTGGGGAGGGAAGGCAGCACCCCGCCCCCACAGATACAGCCACTCCAAAGTCCCCTCACAGAGCTGGGGAGGGAAGGCAGCGCCCCACCCCCGCAGGAACGGCCACTCCCCATTCCCCTCGCAGAGCTGGGGAGGAAAGGTAGCGCCCCGCCCCCTCTGGAACGGCCACTCCCCATTCCCCTCGCAGAGCTGGGAAGGGAACCCAGCGCCCCGCCCCTGCAGAAACAGCCGCTCCCCATTCCCCTCGCAGAGTTGGAGAGGGAAGGCAGCGCCCCACCCCCGCAGGAACGGCCGTTCCCCAGTGTTGGTGTCACTAGGCATAAATCTAAGCCTTAGTGAACCAAAGCTCCTCCATGTTGAACTCTACTTGATCTGCAGCAGCACAGGAGCCAGCAAACAGCTGTCAACAGGGGAGTTTCAGTGGGAGTTCTGTTGGAGGAGCAGGTTTCTGTAGTGTGTAGTTTGTGGATTGTAGTGTGTAGTGTGTGTGTGTGTGTAGGCTGCTAGGGGCAGTGTGCTGGGAGAGCAGCGGAGCCCTGATTAGGGGGCGGGGCTTACCTGATTAGGGGTCCTATATAAGGAGCCAGCCAGTCAGGCAGCAGCACAGACAGCTGCAGCAGCACAGGAGCCAGCAACCAGAGCTGTAAACAGGGGAGTTTCAGTGGGAGTTTCCAGGGGCAGGTTGCAGGGGTGACTAAGACAGAGGAACCAACAAGCAAGTCAAGGGATAGGGTGGTGGTCTGGTGCCTGCTGGGGGCTTGTGTTGTGTTGACTACCAGGCGTCAGGTGGGAAGGCCATGACTGATACAGAGGCAGCAGTGAAAGACACAATGAGGATGACTGGATGTGGAAGCTGCGGCATGTACATGATCCTGGAGGGGGCACCTGAGAAGAGTTTTGTCTGCATGAAGTGCCGCCTGATAGAGCTGATGGAAGAGAAGATCCAAGGACTGGAGATGCAGGTGGAAACTCTGGTTGAGTTTAGAAGGGGGTTTGAGCAGATGATGGAGCACAGACACGAGGGGGCTGAAGGGAAAAGCTCAGACTTGCAGGTGGAAGCAGGACCAAGGAATTCAGAGGAGAGACTGCTGGGGGAGGAAAGTGGACAGTGGAAGCATGTGACTAAGAGAACCAGGCAGAGGAAAAGACGGGCCAGTGAAGGAGAAACAGAACTCAGGAACAGGTTTGCAGAGTTGGAAAATGAAGAAGAGGCACAGCAGGTGGTCGCTGAAGGAGAGAGGGCAAGGAAAAAGAGAAGAGCTGATAGTCCTGCAAGAGGAGGGGAGGAGTCAATGGAGGCAACCCCAAATATAAGCCCCAAGAGGATTGCAAGGGGGAATAGGAATCGAGAGGACTTGCAGCCGGTGGGTGCGGGAGATAGACCGGAGAAGCGCACTGTCATCAGGAATAGGCAGGTCTACGTGATTGGAGACTCCTTACTGAGAAGAATAGACAGGCCTGTGACTAGAGCTGATCGGGGGAACAGAAGGGTGTGCTGTATGCCGGGTGCTAAGATACAGGATGTGGACCTGCAGCTGAAAAGGATACTAGCAGGAGCAGGGAAGAATCCGTTGATTGTCCTTCAGGTGGGAATGAATGATACGGCTAGATACTCTCTGGAATGTATCAAGGGAGACTATGCCAGACTGGGGAAGATGCTTAAAGAAATCGAGGCTCAGGTGATCTTCAGTGGGATTCTGCCAGTTCCTAGAGAAGGGCGACAAAGGTGTGACAAGATTATGGAGATCAACAGATGGCTCAGGCAGTGGTGCTATAAGGAGGGCTTTGGGATGTACGGCCACTGGGAAGCATTTAAGGACAGAAGACTGTTCTCTCGGGATGGGCTTCACCTGAGCAAGGAGGGAAATAGACTTCTAGGATGGAGGCTCACCGACCTGATTAAGAGAGCTTTAAACTAGAAATTTGGGGGAGATGGTTGGGAGATATTCGGGAGATCTCCATGCCGGAATTTAACCTTGAGAGGGAAGTAAACAAAATAAGAGAGGATACAGCCATGGACAGAAGAATTGGCATAAGGAGGAAGGGTAGTGTAGATAACAGACTGACAGGTGATGTTGGTGGTAGAATGTCTGTGCCTAACAGGGTACAGAATGTGAGTGAAGCCAAACGGTAAAAATTAGGATGTCTGTACACTACTGCGAGGAGCCTAGGGAACAAAATGGAGGAACTAGAGCTACTGGTGCAGGAAGTGAAACCAGATATTATAGGGATAACAGAAACGTGGTGGAACAGTAGTCATGACTGGAGTACAGGTATTGAAGGCTATGTGCTGTTTAGGAAAGATAGAAATAAAGGCAAAGGTGGTGGAGTAGCATTGTACATCAATGAGGAGGTTAACTGTAAAGAAATAAGAAGTGATGGAATGGACAAGACAGAGTCTGTCTGGGCAAAAATCACACTGGGAAAGAAAGCTACTAGAGCCTCCTCTGAGATAGTGCTTGGGGTGTGCTACAGACCACTGGGATCTGATTTGGATATGGATAGAGACCTCTTTAATGTTTTTAAGGAAGTAAACACTAATGGGAAATGTGTGATCATGGGAGACTTTAACTTCCCAGATATAGACTGGAGTACAAGTGCTAGCAAGAATAGTAGGGCTCAGATTTTTCTGGATGTGATAGCTGATGGATTCCTTCACCAAGTAGTTGAAGAACCGACAAGAGGGGATGCCATTTTAGATTTGGTTTTGGTGAGCAGTGAGGACCTCATAGAAGAAATGGTTGTAGAGGACAACCTTGGTTCAAGTGATCATGAGCTAATTCAGTTCAAACTAGATGGAAGGATAAACAAAAATAGATCTGGGATTAGGGTTTTTGATTTCAAAAGGGTTAACTTTAAAGAATTAAGGAAATTAGTTAGGGAAGTGGATTGGACTGAAGAACTTGTGGATCT
This sequence comes from Gopherus flavomarginatus, assembly GCF_025201925.1. NCBI lineage: Eukaryota > Metazoa > Chordata > Testudines > Testudinidae > Gopherus > Gopherus flavomarginatus. The sequence continues at coordinate 13,453,367 of NC_066636.1, forward strand.
AAATGCGGAAGAGGCCTGGAATTACTTTAAGTCGCAGCTGCAGAAACTATCAGAAGCCTGCATCCCAAGAAAGGGGAAAAAAAACCATAGGCAGGAGTTGTAGATAAAGCTGGATGAGCAAACATCTCAGAGAGGTGATTAAGAAAAAGCAGAAAGCCTACAAGGAGTGGAAGAAGGGTGGGATTAGCAAGGAAAGCTATCTTAGTGAGGTCAGAACATGTAGGGATAAAGTGAGAAAGACTAAAAGTCAAGTAGTGTTGAACCTTGCAAAGGGAATTAAAACCAATAGTAAAAGGTTCTATAGCCATATAAATAAGAAGAAAACGAAGAAAGAAGAAGTGGGACCACTACACACTGAGGTTGGAAAGGAGGTTAAGGATAACCTAGGCATGGCCCAATATCTAAATAAGTACTTTGCTTCAGTCTTTAATAAGGCTAATGGGGAGCTTAGGGGTAATGGAAGGATGACAAACGGGAATGAGGATATGGAGGTGGATATTACCACATCTGAGGTAGAAGCCATACTTGAACAGCTTAATGGGACAAAATCAGAGGGCCCTGACAATCTTCATCCAAGAATATTAAAGGAACTTGTGCATGAAATTGCAAGCCCGTTAGCAAGAATTTTTAATGAATCAGTAAACTCAGGGGTTATACCGTACGACTGGAGAATTGCTAACGTAGTTCCTATCTTTACGAAAGGGAGAAAGTGTGATCCAAGTAACTATAGGCCTGTTAGTTTGACATCTGTAGTATGTAAGGTCTTGGAAAAAATTTTGAAGGAGAAAGTAGTTAAGGACATTGAGGTCAATGGTAATTGGGACAAAGTACAACATGGTTTTACTAAAGGTAGATCGTGCCAAACCAACCTGATCTCCTTCTTTGAGAAGGTGACAGACTATTTAGACAAAGGAAATGCGGTAGACCTAATTTACCTCCATTTCAGTAAGGCATTTGATACGGTTCCACATGCAGAATTATTAGTCAAATTGGAAAAGATGGGGATCAATATGAGAATTGAAAGGTGGATAAGGAACTGGTTAAATGGGAGACTACAACGGGTCGTACTGAAGGGTGAACTGTCAGGCTGGAAGGAGGTTACTAGTGGAGTTCCTCAAGGATCGGTTCTGGGACCAATCTTATTTAACCTTTTTATTACCGACCTTGGCACAAAAAGCGGGAATGTGCTAATAAAGTTCGCGGATAACACGAAGCTGGGGGGTATTGCTAACGCGGAGAAGGACCAGGATATCATACAGGAAGATCTGGACGACCTTGTAAACTGGAGTAATAGTAATAGGATGAAATTTAATAGTGAAAAGTGCAAGGTCATGCATTTAGGGATTAATAATAAGAACTTTAGATATAGATTGGGGACGCATCAGTTGGAAGCAACAGAGAAGGAGAAGGACCTTGCGGTATTGGTAGATCACAGGATGACTATGAGCCGCCAATGTGATATGGCCGTTAAAAAAGCTAATGCGGTTTTAGGATGCATCAGGCGAGGTATTTCCAGCAAAGTAAAGGAGGTGTTAGTACCGTTATATAAGGCGCTGGTGAGACCCCACCTGGAATACTGTGTGCAGTTCTGGTCTCCCATGTTTAAGAAGGATGAATTCAAACTGGAACAGGTTCAGAGACGGGCTACTAGGTGTCGCAGCCCTAAGGTTTTTTCCCAACATGGTTTCTGTATGGCCAATTGCCGGTCATCTAGAGGTCACACTGGTACTGTGTTCAACACCGTGGTGCGGTGTGCAACATTAGAGTGCCGTGTGCATTTTTCCCGCTCTTTTTCCTGGTCAGCTAAGGGTCAGGCTGGTGTCGTGTGCAGTCTCCTGCTCTTCTGCCTGGTAACCCAAAGGTCAAGTTAGTGCTGTGTGCATAACACCAGCGTGCCGTGGGCAAAGGGACCCAATCTGACCAATCATAATTCAGTTCAAATGGTCAGATTAGGGTTGTGTGCAAAACTATGCTAGTGTGCTGAGTGCAGCTTCTAGCAGCTTCTAATGTGCCGTGTGCAAATTCCATCTACGTAGGGGGCAACAGCTGGGAACCTGGAGGGCGTAGGAGCTAGGGACCAATCAGATCCTGACAAGTGTAAAAGGGCCTTTGAATAAAACCATGCCTGGTGCCAGGATCTGCAGGAGTATCCACGTACTGACTGAAGGACCTGATCAACCCTTCTGCCAGGGGTCTCCTCCGGATATAGCCAGCTCGGGACATGTTGTTTTATTGTTTTTCAGCATCACGAGAAGTCATTCTTCCGCTTTACTCTGCGCTGGTTAGGCCTCAACTGGAGTATTGTGTCCCGTTCTGGGCACCGCATTTCAAGAAAGATATGGAGAAATTGGAGAGGGTCCAGAGAAGAGCAACAAGAATGATTAAAGGTCTTGAGAACATGACCTATGAAGGAAGGCTGAAGGAATTGGGTTTGTTTAGTTTGGAAAAGAGAAGACTGAGAGGGGACATGATAGCAGTTTTCAGGTATCTAAAAGGGTGTCATCAGGAGGAGGGAGAAAACTTGTTCACCTTAGCCTCCAATGATAGAACAAGAAACAATGGGCTTAAACTGCAGCAAGGGAGATTTAGGTTGGACATTAGGAAAAAGTTCCTAACTGTCAGGGTAGTTAAACACTGGAATAGATTGCCTAGGGAAGTTGTGGAATCTCCATCTCTGGAGATATTTAAGAGTAGGTTAGATAAATGTCTATCAGGGATGGTCTAGACAGTATTTGGTCCTGCCATGAGGGCAGGGGACTGGACTCGATGACCTCTCGAGGTCCCTTCCAGTCCTAGAGTCTATGAGTCTATGAGTCATCTTCTACGGATTCGGTATGCTCCTGGTGTCTGTTCTGCTGGTCAGCTGCGCCTGGAATACGCTACTTGCTTTCTAATTTTTCCTTTCTGTGCTTTGCTTAGCCTCTTCTCCTTTCCCCTCTCTTGTTTGGTACAGAACTGCATATATTGCTATCTAATGTGAAGTTGTGTATATATACTATGTAAGAACTGAGTTATTGTATTGACTGTTATTGAAGTTAATTGGTGTATTTCATAGTAGTACTTGGTTAGTGTGCACACAGTTTATTTTATTTGGTGTATTCGTTTACCTTTTTCTAAAGGGCAGTTAATTTTGAATCATTTGGTTCCTTGTCGATGAATGTAAATAGATTGCTTCAGGTTGTGTAAAGGTTTCTGGTTACAATAGTACTGTTAGTTGATAAAAGTGCTCCTCCCCAGCCCAAGTTGTGATTTTATTTTCCCTGTTAATAAACGGCGACGTGGTGTTTTGAAGTTTACATTTGTCTAGTTTTAATTTTCCTCCCTCGATTAAACAATTCACCGAACCTGCATTAGGGACGGACACTGGGATGATCCGAGGAATGGAAATCCTGTCATATGAAAGGAGACTCAAAGAGCTTGGCTTGTTTAGTCTAGCCAAAAGAAGGCTGAGGGAGGATATGCTTGCTCTTTATAAATATATCAGAGGGATTAATATTAGGGAGGGAGAGGAATTATTTAAGCTTAGTACCAATGTAGATACAAGAACGAACGGGTATAAACTGGACACTAGGAAGTTTAGACTTGAAATTAGACGAAGGTTTCTAACCATTAGAGGAGTGAAGTTCTGGAAAAGCCTTCCTAGGGGAGTAGTGGGGGCAAAAGACATATCTGGCTTTAAGATTAAGCTTGATAAGTTTATGGAAGGGATGGTATGATGAGAGAGCCTAATTTTGGCAATTGATCTTTGATTATCACCAGATAAGTATGCCCAGTGGCTGGTGATGGGATGTTAGATGGGTTGGGATCTGAGTTACTGCAGAGAATTCTTTCCTGAGTGCTGGCTGGTGAGTCTTGCCCACATGCTCAGGGTTTAGCTGATCGCCATATTTGGGGTCGGGAAGGAATTTTCCTCCAGGGCAGATTGGCATAGGCCCTGGAGGTTTTTTGCCTTCCCCTGCAGCGTGGGGCATGGGTCACTTGCTGGTGGATTCTCTGCAGCTTGAGGTCTTCAAACCACAATTTGAAGACTTCAATAACTCAGGCATAGGTTAGGGGTTTGTTACAGAAGTGGATGGGTAGGGTTCTGTGGCCTGCTTTGTGCAGGGGGTCGGACTAGCTGATCACATTGGTCCCTTCTGACCCTAGAATCTATGAATCTATGAATCTAGAAAGCTAGCAGCTGTGAAATGAAATGTGTAACAGTAAGTTATCAGTTGCAGCACAGCTAAAACCGGTCTAAAGCAGTAGTGATAAGGCCTGTGCACCTTTAGCAGAAGGACAAGGTAATTTGCGGAAGGAAAACTTACTAACAAGCTGCCGCAGCCAAGATTACTTAATGCACCTGCGCTTGCCTAATTGCTACAGGGGTGGAAGGAGGAGGAGGAGGGGCGGGGAAGAAAGAAGAAAGAGAAAAAAAAATTATAAAAAGGGTCAAGCCGCTTGTGTAGTGGTGCATGATTTGAGGCGTTCGTCTCCTTGCACCGCTTTGAGATCTCAAATAAACTTTGCTTGCTTCTCCACCCGGGAGTGTGTTCTTTGGGGCTTCGTACTCTGGGCACAAACCACTGTTGCTTGCCCCGGGCACTTTCTGTGTCGGCAACAGAAGGCAGCGCCCTGCCTCCCACAGGAACGGCTGCTCCCCAGTCCCCTCGCAGAGCCGGGGAGGAAACCCAGCGCCCGGCGCCTGCAGGAAAGACGGCTCCCCAGTCGCATCGCGGAGCCGGGCAGTGAAGGCAGAGCCCCGCCCCTGCTGGAACGGCCGATCCCCCGTCCCCTCGCAGAGCTGGGGAGGGAAACCAGCGCCCTGCCCCCGCTGGAACAGCCGCTCCCCCATCCTCTCACAGGGCTGGGGAGGGAAAGCAGCACCCCGCCCCCACTGGAACGGCCGCTGCCCAGTCCCCACGCAGAGCCGGAGAGAGTCCAGCACCCCGCTCCCGCAGGAAAGGCTGTTCCCCAGTTTCCTTGCAGAGCCGGGAAGGGAACCCAGTGCCCCACCCCCGCCGGAATGGCAGCTCCCCAGTCCCCTCGCAGAGCTAGGGAGGGAAGGCAGCGCCCCAACCCCGGTGGAACGGCCGCTCTCTAGTTCCCTGGCAGAGCTGGGAAAGAAAGGCAGCGACTCACCCCCCCAGGAACGGCCGATCCCCAGTACCCTTGCAGACCCGGAGAGGGAACCCAGCGCCCCGCCCCTGCTGGAACGGCAGCTTCCCAGTCCCCTCGCAGAGCCGAGGAGGGAACCCAACGCCATGACCGCGTAGGAACGGCCGCTGCCCAGTCTCCCAGCAGAGCTGGGGAGGGAAGCCAGTGCCCGCCCTCGGTGGAAAGGCCGCTCTCTAGTTCCCTGGCAGAGCTGGGGAGCAAAGGCAGCGACCCACTGTCCAGGAACGGCCGCTCCACATTTCCCTTGCAGATCCGGGGAGGGAACCCACCACCCTGCCCCCGCTGGACTAGACGCTCCCCAGTCCCCTGTCAGAGCTGGGGAGGGAATCCAGCACCCGGCCCCCGCTGGCATGACCACTCCCCAGTCCGCTGGCAGAGATGAGAGGGTAACCGAGCACTCCCACTGGAAAGGGAGCTCCCCAGTCCATTGGCAGAGCTGGGGAGGGAACCCAGAGCCCTTCCCCGGCTGCAATGGCCGCACCCTAGTACCCTCCCAGAGCTGGGGAGAGAAGGCAGCACCCCGCCCCCGCTGGAACGGTCTCTCCTCATTCCCCTGCAGAGCCGGGGAGGGAAGGTAGCGCCCCGCCCCGCTGGAGAGGCGGCTCCACAGTCCCCTAGCAAAGATGGCGCGGGAACTCAGTGCCCAGTCCATTGGCAGAGGTGGGGAGGGAACCCAGTGGCCCGCCCCGCTCGAACAGCCACTGTCCAGTCCCATCGCAGAGCCATGGAGGGAAGGCAGCTCCCAGCCCCCGTAGGAATGAACGGTCCCCACTCCCCTGGAAGAGCTGGGGAGGGAATGCAGAGCCCCATCGCCGCAGGAATGGATGCTCCTCAGTCCCATCGCAGAGCCGGGGACAGAACCCAGCGCCCTGCCCCCGCTGGAACGGATGCTCCCCAATCCCCTCGCAGAGCTGGGGAGGGAATTGAGCGCCCCACCCACCCTGGAATGGCAGCATCACAGTCCCCTCGCAGAATTGGGGAGAGAACACAGTGCCCCACCCCTGCAGGAACGACCGCTACCCAGTCCCCTTGCATGGGTGGGGAGGGAAAACAGTGCCCCGCCCCCGCTGGAATAGCGGACCCACAGTCTCCTTGCAGAGGTGGGGAGGGCAGGTAGCGCTCCGCCCCCCAGGAACGGCCGCTCCTCATTTTTCTGGCAGGGCTGGGGAGGTAAGGCAGCGCCCCACCCCTGCAGGAACGGCCGCTTCCCAGTCCCCTGCTAGAGCTGGGTAGGGTAGCCAGCGCCATGGCCCAGCAGGAACGGCTGCACCCCAGTCCCGTCGCAGAGCTGATGAGGGAAAGCAGCGCCTCGCCTCCGCAGGAACGGCCACTCACCATTTCCCTGGTAGAGATGGAGAGGGAAGGCTGCGCCCCTCCCCCGCAGGAACGGCCTCTCCCCAGTCCCCTCACAGAGCTGGGGATGGAAGGCAGCGCCCCACCCTCGCAGGAACGGCTGCTCCCCAGTCCCCTCGCAGAATTGGGGACGGAAGGCAGCGCCCTTTCCCCACTGGGAAGGCTGCTCCCCAGGCCCCTCGCAGAGCTGGGGAGGGAACATAGCGCCCCACCCCCGCAGGAACGGCCGCTCCCCAGTCCACTCGCACAGCTGGGGAGGGAAGTCAGCGCCTTGCCCCCCCTGAAACGGCCGCTCCACAGTCCCCTTGCAGAGCTGGGACAAGAACCCAGCGCCCCACCCCCGCTGGAAAGGCGGCTCCCCAGTCCCTTCACAGAGCCTGGGAGGGAAGGACGAGCCCCACCCCCACTTGAACGGCTGCTCTCCAGTCCCCTAGCAGAGCTGGGAAGGGAACCCAATGCCCCATCCCTGCAGGAATGACCACTGCCCAGTCCCCTCGCAGAGCTGGGTAGGGAAGGCAGCGCCTCGCCCCCACAGGAACAAACGCTCCCCAGTCCTCTCGCAGAGCTGGGGAGGGGAGGCAGCGCCCTGCCCCCGCTTGAACATCCGCTCCTGTTAAAGTTAGACTCAGGACTCACAGGGTATGGCTACACTTGAAATTTCAAAGTGTTGCCGCGTCAGCGCTATGAAGTGTGAGGGTGGTCGGAGCACCAGCACTGGGAGAGAGCTCTCCCAGCGCTGCACGTAAACCACATCCTCTACGGGTGTAGCTTGCAGCGCTGGTAGCCGCGCTCCCAGCGCTGCGGCATTGATTACGCTGAGGCTTTACAGCGCTGTATCTTGCAGTGCTCAGACGGGTGTTTTTTTCATACCCCTGAGCGCGAAAGTTGCAGAGCTGTAAAGTGCCAGTGTAACCAAGGCCACAGTTTGTCAGACCACTCTGTTTTATTAGCACAGCTCTCTGCTAATAACATTCAAATAATGTGAGCACCATGCAAGACACAAGCTATCTTGTTTATATAGATAAAAGAGCAGGAATTAGACAAAGGGACAAAGAAAGCAAAACAGTAAAATTCACCTGGGCCACAGCATGCATATCCTACTTCCTTACTAACTCTTATCCATCTAAGGTGAATACTTCACCAATTGCCCTTAAACGGTGCAATTGTTCTATGTTAATGTCTGTATTCCTGACACCTGGATTGCAGCATTCCAACAATTTTGCTTAAAGGTACAGACAGCATTTCTTTAATCCTTTCTATTTTCACAATATAATTCATTCTACTTTCACAATCCCTCCTTTCGGTCAAGCACATGCCATGACCAACAATTACTGGGTTCCACAAATTAACCGTTCCTTATCTCTTTGTTCATCTGTGATATTCAAAATCATCATATTATCACTCTGTTTTGGGGCAGTCACCTCGGTGACACAATTCTGGATACAACAGGAGATTAACTGAAAGCATACAAAAATCACTAAGATTCCAAACAGGATAGTTAGGGCTCCCTGAAACAACCAGTTTCCTATACCAGAGAAATTGAACAGGTTATTTAGCCACTTCCATAAAGAACTCGGCTCTACTTGAGGAAGATGTGCGATTTGTTGTAAGTGGCTAGCGCGATCTATTACCTCATTGCTATCATCAGGTATAAACAGACAACATTCTTTTCCAATGAGAGCACAGGTCCCTCCTTTGGCCACCAGCACTATGTCTAATGCCTGACGGTTTTGGAAGGCCACCTGTCGGATCGCCCCTGTTTCTTTGGCCAGGGCTCTTAAACTTTCTCCGGTTTTATTTGCCATTATTTTAACTACTGGTTGTAACCTTAGGAGCCTTTTTGCCTGGTGTATTACTCCCCCAAGCGGGATAAAGGAACTGCCAATAGCCTCTTCCCAGGTGTCATTACTGTTCCATATTGTGTTAAAAGGACAAGGTCCTCCAGTGAGGTCTGGGGAATTGAGTGGGATAGCCAGGACAGGAACACCAGTTTGAGAGTGGGCTGGGATGTGGCTGCAGACCCAGCATTTAGAAATAATAAGGGTCTGAGCTATCCAAACTTGCTGCTGGATAAAAGAATTGTCATTGTTGTGGACTCCCTAGACCTTAAGACACCAGCAGTTGAGGAACAGGCACCACCAGAGGCGTATGTTGGAGGCAGGGCCCTTCTGGTTCTGACAACCTCAACTGAGGAAACCGCAGTCACAGTTTTATGTCCACCAGGCAGCAGGCGCTAGGCACACTACTGCTTCTTCTAAGGCCTTGCTTTATGTTGTCGTCTGCTTCTGGCAACCCTTATGAGAACGTAGATTGTAAGGTATTGCAGGCTGTTCCTCTACGTCTTCTTCTGGAGTCACAAGTCACTCTGCGTATTCCTGAAGTGATGATTGGTTCACTGGGGGTGGTGCATTCTTACACTGCAAAGCATGTATCCACTCTGAGATGCCAGACAGTTTAACCGCCGTCGGGATAGTAAGCAGTGCCTGGTGATTCTTTGATGTTCTTTAAGTCTCTTTACTATTTCTTCCTTGACTCTGGCTATAACAATGGCCTTCACACCTTTATCTTTTCCTGATGCATACATTCCTCATTCACACAAATAAATTGAGAATACAACAGTAGTATTTTATATCGAGCAAAAAAGCATTGCAAATTAAACCTTGCTAAGTTTTACAATTAATAACCAAGACAATTTACATTGAGACCCAGGCCTTCAATGTTTCTCTAATTTACTTAACATAGACACAATAGAGAATCCTGTCTCTTACTACCTAAATTGTAAAACAAAGAGTTAGAGAGGGCCCAATTTGTAATGCGTATGGGAAAACAGAATCTTAAAGTCCCAGGGGGGCATTTCTTTCTGCTATTTAAAAAAGGTGGCTAGCAAGATGAAATCAAATTATACTTTAATTCTTATGAGATATTGTAAAATCCTGCTCCTACATATCCCCTTTTGACGCTAAGATTATTAATCACCAGTGTCACTTCTTATTTAGTCCATGTAATAGAAAATACTGAGAGGTGATTTGGGCCTGTGGCTTTAGCTTTGCATACATTTGTTTTATCCACCAGCACATTTTAAACATTTCGATTAAACACATACAATTTAAAACTAAAAGCACAATTAGGGGTAGTAATATTAGTATGCCAGTAGCTGTGAGAGACCATCCAAAAATATGTTATACCAATGGTAGGCTGTTATGTTTTTCTGCAGTGGCAATTCTTAACATGTCCCCATTTGTGTGTATAATATGAATGGTCCAATTTTCCACATTTTTTTTCTAGGAACTATGTTACCTTTTTACCTTTTAACAGATGATTGGTAACTGTTTGCCATTCAATGCCAAGATTGATAGAGAACTGAGCTAAATCAGTGCTTACACTAACCTGAGACTCTTTTGTTGTTGTTGTGGCAAATAGTAAATGTGATTATTGGTAAACACAGTACTTACATTACATTTACATTTGTCTTCTGGTGGGTTGTTAACACTTTTTAAACACTTTCCCCCAAGAATTAACACATACACATAGCCCATTATACAGTACTTTGGATTATCTGAAAGACAAAAATAACATTTTTCTACCCCTTTTGGGGTGGCATTGATTATTACTTAAAAGATTCCTTTCTTTTACAAATACCCTTGCTGATTGCCGGCAAAACAGAGGAATTACCCCTATATTTTCTTGTGTTTTTTGTTCTATAGGCAGGCCAGGTTTTAATGGGTTCTACTTTTTAAGAGTTATGCGGAAATTATTCCACTGTTTGGTTATTAAATTCATGAGGTGGTGTACCTCAAGTTTTTCCTTTTATGTAGCAGACCAAGTTTGTAATGTTTTTCCTACTGTGTTAAGCCTTAAGTTTATTCACAGGTAACAGCTGAGAAGCATCATTACCATATTACTTTAAAGGATTTTTCCAAAAATCATACACACTATAAGCTGTTACAGGGGTACTTACTAACACTAAATTTATTTTAATGTTTAATATTAACAATAATATTAGCATCAAATCTATTAAAGGTATCTTGTTATACCATGCCTTTTATGTAGGCATTTTGTTTGCTGACCAGGTATGTTCTTTATTTGCAGCTTCTTTTGTGCTGGCAGTTCTCACCTTTCTTTATCAGTTAGGTAATTTGCATCAACACAGGCTTGGCTTTTGGATTCAAAGCCTCAGCAGAGCTCAGAGACTCTGTCTTAACACACAGGGATCTGAAAAAGAAAACACAGCCTATTGCGGCTCTTTTTGGAGCACTATTAGGATTTTAATTCAGCAGCACGTGTCATAAACAGATAAGAAAAGTTAATAGCACAGAAGTACTTTATATCTCTTTGACTGTAAAGGGTTAACAGGTTCAGTAAGCCTGGCTGTCACCTGACCAGAGGACCAATCAGAGGACAGGATACTTTCAAACCTTGAAGGAGGGAAGTTTTTGTGCTGTGCTGTTAGTGTTTGGTTCTTGTTCACTCTGGGGGCTCAGAGGGATCAGACATGCAACCAGGTTTTTCTCCGATCTCTCCAATACAGGCTCTTATAAGTTCAGACTAGTGAGTATTAGGTAGATAAAGTGAGTTAGGCTTATGGTTGTTTTCTTTATTTCCAAATGTGTATTTGGTTGGAAGAGGTTCAAATGTGTATTTGGCTGAAAGGAGTTCAAATTGGTATTTTGCTGAAAAGAGTTTAATTTGTACTTGTATACTTAGGCTGGGAGGGTGTTCCCAGTGTCTATAGCTGAAAGACCCTGTACCTATTCCATTTTTTTTAATTTACAAAGATAATTTTTACTGTTTTTTCGTTCTTTAATTAAAAGCTTTTCTTGTTTAAGAACCTGATTGTTTTTTAATTCGGGTGAGACCCCCCAGGGACTGGGTCTGGATTCACCAGGGAATTGGTGGAGAGAAAGGAGGGAAGAGGGAGAGAGAGGCTGATTTATCTCTGTGCCAGGATTACTTTCTCTCAGGAAGAGTCTGGGAGGGGGAGAGAGAAGGAGGGAGGACGGTGAATTGTCCTCTCTGTTTTGTGATTCAAGGAGTTTGAATCACAGTGATCTTCCAGGGTAACCCAGCAAGGGGAAGCCTGAGAGAGGCAACGGTGAGGGAAAAGGTTTACTTTCCTTGTGTTAAGATCCAGAGGGACTGGGTCTTGGCGGTCCCCGGGCCAGGTTTTGTGGGGACCAGAGTGTACCAGGCACTGGAATTCCTGGTTGGTGGCAGTGCTACAGGTTCTAAGCTGGTAATTGAGCTTAGAGGAATTCATGCTGGTACCCCATCTTTTGGATGCTAAGCTTCAGATTGGGGAATTATACCACAACAGCACGTTTCATTTGCATTTTTTCTACCCCTTTCTACAACATACACTGCACATGGGCTAGGGAAAATGCACATTCTTTCTATACTATAACTTATTAAAATATTAGCCATATTAATGTTTACATAAGGTGTAACTGTTTCTTTTGTTCTTACAGAGTTTTCATGTACCCTTATAAAACTGACTGTCTGATTACACAGAGCTATTTTAAGGCTCAGTGTTTTTAACATTGCTTCTTTTTGTTTTGTGCACCTCACCTCTGCTGTTGCTTCAGAGGGTCACTGTTAATTTCTTATTCTTTCATTACAACTTTTATTTGCTATTGTTTAAAAAAACAAATAAACAAACAAACAAAAAGACTTCAGAATCTCTCCCTATTCTCCTGATTTTGACTGCCCTATTTCAGCATGACTTGGTCTTTATTTAAAAACATTTTAATTTTTGTAAAGAATCAAGTTACCCCTTAAGGGTTAAATGCTAAATCCCAAAGCCAACCAGCACTAATTACCTGGGTCTTGCAAAAAGGTCTGTCAGTTTTGCAACTTTGAATTAAAGAGTCAAATGAATTTTTAGTGGCATTAAAAACAAAAACAAAATCAATTTATCTCACACCTAGAAAACAGGAGTTTTACAAACCAGATGTGTTGGTTTAGATTCCTAGAACGTTACATATTTTCACAGACAAATAGATACATACACATTTTCTTTTCCTTAATATTTCTTTACATTGTTTTTACATAGCTGTATATATATATATATATATATATATATATATATATATATATATATATATATATATATATATATATATGGATTATTTACAGGCATTCTTCTGGAAAAAGGGCCCATTTTCCCTTCAGAATGGCTGCAAAGAAACCAAGAATAATTTCTCTTTAACATGGTCCTTTTTAACATTTTCCACAAAGTTTAACTGCTTAATTCTCTTCAGCCTCTGTAGAGTTAACTTTTCACTCCTTTCTTAAATCACTTGTTTATGTCCCAAAATGACACCTTTATCACCTCAGATTTCACCATTTTAAGTATTGTTCCAGGGGTTCATGCCTGCACTTGCTGCTTTTCTTAATCTTGACACTATTCCCTTAGGGCTTTCAACCTGTTTTTCAGTTTGTTTATGTGAAAGTAGGGAAAAGAATTGACAAGGATTTGTAGGGAATCTTAATGCATGTCAGTCTGTTAGCAAAAGTTAGGCTAACAGTAACCCTAATGACGTGAAACTTGTAAAAGCGAGAATAGTGTAAGGCTAGTAGGAAAAAACTGTGTGAGAAGTTATCACAACCTTGCACTGAGGGAGGGAGTGCCCTAGGACACTGGGTTACCCCAGTCCTGAAAGGTATAAATGCTTGCTGTAATTGTTTACCTGTTAAAAGACCTGTCCGGGACTGGGGTAACCCAGTGTCCTAGGGCACTCCCTCCCACTATTGCAATCGCTGAAATTAAAATAAAGTATTTGATTTTGCTGCACCCAAACAAAAAGCAAGAACTGAGTTTTTCTCTGACAATTTGGGGGCTTATCCGGGATGGCAACACCTACTGAGATACAAAGTGGTATTGGGAAAAGGCCCCAATAAGATTAGTTTATAGCAGTACTGAAAAACTGCTGGGTTGGCCAACAAGGTAATGCATAGGTAAATGCATTAGGTAATGCATAGGTAAATGCATTAGGTATGCACCGGTGCTAAGGGGTTTTTACCACCTCAAAAGGGGTTGTTATACCGCCTCATGGTATTGGGTCTGGACATAAGGTACAGATGCATCGTGGTATTTACAAATAAGGCCTTGGTGTGTGTGTGTGTATACACTAGTGTAAGTAACTGTTACCGGAAGACGCCCAGAGTACCCTGTAAAGCAAAAGCTTGTAACCAGGACTACTCTAACGCAAGCCCGGTAACTAGTGGATCTTTAGGAGATCCGACCCATGGTGGGCTGACTCAGCCTGGTATCGTTTGGTAAGAAAGCTACCTGGGTCTAGGAGCGGGTGAACCCATCTTCCCTCCCCCTTTCCTTTCCATGTGGGCTACTGACAATCTAATCATTTCACTGGATGCAATCAGAGTAAGCGGCGCCATCTCCCTGAGACTAGCCGACGCTCTTTGCTGAAGGAAAATGTAGGAGGGTCATGGCCATCCTTGTTAGCCTCTCCTGTGTAAGTATCCTGTAGGGAAAAATCCTTAGTTTATGTGCCGCTAGCGGGGACAGGGCATCCCCCCTGTGTGTGTGTAATTGGAAAATGGGTAGGGGACAGTTTAAGCATTCCAGCTCACCCCCTAAGGTTACCCCATCTTACTTCATGTACGTACATTATGGTCCAACAACCTGTAGGTATTTAAAAAATTGGAATCTTTACACGCATGAAAATCCATCTAAACAATGCCCACTAAAAGGTACCTTCAATCTAGATAAGATCATACATCTAAAAGGAGCTTTTAATCATCAAAAAGCCTCTGACAGTGTGAGCAATTTGTCTATTAAAAAAAGAAACAGGTTAATTTGAAATTCAGCTTGGCCCAGAGATAAAGAGAAAGTTGCACTGCGTTCAAGGTCAAAAATCAACGCAGATTATGCTAAGTACAAAGAAAAACTGCTTTCGGCCCCAGCTGGCTGTAAAAAAACAATATAAACAAAGGCAAACCAAAGGCAATACAAGTTACAGAACTAAGATTATATTTGCAAAGCTTAACTGTCCAGTAAAATCCAACAGTGTGCCTTTGTGACCCCGGAGCCGGTGTGGCTTGGTAACACCAAAGAAGCCACAGGCAGTAGACCTGGACTGGAATCTCTGAAAGAAATGCCGCAGGAGATTCCAGGGTGTAAAAAACAGCCCTCCCAAAAGCAAAAGCATGTTGAAAATTCTGGACAAGCTGTATACAGAATAATCTCCCGTTCACCTCTCTCCCTTCTCTGAACGTTATACACAGACGTGGCCAGTCTGAACATGTGTAAGTAAAAAAATGGCATAGGGCTTGAAGCATTAATGTTTTTCCTAAGTAATGTGGGAGAGTTCCCAACACTCCATTGTTGTTTTATTATTTTATTAATAAAGCTTTAAAATTCAGCTATATAGTGTGTTTTCTTTATCTTCCCCCAAGGTCCTGCAGTGTCAGCCTGATCACCTAACACAAGGGATAAATTGATAACAGAAATTTATCACAATTTGGTGAGCAATTGAAAAGGGGGGAGCCCTGCGGAATTTACACCATCTGTTTGTTTTACCCTTGTTATTTTTATGTTTGCTTTGCTTGGTATTGTTGATGTTATATATTAAGAATTGCATGATTAAAGAAGTGCCCTCTCTCAGCCGCAGTAAGTCTAAAAATTGAAGAGGGGTTTAGCATTCCTTTCTCCACCCTGGTTAACCGGAAAGGGTGGCAGGTGAATATACCCCAGCTGTAGCAAAACTGGACAATAAAAAAGTTGGAAAAAAGGAAAAAAACGTGTACTTGATAACTAAAATTAAGCAATTAAAAGCATAAATAATAAACCAGGAGGCTATTCAAACCTACGCCTACGGACCCACAGGCAGCTGCTATGAATCATTCCCCTTCGAACCCCATGGCGCCACAATAAAGGTAAAAAACATTTTAAAATCTCTATTGGGGTGTTGTCGAAGAACTGTCCGTGGGGCTTTCTGTCCCTGTTGGGCTCACGCCATCTGAACTTATTGACTGTGCAGCAAGATCAAATGCAAAGTTGATTTTGCTGCACCCAAACTAAAAGCAGAAACTAAATTTTTCTCCAACATTTATCTGTTCCTTGCCTGCTTGTCTGGGCCCGATCCTGCTTTTTTTTTTTCAATGAACCGTTTGTGAGTGATATTGTGGTCATTTCACAATTTTGAAAGAAATGTTCAAGGAAAGGGACCAGGAAGAGTGGGGGCTAGTTGAGGAGCCCACCCTCCTTGCTGAATTGGTAGTGGAACACTAAAGAATCAGTTTTTGAGGCAGACAACAAAGGGGAACAGAACAAGGGGCTTTTTGTCCTTTTTACAATGAGATGGGAGTATGAAGGAGGTTGGATCGATCCGGGGTTTGGAGAACAGGGTAAAGGGGAGCGCTCAGTCTGGTGGTGGGAGAGGAGGCTTTTAATAAAGCTTTTAACTTATTATTTGACTATTTGAGAGAGGCAAGTTTTGAGTTTGTCCACGTATGATTTGCCTCTTGCCACCACTGCATGAAACAATTAACCTCTCCTTTAGCCAATTTAATTTTAGGTTGGCCGAATTTGTCCTTTAAGACGTCCACTCAGTCTTTTTTCCAATATTTTAATAGTGGCCACTGAGTTTTGGGATCCCCCTGAGTTAGCCTAGACCATTTTTCCAGAAATTTACGGGAGTCTGGAGCCTTTTTACAGGAGTCCAGACCCATCCTAAATACATAATACATAAAATGAGCCGGCGTTCATTTAGGGAATGGTCCCGACTTAGACGTCTGGTTACCAATACAGGAGGACTTCACACACCAATCACACAAGAAGGAAATTCGGGTTCCTCAGAGCGATGCCCAGTGCAAACACACAAAAGGAGCCCACAGGCTACTGCCTCAATCGCCCTTGCTTTTACACCAGGGGTTATACTCAAAGTGTGATGCAGCTGCGATTGTGCAGATTCCACTCACTCAGACCGCGGGGACAGGAACCCCTTGGTCGGTCTATCCCCGGATGGAGACAGCACCCAGACTCAAACACTCCACAAGAGGACGGATAGACAAGAGACATGACAGTCCTCAGTCCGGACAAAAAACAGAAATAATTACCTGACCAGATTCCTGATGTCAGATCCCGGGATCCCTACCAGAACAGAATGGGAACCAATAGGTTCGATGGCGTAGACCTCACTGTGGCTGTGCGCCTTTCCGCTCTAGTGAAGGACCGCTCGGGCCAAATGCCCAGGTGCTGGCTGTCATGGTCATCCTACAAAAACGGTCAGGAATCACACAGCCCTAGTGAAGACGGTTGCCATCTTGGTGGAACCTCCAAATTGTCAAAGTTAGAATCAGGACTCACAATTTGTCAGACCACTCTGTTTTATTAGCGCAGTGCTCCGCCAATAACACCCAGATAATGTGAGTGGCCATGCAAGACCCAAACAGTCTTATTTATACAGATAAAAGAGCGGGAATTAGACAAAGGGACAAAGAAAGCAAAACAGTAAAATTCACCTGGGGCACAGCATGCATATCCTACTTCCTTACTAACTCTTATCGATCTAAGGCTAATACTTCACTAATTGCCCTTAAACGGTCCAATTGTT
The DNA here is from genome assembly GCF_025201925.1 of Gopherus flavomarginatus. NCBI lineage: Eukaryota > Metazoa > Chordata > Testudines > Testudinidae > Gopherus > Gopherus flavomarginatus. Next base: position 13,470,451 of record NC_066636.1, read on the forward strand.
CTATGTTAATGTCTGTATTCCTGACACCTGGATTGCAGCATTCCAACAGTTTTGCTTAAAGGTACAGACAGCATTTCTTTAATCCTTTCTATTTTCACAATGTAATTCATTCTACTTTCACACAATCAAATGAGGGAGTCCCATCTTCTGTGTGATCTGCAACTGTCTGAGCCAGAGTGGGGTGGAGCTAAGGAGAGAGCAGGATCCCACGAAGAGTCAGGGAGCAGAGCTGCACAGGTGTAGTGCCAGAAACTGCTACATGTAGGAATTTGCAACCTGTAGCAGTTACTGATACCTGAGGGACGTTTTGGAGCATGAGCTTTCGTGGGTAAAGGCATCTGACGAAGTGGGTATTCACCCACGAAAGCTCATGCTCCAAAACGTCTGTTAGTCTATAAGGTGCCACAGGACTCTTTGCTGCTTTTACTGATCCAGACTAACACGCCTACCTCTCTGATACTTGATACCTGAGGTTGTTTTTATTTGCTGACTTGTCCTAATTTGCTAAAACTTGACAGTGGTTTCTGTAGCAAAGACCAGTCCCTGTCCCCTTGGTCCAGACATTCGCATTCACATCAGGCTTCAAATTGAGAATCATTTCCAATTCCTGCTCTGTGGGAGGGGAGACTTTTAAACATGCTCTCTGTGCAACTGCACATGGCTAAGCAAAGAGAACAAACCCCAAATCCCGCCTCCCAGAGCTTTGGGAGCCAGGTTTGCAGCGGGAAATCTTCAAGCCTGGGCATTGCGATGATTGACCAGTTCATCGTGATCATTTATTCTGTGGTCTTGAAGCCTTATTATACTCATGACTGAGTGGTTAAGGTGTTAGAATTGATAAATCCAATGGTATTCCCCTCTGTAGGTTTGAATCCTGCTCACAACCTCTCACCCAAGCAATACCTTTATACAAACAGATGCTCTCAATTCTCTCCCCACCCCAAGTAAATCCTGTTCTGCGCCTTTCATAGAGATGCCTGGGATACCACCTCACACTGTGTTCCTGAGGGGTCAGGCAAACTCTCAGCAGCTGAAGTCTCTGCCACTCACCTGGTGCCCTATAGATCAGCCATAGTCCTCGTTCTGCTCCTCTTTTTAGAGCATGAAAGGAGCCGAGTCAGTGAATGCAGGGGTGCTACGGGGCTGCAGAACCAACAGGGGGAAAAAAAAGGTGCTCAGCACCCACTGGCCGCCAGCTCTGCCCCTGCTTTGGGCCTTGTGGACAAGCTCCTGCTCTTCCCCATCAGCACCTCCCCCTGCCAATGGTCAGTTGTTCAGTGGGGTGCAGGAAGAGGAGGGAGAGGAATGGAGAAGGAAGATGCAGGGCAGGAAGGGGTCGGATTTGGGGGAAGGGGTGGAGTGGGGAAGGGCAGAAAGGGGGGGATTTGTCCCAGGTCCTGCACCCCTCTAGGGCCAGCCCTGAAGGGAAGCACTGACTATTATAGTGGCAATAAAACTGACCAGCATTGCGAGGGAGACTGTAGATCAGCTCTCATCAGGTCTCTTCTCTCCCCCAAGGTGAGCCAGACATTGCTCTCTCCTGGCTCTCACTCTAGCAGCTGGATGCCAAGGAGCCATTTCCCCACAGGAAGTGCATTGAGTGCCCCTGTGGTGCTGGGGGGGCTGGTGCTGCTGCCGCCTGTGGGGCTGGCAGGGGGGTTGATGTCTGCACAGACTCTCAGCTGCCAGGCCGGAGGGGGCACTTGTGACCTTACCAGACTGGCTCACTGAAGACGGGGGGTTGACAGACCAATACAGATTTTCTCCAGAGCCCAGAGCAGCATTCACCCATGCAGCCAGGCAATGAGCATTTACCACAGAGTGGAGCCAAGGGGGAGGTGTCAGCTGCTGTTCCTGCTCCTCGAGGAAAGGCCCTATCAGCCAACAGACGCTTCTTACTCACCACAGCCAAGGTTGTCTGGTTCCTCTCGTGGAAGAAGTATGGAGCAGCTATTTGTTTTCCTGTTTGTGCTCCTCTGTGATGTGAAAATCGGGGAGGGGAGGTAGAAGCCCCACTTCCCTTCCTAAATGACGTCCAGTGGGAGAAGCCAGGATAACAAGGTGGGGCAGCAGGTGGTGGCCAGACTCTTACTGTCAAGGTCTAGTCTAGCTCATGGTCCAGCTCAACTTCCTCCCCGCATCACTGGCCCCCAGTCCCCTTCTGCCACCAGGTCAACCCGGGAACTAAGGCAGGAATGGTGTGAGGAAGCAAGTCAAGCTGAGCATGGCAGGCAAAAGCGAGTCTTGTCTTCGTGGGCCATTCACAATGACGTCCTTTTTGTGTGCCATGGCCATGGCTGATAAAAACATCCCAGACAGGGAAGCAGCAGGCCAAAAAAGCAGTACACAGGTACCAAAGTAGCTCAGTGGGGCAAGCATTAGTGTGAAAATCTTAAGGTCCCTGGCTCAATCCCTGGCTTTCACAGCCCTTTTATCTTTCTTTGTGTGGAGGTGGCTTGTTTTCTGGGAACGCAGCAGCACCTTTACCTGAGGTGAATCCCTGATTTTGAGATCCCCAACAAGACAATGGAACATGGACTTCTGCCCCAGTTGGCCCACCTGACCTTTTAAAATCAGAGATGGGAGCTGTATTTCCCATGCGACTTATTGATTGACCCAATATGGTGGGAAGAGAGTGAGGCAGGGTGGCCCTCGGAGAGGGTGCCAGAGGGGGCAGGGACTGGGGACAAAAGCTCCTCTCCACAGCTGAGCGAGGGCAGTACTGGAGAAGGGGCATCTGTAAAAGTGTCCACGTGGAACGTGGCAGGGATTGGAGGGCCCAGGAGGAGATTGTAGGATGTTCAGTGACTTGGAGAAGCTGGACTTGGACATGGTGTGCATTCAGGAAATGCACAGTAACAGCTTTAGGGTGGCTTGATGGGCAGAGGGTGATTAGAGGAAGGGCCTGTCTTTCTGGCCCTCCTGGCCAGGGAAGAATGATGAGGTTGGAGTCTTGTTCTTCACATTTGCAGTGCTCCATGGCACTTGTTACCGCTAGATTAGTGTTTATGGTCCCCAGTTAAGGTGTGAAAGGAACTGGCTCCCTTCCTCTGGACTACACATTGTTTGGTGTAGGGGGTGGATTTTAATTGTTTCAGATGGCCTGAGGACTGCTGGTCCCATTTTCCCAACTGTCAGAGGAAACTCTTCTATGATGACCACTCCCTGGTGCAGGTTTGTAGTGAGGTCGGTTTAGAGGACATGTCTCTCCATAGTGGAACCAGTGGAGGGCAGGAGGTAGCCTCCAATTCCACTGATCTGAGCTCACACCGGACACAGATGCAGTACACCTTTCTGCAGGGATAGGCCAGGAGTCACACTGATTTACGTGAAAGAGAGCACGTCGACAGCCCAGTTGCCACCCTCTTCCTCTTGTCCAGGTTTAATAGTCATTGATACGCAGGAGGGAGGAAGAGTCCCAGGCTGGACCCCAGCACACCTCTCCTCCTCTGGGCATCTGGAGCAGAGGCAGCTGGTGCTGACAACTCCAAGGGAAGGCTTAAAAGCCACAGAGCAATTGAGGGTGGGGCAAGAGGAGGGGAGGGTTTCCCCCAAGAGGCTCTTTCCCAGCTGCTGAGAAGCACAGAAGTACCCTATGTTTGCTCTTGCGGTGAAAGGGGTTAATATGTTTAGGTGGCCTGGCTAGCTCAGCTGGCAGCCCCTTTGGCTCTTACTCTGAAGGTTGAAGTTACAATTCCCTGTCTGGGTGCTTGGGGCTCCTCTTCAACAATACAACACACAATTGCTTAATCTCCCACCCAGTAACCTGGGGAAACTAGCCCTGGCCACTGGGTCCCTCTAAGAGGCGATACTTTCCCCACTCACAAGCACTGAGTGTAGAAAAGAAACTTTAATAAAAAGGAGGAAAATCACCTTGTATTAACTTAGGAAAACACCACAATGAGGATTCATAACACAACCCTTTGAGCAAAACACCCACCCACAGCCCTCTGGGCAGTGGCCTTTTGCCTCCGGCTCTTAAATCCAGACACCAAAAGCTCTGTGGATGTGCCCCTCCCTCCACTGCACCTCACCCACAGCTGCTGCTCTGGGTCAATGAAAACTCAGAGTTCACCCCTTACCTCCTGGGGGGAAAGCCCCTTTCTCCCTCCACTGTCTGGCCATATTGCCGGCCACTTGCCGTTCCACTCTGTCACCACTCTGCTGGCCGCCCTCTCTGCTCTGGGACGTCTTGTGGTCCCACCAGGAGCGGAACAGGCTCCCTAAAAGTAGTGGCCACCAGAGCCCGAACAGTAGCTCCATTCCTTCCACTCGAGGCCATGCCCCTGCACCACCCCTTCTCCCCAAGGCCCTACTCCTGTGCGGCCTCTTCCCCCCAAGATCCCACCTCCTGCTCACTGCTGTCCACCCCCTCCCCCCTCACTTGCCCTTATAGTCATTACAAAGTGGCAAGGCAGAGGTCTCCTATTTTTAAAAGTTCTGGGGTGTTGTTCCCCCCTGTTCAGGCACCCCTGGGACCCTGCACTTCACACAGCTCTCCCTGATTTCAGCTGTTAGTGAGGGAGCCTCACTGCTAGCGCAGACTCGGAACTTTCTTGGATGAGAGACACTGTCCCAAAGCAGGACTAATGCTTAGACCTGGTGATCAGTGATTTCAGATCTGTTGGTCTGCAGCAAGACTCTACAGTGAGTCTTAATCAGCTCTGTTATTACACAGGGAAGAACAAAAGGGTGAAATGGTACCTGGAAGCCTTCAGAAGAATCCACCCCACCAAGTACAACGCTTGTCGCTACCTGCTCTCAATTCCACTGAGAATGTTTTGGGGTCACTCCTCACCTTTATCAACCTAGGGAGAATAACAATTAATAGGTGCTCCAGTGGCACAATTTGTTAGTGCGCAGTACTTATAGAGTAGAGCTGAGAGGAGCTATGCTGAGGTTGTGAGTTCAAACCTCACCTAGAGCTCTGGTTTTCATTAACCAAATAGCATCACCCCATCATTTGGCCCTGTGGAATGTACAATTCCAGCCCAGGAGACACTGAGGCAGGGGAGAAGTTAAAAATGCCCCCTTCACTTATTAACTCCTCTCCAGAGGGCAGGTCAGAATCTATAATCCTTTTTCCCCCACCAGCCCTTGTGCCAGGATCCCTCCAGCAGAGCCTGGAGTCCTGCCCATGGCATCTGTACTATTGACAAACCCTAAGTGACAGGGACAAAACACTCAAATCCCGCCTGGTGCAGGGTGCCAGGTTTGCGCTTCAAATTCTGTCGTTCATACATTTCCAGGCCGGGGAATATCCCACAACAGCATTTAATGGGAAGCTGCCTGCACAACAGTTACACTGCACAGAGCTGCTATGGATGAAGGGTGGGAATTGGTAACATTTTGAGCATTGTTTGGGAAATGAGCTTTTTTTGTGAGGTTAATAACTGTCTCCTCAACTTTATTTACTCAACTTAAAAATGAGTGTCACTTGATTTTTGCATCTCCCTGTGAAACTATAACTGGCACGTGTGGCTTTCTACAGGGGGTCATGATGTAAAAGTTGGGGAATTCAGTCTCTGTACTTCTGGGGGAATGTTGCTTTTTTAAACTGCCTCACTACCAGGCACACCGGGCTGTTAGCTGCACCCACTGTCCTTGCCAGGGGCCCTTGCTGAACCCTGGGCAGCTGCACTGCTGTGCTGGGGTTACTCTGCAGGGGGAGAAGCTGCTGGAGAACAATGTAGAGCAGGTGTAGGAAGGAGACGGGGTCACTATTCACATTCTGAACTGCACAATTTTCCAAATTTGGGAATAGATTCATAGATTCATCCTCCAGCAAGTGACCCCATGCCCCACTCTGCAGAGGAAGGCGAATGTCTGAGAACAATTCTAAGGGGAAGGTGAATGCAGAGCTATGACACTGGAGATGCCCAGACCTCCAATGGGGGCAGCATGGAAATTAATAATGGGAAGATCATTTGCGAAATTAGCCGCCATTGACACGATTTGTCTCTGTTCCTATTTTACGCTGTGGTGTTAGTTAGAGGAATCAGTACAGATATTTTACTATATTAATTAAACACTTAATTTTATGTAACCAAGCCAAAAACTTAGTGCCACTTATTTTTTCTCTGTCCTAGCAAGAATGAATTGAATTTTGTGACTTTCTGGAAAGTGCAGGAGATTAAATGTGGGGAATTCAGTCTCTGTGTTTGTGAGCTGATGTTCTCCTCTCACAGGTCAGTGCCTGCATTGAAATGCCAAGAGGAATCTAAGGGCTGGTGTACACTGGGCACTTAAGTGGCAGAGTGACGTCTCTCAGGGTGTGACCTCCCCCTCAACCCATAGAGTTAAGGTGACCTAAGCCCTGGTTAGATAGTGCTAAAGGAAAGAAAGAACTGTTCTGTCAATGTAGCTATTATAGGGATGGAAAAACCCCTCCAGTCACTGTCTGCTCCAGACAGCTATAGTAGCACCACAGCAGTGTTTTAAGTGTAGACAGAGTGAAACTAGATCTGGCTCCAGTTCACACTGTGGATGCTCAGGCACTAAGAGTGCTATAATAATAACAACAACAACAACACAGTAGGCAGGATTTGAACCTGTGCACGGAAACCCCAATGGATTTCTAGTTCATTGCTTTAACCACTTGGCCACAACTACTTAACATGCACTTGTTTCACTACATGATGGTTCTGTTCTCAGTGAATTGTCATTCCAATTGTTTGCTCAGACCAGCTTCCCCAGCACACTCACGGCTGCGCATCAGTGTAAGTGTGTCCTTGGCTGAACAGTGAGAATTCCTGCCCATTTCCCTTCCGGCTGGAGCAGGATGAGAGTGTGTTTGTGCGAACGACATTGCTGTAGATTGTTCTTCATTCCCCACTCTGACAATTCAGACAGTCTCTTTCCTAGTCAAATCTCCAGCACATCGTTCCAATAGCAGGGGGCAGGATTTCCCTGGGGCACTGAAATATTTCCGGGGGCTGGTGCATGAACTCAGCCTTGCATTTCACCCTCGATGTTTCATGGACGAACAAGAGCAGCTGAAAGAAAGAGCCGAGCCAATATCTCCCTGGCAGGGATGCAGGTGCCACGTCCCCTCTGTCTGCCCATCGCCATCACAGGAGAGAAGGGTTCACTGGAATCGAGTTCCCTGGCTCAGACCAGAGACACAGGGAGGTTTTGCTGTTCATGGAATTGTGCAAAGGAAATTGTGTCTGTGTGAAATTGAGGTGGGAAATGAAATGTCCGCATGGTGGCCCAGTGCTCTAGGGAATGTGGGTGAAGGACTCGGGCTGAGAAATGATTTAACGGGGTTTGTTTTAATTATTTGCCCTGATTAAAAACCATGGCTAAAAGGCAGCTACTGTTGTTAGTACTTGTACCTGTGTAGGGACACCCCAGTGGGTGTTAAGTCCATTGCCTTCACCAAGAGCAGTTGATTATTTTATCAAGGTACAAATTTCTTGTGAAGGCCTAGAATCCAGAGAAAACAATACACTGATGATAAGAAGAAGTACATGAAAAGATTTTGCAGCCATCATGGGCGTAACTATGATGTGTCATGTTTCACTTTTTATATCTGACGCCACCTCCTTTCCCTTTCGCCTTGTAGTTGACCAAGGGAAAAGCTGAACATCTCTTCAGATACCAGGGAGTGTTTATGTCCATCCCTGCGAGCTACACAAGGGTTTGATGTTGCTGCTCTCAATGCTCTGGCTCTCCTGGGATAAGGAACAATTCAGGCTGTCACTGAACTGAAGAAGGAAGATCATTTTTTGACAGGGAGAGGGACGCCTCCTCTTAAAGGTGTTTGTCTGGCTGGTAGTCCTGGTTCCCAGGTGTTGCCCATGGGGCTTCAGCAGTTTTGGGACCAGTTCACTCCCTTGGCCCTACCTGCTACCCCCAGGGGCTCCCCTCCAGGGGCCCCAGCAGTGCAGCATCTGCCTGCTCGCTCCAGTGGCTGCGGGACTCTCCCCATGGCAAGGCGGGGCAGAGCTGTGCCTCTACACGGTGCCCCCACTCCAAGCCCATGCAGCCAATGGGACGCTGTGGGGGTGATGCCTGGGGGCAGCAGCATGCGGAGGCCCCCCAGCCTGCCCTACCTTGGAGCCCCAGGTAAGAGCCGCACCCCTGACTCCCTCCCAGAGCCTGCATCCCCTCCCTCCACACACCCCCTCCCAGCCGCCCCAATCTCCCTCCCAGAGCCTGCACCCCCACCTCTCCTCCTATTCCCCGTACCCTCGCCTAGAGCCTGCACCCAGCACCCAAACTCCATCCCACAGCCTGCACCCTAGAACCTCTCCCCCACCCAAACTCCCTCCCAGAGACCAGCCTCACCCCTTCTGCACCCAAACTCCCCCTAGAGTCTGCACCCCTCCTGCACCCCAATTCCAAGCCCCAACCCAGGGCCTGAATCCAAGACCTCCTCCCCCCATCTCTCTCCCAGACCCTTAGGCAGGTGAGAGGCAGAGTTTTGGGAGGCGGGTTCTGAGTGGTATGAGTGACATTATTGGCCCACTGGGAGGACTGGAGGACTGGTACTGGCCCTAAGGTAAATTGAAGTTGAGAGCCTGCTTTAAGGGATTGGAGCAATGCTGTAGAGACTGACGGGCAGGGAGCTGGGGAGCTGTGTGTGCTCCAAGGAGAGTTGTTGTTGTGCTCTGGTGACACAGAGCGGGGGTGGGGAGTTCATAAGCTGTGTTGTTTGTAGAGAGATTAAGTTTAGTAACCCCTGTGACGAACTGGGAAAGTTCTTAATGTTTTCTCTGAGTACTGTGTTGGTGCCTCAGTGTCCTCATGGCAGTTCTTAAGTATCTGGCAGAGCAAAGGGCCAGTGCACCTAAATGCCTGACACTCTGTCTCCTAGCATCTGATGGCCTGGGCCCCTCCTCTGCAAAGGTGCCAGCTGAAGGTGTTGGAGACAAAGGGATCAGGTGACCTCCTGTCCCTGAAAAGGAACTGAGCAGAGAAGAGGAGCTGGAGGGAGTTGTTAGGCTGGAGCTGGCTGAGGGTGGACATGGGGGTCTGGTCACTGCCCCCCAGAATGGACCCAGCCGAGGGGTCCGGTTCGCTGTATCTACAAGCTCTGTTTTAGACCCTGTTCCTGTCATCAAATAAACCTCTGTTTTACTGGCTGGCTGAGAGTCACGTCTGACTGCAAAGTGGGGGTGCAGAACCCGGTGGCTTCCCCAGGACCCCGCTGGGGTGGACTCGCTGTGGGAAGCGCACGGATGGGCAGAGGATGCTGAATGCTCCAAGGAGAGTCCCAGGAGGTGAAGCTGTGTGAGCTTCTTGCCCTGAACAAGTCTGCTCCAAGGGAGAGGAGGCTCCCAAAAGTCCTGACTGGCTTGGTGGGGAGCAGTTCCAGAGCATCGCCCGGTGACTCTGTGACAACTGGTGGCAGCGGCGGGATGTACTGCACCCCGTGAATGGCGCTGCTTGCAGTAAGTGACTGGGGAGCAGTAAAACAAAGGAGGGATAATGAGGACCAGGCGTGCTGAAGGCTCAGAGAGGGACGGTTTCAGGGGGCGGTTAACCTCTGGGAGTGTGTGACCAGCGAGAAGGACTGTTGGAGTAACGGGGTCCCCCTGAGGACTGCAGTGAGCAGTCTCAGGGGCGGAGGAGCTTGCCACTCGACCCTGGGAGAGAGAAGGATTTTGCAGTAGCAGGGTTCCCCTGGGGATTGCAGGAGTAGTCCCAGGGGCGGAGGAGTCTGCAGCTCGACCCTGGCAAAGAGGTGGTGATCACGAGAAGGGCTGGCACATCCAGGGTTCTTCCTGGAAACCATGGGGGAGCCAAGAGCACACAGGCCTGTGAGTCCAGAGCCACTTGAGAACGGTGAAGTGATGGCCTGTCACCATCTCCTTGAGAAGGACATTGTGATCCTGTGCACAAAGAGAGGGTTAAGCATGGGGAAATTCACCAAGGCACAGTTAATTGTGCAATTGAAGGAGAAGCACCGCTCTGAGGAGCAGATTCCTGGCCCAGATGGGGCTACAAAAGGATCTGAGAGCAGCTGGAGCATCAGCCAGGCATCCCCGGGAGTCTGGTCCCCAATCAGATGAGGGTCTTCATGATTGGGTTCCCCATCAGGAGATTGGAGACGGATGGGATGGGAACAGAGCCCAAGAGAGCGAGAGGACCATGAGAGAAAGGAAGAGCCCGAGGAAAAGCTGCAGGAGAAGCAGCAGCAGCGTGGACTGGGGATGGTGGAGCAGAGAGACATAGGGGGCTGCCCAGGGGTCAGTGGGGAAACACGCCTGCAGGGGCGAGACCCTGGGACAGAGAGAACTGTGGTGGTGCAGCCCCAGATGCTGAGGGACTGTGGAACCTTGGTGAAGTTCCCTGGGGTGAAGCCCCTCGCCCTGCCTATGGCCCAGATCCCTGTACAGACCCAGAAGGGGTCGGGCTGGCTCGTAGTTGGGGTTCTCCAGGATATCGGCTGGGAGGCCCTGTTGGGGGGTGACTGTCTCCCTATGGGACAGGATCCAGGCCCCGCTCCTGTAATGGCCGAGGGTTTGAATTCAAATCCAGGGAACCAATTGGCTAGGATTGAAATGAACAGTGAAAATGCAAATGACCTGGCTGGCGGGGGAAGGGGCTGCTGGGCTCAGGATACCTGCCTACCTATAACCAGCCCCCTGGGGCTGAGTGGGAGGGAGAGATGCTCCCCGCCCCCCTGCACACCGGAGAAGGGGCTCACGCTGGCTCTGATGCTGTGACCAGAGCAGAGAGCTCGCTGCCTGCCCCCAGTGGAACAGCAAGGGCAGCGCTGAGCACGGGGGGAGCTGAGACCCCAACTGAGTGGGGGGACACCCAGGCAGGGCAGGTCAGCTGCCAAACAGGTTTGCCTGGTCCAGACGTGCTGCTGGGAAGTGATTACACAGCAGGGAGGGAGCTACCAGGGACAGGGCTCAGGGGGGCTGTGACCCCAGGCCCAGCCAGTGAGAGGGAGCAGGTCCCACTCCCTGCCCCAGCAGCTGAATCCCAGACCGAGCTGCAGAAGGATCCCTCCTTGGAGAAGCTGAGAGAACTTGCTGGCCACAGTGCTGCAAACCTCCTTGGTTAAGGCTGCAGGGACAGAGTCCTGCGGGAGAAGGGATTCCTGTACCGGGAATGGGCTCCCCAAGGGGAAGTAGAACTGGGGGGAATCGGGAGGCAGCTGGTGGTGCTCCAGGAATCCACAAGGCTCTTCCCATTTGAGCTGCTGGATGGGAGGAGAGTGAGGGGACCCCTGGACCTGAAGAGGGAGGATTGGATGGAGAAGGGGGAAGACCCCCGGGGGGATCTCTTCCCTGAGGTGGGAGCCAATCTCCCCATCAGGTGTTCCCCATTCAAAGTCATTGTGAAAGCAACCCAGATCTTGGAGAGAGAGGTAAGGAACATCCTGGCTTTAGATGGGATCCAGCCGTTTTACAGCCCATGGGTCTCACCCATGGGGCTGATCCCCAAAGGAGACAGGAAGATCTGGTTTTATGGGGGCTATCAGAAGCTTAAAGCCATCACAGTGTCCGATGCCCACCCCATGCCTAGGCCTGGGGAGATTCTAGACAAGCAGAGGGAGATGGAGAACTTGGCCCTGGCAGACACTGATAACATGTGCATCTTTAGCCAGACCTGGGAGGAACAGGTGTCCCAGGTGAAGAAGGGGCTGGGATGCCTCAAGGAGGTGGGACTGACGGTAAAAGCTGGAAAGTGCAAGGGAGGACGGCAGAGGTGTTGTGTCTGGGCCACAAAGTGGGAAGCAGCTGCCCAAGCCCAGAGCTGGCAAAGGCCAAGACGGGGGCTCTTAACCAAGGGAGCCCGAATTGCAGCCCAGAGTGCTGGGAGAAGACCCCGTCCCAGTTTGAACCCCAGGGGTATTGGGGATAGCAAAAGGGTTCAAGCCACATAAACCTTCCCATATGCGGCTTGCAAGTGCCATCAAGCACACTCGACCTAAGGGAGGGCATGAGACTGGACTGTCCTGGTGTAACTCACACCGAGGAATGGGAGAGATGCTGGGGCATCCATGGGAACGTTGGTGGGTTCGAACTTCCCCAGGTCACTGGCTGAAGTGACCTCGCTCAGTTCGGTCTCGAAGCGGGGAGAGATGTGACGAACTGGGAAAGTTCTTAATGTTTTCTCTGAGTACTGTGTTGGTGCCTCAGTGTCCCCATGGCAGTTCTTAAGTATCTGGCAGAGCAAAGGGCCAGTGCACCTAAATGCCTGACACTCTGTCTCCTAGCAACTGATGGCCTGGGCCCCTCCTCTGCAAAGGTGCCAGCTGAAGGTGTTGGAGATAAAGGGATCAGGTGACCTCCTGGCCCGGGAAAGGGGCTAAGCAGAGAGGAGGGGCTGGGAGGGATTGTTAGTCTGGAGCTGGCTGGGGTCAAGGGTGGAGGGCAGACCTGGGGGTCTGGCTCACTGCCCCCCAGAATGGACCCAGCCGAGGGGTCCGGTTCGCTGTATCTACAAGCTCTGTTTTAGACCCTGTTCCTGCCATCGAATAAACCTCTGTTTTACTGGCTGGCTGAGAGTCACGTCTGACTGCAAAGTGGGGGTGCAGAACCCGGTGGCTTCCCCAGGACTCCGCTGGGGTGGACTCGCTGTGGGAAGCGCACGGATGGGCAGAGGATGCTGAATGCTCCAAGGAGAGACCCAGGAGGTGAAGCTGTGTGAGCTTCTTGCCCTGAACAAGTCTGCTCCAAGGGAGAGGAGGCTCCCCAAAGTCCTGACTGGCTTGGTGGGGAGCAGTTCCAGAGCATCGCCCGGTGACTCAGTGACACCCCCAGGTTAAAAACTGTTCCTGCTCTTGGCTCTACAGGGTATTTTTGTTCAGAGAACAGCTCAGTGGGTGAATGTTTCCCTGCAGGATAATGGGTTCCTAGTTACAATCCAAGGGCTGGTCTACACTACGAGGGAAAATCGATCTAAGATGCGCAACTTCAACTACGTGAATAACGTAGCTGATGTCAAAGTATCTTAGATCGAATTACCTACCGTCCTCAGGGCACGGGATCGACGTCCGCAGCTCCCCATGTCAACTCCGCTACCGTCGTTTGGGTTGGTGGAGTTCCGTAATCGATAGGAGCTCGTTCGGGGATCGATATATCACGTCTAGATGAGATGCAATATATCGATCCCCGAGAAATTGATTGCTACCCGCCGATACGGCGGGTAGTGAAGACGTAGCCCAAGTGATACCCTTGGAAAACTTTTTCGAATGAAGATCAATTTCCAGACCCATCTCCAGTATGTTCAGGAGTTCGCTGAATGGGGATGGTTGAAATGAATTTAAACACTCAGCATTTTCCTGTGCAAATGAATGAAGACCTAGCAGAGCTGTCCAGCAGCTGAAATCAGTTCCAGTCCTCCACGTCTCTAAGAGGGACACTGTATCTGAGGCATGTGGGACACCTCTGTGATGATGATAGGTGAAAAAATGCTGGATTCAATGAAAGATGAGACCATAGGAGGGGAAGGTGAACGGCAGCACCACACAGGGTCATAACACTGAGACACAGGGCTTCACTGTCAGTACTCCTGTGTTTTCCATCATTTATATCCTAAGGAACACACCCTCCCCCACACACTGTCACACACAACCTTCTCCCCTTGAGCCCAATCCAACCCTCCCCCTCTCCCACACACACTCCATGGGACACAGCCTCTCGGTGACTCACCCAGATGGGGGCTTGTCTCTGCATCTCCCCAACAGGGGAGCAGAGAGCCAAAAGGGCCACAGGAGACCAATGGAGCTAGGCAGGAATAGAAAAGACTTCCCTTCCCTCCTCAAGAGTCCCATTAATCTCACTCATGGGATGTTCCAGCACCAGGAGGGCTCAAAGCACCAACCTTCCCCTCAGCAAGGGAAGGGGGGAACCAGCTCTATCACACAGAAGGAGGCTCCCCACCTCTGCTGCTGACATCCTGCAGCCTTAAATATCAATTTGTTTTAGCTAATGCAACCCTCCCACCCCTCTCATCCATCCATGAAACATAGAGACAAGACCCTGAATGTTGACTTCAGTGGTGCTGTGGGTTAGTATACCGTATCTATAGAGCAGTGCTGAGTGGAGTAATGCTGAGGTTGTGAGTTCAAACCTCACCTAAAACGCTGATTTTTTTAAGCAAACGGCTTCTACCAATCATTTTATCCTGCAGAAAATACAATTCCAGCTCAGAAGACACTGAGGTCTCCTTGCTTTACAGAGAGCAGGGCAGATTCCACAGATCTACCCGGCTCTGCTCTCCACCAGCCGCCTGTGTCAAGAGGGGTCAGGCAGAGCCCGGAGCACTGCCCCCGACTCCTCCTCAGTCTTTGCTTCCCAAACCAGCTGTGTGACTCAAAACCTGCCTGGCTTTCTCTATGTTAATGTGGTTTTCATCTGTTGTGTTGATGAGCATGTGGGTCCTGTGTGATTTTGGTGGATGCCTGGCATAGTTTTGAGTGCATTGGTGTGTGTAAGATTTTTGCATGCAGATTGTTTTTTGCTAAGTATTCTTTTGGTATGTGGTTTTTGTGCTTTCTTGTTGTGTGCTTTTGTTGTACATTTTGATGTGGATTTGTTCTTTCTATGTTTTGTGTGGCTTTCCCTTATGTATATATGGTTCTGTGTGCTGTGTGGGTTTGTGTGTGTGCGGGGGGGGGGTTGTTTATGTCTGTGTGGGCCTGTGCAGTCTGGGGAAGGGGCACTGGGCACTTGGAAAGAGACACTGGAGAGAAGCTGTTGGAGGCTGATTGGGTCCTTGGGCTGTTTGTCAGGTTGGGTTTGGAACCAGCTCTTGGAACTTTTCTTTTCTGGAAATGTTGCTGTCCCCACCCTAGAACTCACACTGGTGGCTCTTGTTATTTAGAGGTGGGAGGGGAAGGGACCGAAAGAGGAATTGAGGTGCAGGGTGTGTGCTGCAGTGGTTGGTGGTTGCTGGCGGGAGTGACTTGAGCTGCTTGAGAAGAGGGGTGGTACCAGCTATTGTCAGTCTGCCTCGTGTTTTGTGACAGACTCGTCGCATATTGGGTGGTCACTAGGTGACACTGTCTGACAGCGATGCTGAGTGGAGCCATCAGGGCCTTGTGCGCTCAGAGCGCGGCACACGCCTGTGAGAAGCAGATCAAGGCCAGGTTAGCATTGGTTCCCGCTGCCAGGAGGAGGAACAGAGACCGCAGGAGCGGTGCCGCCTCCTGCCTGGTGAGAAGGTGCAGCACTGGGGTATGTTCACAGGGAGAATCCGCTTGCATGTACTGCTGTTTTCTGTCTGTCACGAGGTGATGGTTTCTGACCAGCTGGCAGCCAATGGACTGTCGCTGGGTGATGGTTGGTGCCCGAGCTGGCAACCAACTGCCTGGGGTGGTGCTGCTGTTGCCCAGGGCTGGATGGGGAGTTGGGCTGTGGGTCAGGGGGTGTAAAAACCAATGTTTTTACATGCCCTTTTGTCCCTTGGTAATTTCACTTTGTACTTTAATTTTTTTTATGTCCATCCTTTTATTCCCACCAACAGATAAACCTCGTGTCTCATGCATATTTTGCCTTTATATGTGCCTTTACCACCTAAGGATGTTTCCCTGTTAACAGACGGGCGTTTCTTGACTTCTGCCCTTCTGCAACATCGGTTTCTGTAAATACAGCTAAAATGCTTGTTAATCCTTTTCTGCCTAATACAGTATTTTCTTTTTTGTAACACAATACACAACAATGCTAACAAGACAAACAACACAAGCCAAAATGCAAAACATAAAACACAAAACACAATCTTTGGTGCGACAGTAGATCCATGGTATTCTGGGTTGCTCTTCAGCTGGTACCAGCTTTTCCTGATTTTCTAAAAGACAAAAAGAACATGTTTCTACCCTTTCTGGGGTGGCAAATTATTGCTTAAAATAGCCCTTCCTTTTATAAATATCCTTGTTGATTGCAAGCAAAACAGAGGAATTACCCCCACACTTTCTTGTGTTTTTGTTCTATAGGCAGGCCAGGTTTCAATGGCTCCCACCTTTTAAGGGTTTAGGGGAAATTATGCCACTGGTCAGTTATTACATTCATGAGGTGCTCTGCCTCAGTTTTTCTTCTTATACAGCAGACCAAATTTGTAATGTTTTTTTCTGCTTTGCTAAGCTTTAGGTTTATGCACAGGGAATAGCTGAGAAGCATCATTACCATCTGACCTTAAAGTTTTTTTCCCCAAATCATACACACCATACATTGTTACAGGGGTACTTATTAACATTAAAGTTATCCCAATGTTTAATATTAACATCAAATCTATTAAAAGTATCGGGTTATACCCAGTGGTGAGCTGGAGCCGGTTAGCAGGAACCGGTTGTTAAATTTAGAAGTCCTTTTAGAACCAGTTGTTCCAGGACAACTGGTTCTATAAGGGCTTTATTTAACAAAAGCTCCGGCACTCCGCCCCAGCCCCAGCTCAAGCTCACTTCCCCCTCCTCTCCTGAATGCTCTGCCCCACTTCTTCCCCCCTCCCTCTCCCCCACTTCCCACAAATCAGATGTTCAAAGGAAGCCTGAAACAAGCAGCAGGCACAGGTAAGCTGGGCCAAGGGGGGAGAGGAGGTGTGGCTGGCTTAGCAGCTCCCTCCAGCCTTGTACCCCCGGCAGAGCATCTCCAGCCCCAGCTCGGTCCTGCCCCAGCCGAGTACCCCTGGCTCCGGTCCCGTGGCTATCTGCCACCCCTTCTCCCTGTCCCCTGACCATCCCTGGAATCCTTTCCCCTGACTGCCCCCCTCCACCCCATCCAACCCCTGCTGGGGCCCGGCCCCGCGGTTGCAGCTCCCGGCCCGGCCTGGCTCACGCCCCGCGGTGCCGGGCCTGGGTCCTGGCCCCGTGGCTCTGGCCTGGCCCCTGCAGTGCCGGTGCTGGGTCCTGGTCCCACGGCTCTGGCCTGGCCCCCGCGGCACCAATGCTGGGTCCCAACCCTGCGGTTCTGGTCCAGCCCGGCCCCTGCGGCGCTGGTGCTGGTTCCTGCGCCACAGTTACAGCTCCAGGCCCAGTCCGGCCCAGGCCCTGTGACACCGATGCTGGTGCTGGGCCTGACCGAGCAGCTCCAGGCAGCATGGTAAGGGGGCAGGGAGAGTGTGTAGGAAGAGGGCAGGGGAGTTTGGGGGTCATGGACAGGTTGATAGGGGTGGGGCGGTCAGAAGGCAGGAAACAGGGGGATGGAATGGTGGCAAGGGTCCTGAGGGGTCAGTCAGGAAGGAGCAGGGGTTGGATGGGGTGGAGGGGGGCAGTCAGGGGAAAGGATTCCAGGGATGGTCAGGGGACAGGGAGAAGGGGTGGTTGGATGGGACAGGGGTCTTGGGGGGCAATCAGGAATGAGAGGAGTGGTTGGATGGGCGGCAGAGGGTAGTCTGAGGACAGGGAAGGGAGGTGGATGGGGCAGGGGTCCCGAGGGGCATCAAGGAACGTGGTGGGGTGGATGGGGCAGAAGTCCAGGGGGGGTGGCCACAACCCTCTCATGGGGTGAGGAGGAAACGGGAACCTGGTGTTAATATTGTTGAAGCTCATCACTGGTTATACCAACCCTTTTCTTTAGGCAATTTGTTTTTGGGGACAGTGTGTTCAATGTTCTCTTGAAATTTTACGCAGGCTTTTTAATTTACAGGGATAGTTGGGATTATGTTTTCCAATGTGCATTACTTTGCACTTAACAGCCCCGACGTTCATCTGCCATTTCGTTGTCCCATCACCCAGTTTTGTGAGATCTCTTTGTGTCTCTTCGCAGGCTGCCTGGGACATAACTATCCTGAACAATTTTGTATCATCTGCAAATTTTGCCACCTCACCGTTTACCCCTTTCCCCAGATCATTTATGAATAAGTTGAACAGTACTGCTCCCAGTACAGACACCTGGGGACAAGAGAGGGAAGATCCTCTTCTGATACTGGCAGACCAGGTGCCAGCTCATGCCAAGGCCCCTAAGCCTTACTGAAAAGTGACAAAACGCATGGCTGGAAACTAGTCTTGCTCACCTGTTTGTTAGTGTTGTTAAAACAGGCATTAGGTTCATAAAAATGTATTTAGAATTCATGACAAGCTCGTGAGTTGCTGCATGCATTCTTCTCACCTATAATAGCCGTAGCCCATGTTATAAGGTGATATATAAGCATTGGCACTTGTCAAAGTTAGACTCAGGACTCACAGTTTGTCAGACCACTCTGTTTTATTAGCACAGCGCTCTGATAATAACATCCAGATAATGTGAGCACCAGGCAAGACACAAACTATCTTATTTATATAGATAAAAGAGCGGGAATTAGACAAAGGGACAAAGAAAGCAAAACAGTAAAATTCACCTGGGGCACAGCATGCATATCCTACTTCCTTACTAACTCTTATCGATCTAAGGTGAATACTTCACCAATTGCCCTTAAACGGTGCAATTGTTCTATGTTAATGTCTGTATTCCTGACACCTGGATTGCAGCATTCCAACAATTTTGCTTAAAGGTACAGACAGCATTTCTTTAATCCTTTCTATTTTCACAATATAATTCATTCTACTTTCACAATCCCTCGTTTTGGTCAAGCGCACGCCATGACCAACAATTACTGGGTTCCACAAATTAACCGTTCCTTATCTCTTTGTTCTTCAGCGATATTCAAAATCATCATATTATCACTCTGTTTTGGGGCAGTCACCTGGGTGACACAATTCTGGATACAACAGGAGATTAACTGAAAGCATACAAAAATCACTAAGATTCCAAACAGGATAGTTAGGGCTCCCTGAAACAACCAGTTTCCTATACCAGAGAAATTGAACAGGTTATTTAGCCACTTCCATAAAGAACTCGGCTCTATTTGGGAAAGATATGCGATTTGGTCTAAGTGGCTAGCGCAATCTACTACCTCATTGGTATCGTCAGGTATAAACAGACAACATTGTTTTCCAATGAGAGCACAGGTCCCTCCTTTGGCCGCCAGCACTATGTCCAATGCCTGACGGTTTTGGAGGGCCACCTGTCAGATCGCCCCTGTTTCTTTGGCCAGGGCTCTTAAACTGTCTCCGGTTTTATTTGCCATTATTTTAACTACTGCTTGTAATCTCAGGAGCCTTTTTGCCTGATGTATTACTCCCTCAGGTGGGATAAAGGAACTGCCAATAGCCTCTTCCCAGGTGTCATTACTGTTCCATATTGTGTTAAACGGACAAGGTCCTCCAGTGAGGTCTGGGGAATTGAGTGGGATCGCCAGGACAGGAACACCAGTTTGAGAGTGGGCTGGGATGTGGCTGCAGACCCAGCATTTAGAAATAATAAGGGTCTGAGTTATCCATACTTGCTGCTGAATAAAAGAATTGTCATTGTGGACTCCCCAGACCTTAAGACACCAGCAGTCGAGGAAAAGGCACCACCAGAGGCACATATTGGAGGCAGGGCCCTTCTGGTTCTGACAACCTCAACTCAGGAAACCGCAGTCACAGTTTTATGTCCACCAGGCAGCAGGCGCTAGGCTCACTACTGCTTCTTCTTGGGCCTTGCTATAGGTTGTTGTCTGCTTCCGGCAACCCTTCTGAGAATGTAGATTGTAAGGTATTGCAGGCTGTTCCTCTACGTCTTCCTCTGGAGACACAATTGACTCTGCGTGGTCCTGAGGTGATGATTGGTTCACTGGGGGTGGTGCATTTTTACACGGCGAAGCATGTATCCACTCTGAGATGCCAGACAGTTTAACAGCCGTCGGGGTAGTAAGCAGTGCCTGGTGATTCTTTGATGTTCTTTAAGTCTCTTTACTACTTCTTCCTTGACTCTGGCTATAACAATGGCCTTGACACCTTTATCTTTTCCTGATGCATACATTCCTCATTCACACAAATAGATTGAGAATACAAACAGTAGTATTTTATATTGACCAAAAAAGCATTGCAATTAAACCTTGCTAAGTTTTACAATTAATAACCAAGACAATTTACATTGAGACCCAGGCCTTCAGTGTTTCTTTAATTTACTTAACATAGACACAATAGAGAATCCTGTCTCTTCCTACCTAAATCTTGAAACAAAGAGTTAGACAGGGCCCAATTTGTAATGCGTATGGGAAAACCGAATCTTATAGTCCCAGGGGGTCATTTCTTTCTGCTATGTAAAAAAGGTGGCTAGCAGGATGAAATCAAATTATACTTTAATTCTTATGGGATATTATAAAATCCTGCTCCTACATATCCCCCTTTTGACACTAAGATTATCAATCGCCAGTGTCACTTCTTATTTAGTACACGTAATAGAAAATACTGGGAGGTGATTTGGGCCTGTGGCTTTAGCTTTGCATACATTTGTTTTATCCACTAGCACATTTTAAACATTTTGATTAAACACATATAATTTAAAACCAAAAACAATTAGGGGTTGTAACATTAATATGCCAATAGTTGTGGGAGACCAGCAAGAAAATATGTTATACCAATGGTAAGCTGTCATGTTTTTCTGCAGTGGCAATTCTTAACATGTTCCCATTTGCGTGCGTAATATGAATGGTCCAGTTTTCCACATTTTTTTTTCTAGGAACTATGTTACCTTTATACCTTTTAACAGATGATTGCTAACTGTTTGCCATTCAATGCCAAGGTGGATAGAGAACTCAACTAAATCAGTACTTACAGTAAGCTGAGACTCTTTTGTTGTTGTTGTTGTGGCAAATAGTAAATGTGATTATTGGTGAACACAGTACTTACATTACATTTACATTTGTCTTCTGGTGGGTTGCTAACACTTTTTAAACACTTTCCCCCAAGAATTAACACATACACATAGCCCATTATACAGTACTTTGGATTATCTGAAAGACAAAAATAACATTTTTCTACCCCTTTTGGGATGGCATTGATTATTACTTTAAAGATTCCTTTCTTTTACAAATACCCTTGCTGATTGCAGGCGAAACAGAGGAATTACCCCCATATTTTCTTGTGTCTCTTGTGCTAAGGGCAGGCCAGGTTTTAATGGGTTCTACTTTTTAAGGGTTATGCAGAAATTATTCCATTGTTTAGGTATTAAAGTCATGAGGTGGTGTACCTCAAGTTTTTCCTTTTATATAGCAGACCAAGTTTGTAATGTTTTTCCTGCTGTGTTAAGCTTTAAGTTTATTCACAGCTAATAGCTGAGAAGCATCATTACCATATTACTTTAAAGGATTTTTCCAAAAATCAAACACACTACAAGTTGTTACAGGGGTACTTACTAACATTAAAGTTATTTTAATGTTTAATATTAACAGTAACATTAGCA
The DNA here is from genome assembly GCF_025201925.1 of Gopherus flavomarginatus. Taxonomy (NCBI): domain Eukaryota; kingdom Metazoa; phylum Chordata; order Testudines; family Testudinidae; genus Gopherus; species Gopherus flavomarginatus. The sequence continues at coordinate 13,491,621 of NC_066636.1, forward strand.
TCAAATCTATTAAAGGTATCTTGTTATACGAGGCCTTTTATGCAGGCAATTTGTTTGCTGACCAGGTATGTTCTTTATTTGCAGCTTCTTTTGTGCTGTCAGCTCTCACCTTTCTTTATCAGTTAGGTAATTTGCATCAACACAGGCTTGGCTTTTGGATTCAAAGCCATCAGCAGAGCTCAGAGACTCTGTCTTAACACACAGGGATCTGAAAAAGAAAACACAGCCTATTGCGGCTCTTTTTGGAGCCCTAATAGGATTTTAATTCAGCAGCACATTTCATTTGCATTTCTTTTACCCCTTTCTACAATATACACTGCACATGTCCTAGGGAAAATGCACATTCCTTCTATATTATAACTTTTTAAAAACATTAGCCATATCAACTTTTACATAAGGTGTAACTGTTTCTTTTGTTCTTACAGAGTTTTCATGTACCCTTATCAAAGTGACAGTCTGATTACACAGAGCCATTTTAAGGCTCAGTGTTTTTAACATTGCTTCTTTTTGTTTTGTGCACCTCATCTCTGCTGTTGCTTCAAAGGGTCACTGTTAATTTCTTATTCTTTAATTACAGCTCTTATCTGCTATTGTTACCAAAAAAACCCCCCAAACAAACAAAAAGACTCCAGAATCTCTACCTGTTCTCCTGATTTTGACTGCCCTATTGCAGCCATGACTTGGTCTTTATTTAAAAACATTTTAATTTTTGTAAAGAATCAAGTTACCCCTTAAGGGTTAAATGCTAAATCCCAAAGCCAAACAACACTAATTACCTGTGTCTTGCAAAAAGGTCTGTCAGTTTTGCAACTTTGAATTAAAGTCAAATGAATTTGTAGTGGCATTAAAAACAAAAACAAAATCAATTTATCTTACACCTACAAAACAGGAGTTTTACAAACCAGATGAGCTGGTTTAGATTCTTAGAACTTTACATATTTTCACAGACAAATAGATACATACACATATTCTTTTCCTTAACATTCCTTTACACTGCTTTGTTTTTACATAGCTGTATATATATTTGGATTATTTACAGGCATTCTTCTGGAAAAGGGCCTATTTTTCCTTCAGAATGGCTGCAAAGAAACCAAGAATTCTCTCTCTTTAATATGGCCTTTTTTAACATTTTCACAAAGTTTAACTGCTTAATTCTCTGCAGCCTCTGTAGAGTTAACTTTTCACTCCTTTCTTAAATCACTTGTTTATGTCCCAAAATGACACTTTTATCACCTCAGTTTTCACCATTTTAAGTATTGTTCCAGGGGTTCATGCCTGCACTTACTGCTTTTCTTACTCCTGACACTATTCCCTTAGGGCTTTCAACCTGTTTCTTTATCTGTTGCTTGCCTGCTTGTCTGGGCCCGATCCTGCTTTTTCCAATGAACCGTTTGTGAGTGATATTGTGGTCATTTCACAATTTTGAAAGAAATGTTCAAGGAAAGGGACCAGGAAGAGTGGGGGCTAGTTGAGGAGCCCACCCTCCTTGCTGAATTGGTAGTGGAACACTAAAGAATCAGTTTTTGAGGCAGACAACAAAGGGGAACAGAACAAGGGGCTTCTTGTCCTTTTTACAATGAGATGGGAGTATGAAGGGGGTTGGATCGATCCGGGGTTTGGAGAACGGGGTAAAGGGGAGCGCTCGGTCTGGTGGCGGGAGAGGAGGCTTTTAATAAAGCTTTTAACTTATTATTTGAATAATTGAGAGAGGCAAGTTTTGATTTTGTCCACCTACGATTTGCCTCTTGCCACCACTGCATGAAACAATTAACCTCTCCTTTAGCCAATTTAGTTTTAGGTTGGCCGAGTTTCTCTTTTAAGACGTCCACTCAGTCTTTGTTCCAAGATTTTAACAGTGGCCACTGAGTTTTGGGATCACCCTGAGCTAGGCTAGACCAATTTTCAAGAAATTTACGGGAGTCTGGACCCTTTTTACAGGAGTTCGGACCCATCCTAAATACATAAAATGAGCCGGCATTCATTTAGGGAACTGTCCCGACTTAGACGTCTGGTTACCAATACAGGAGGACTTCACACACCAATCACACAAGAAGGAAATTTGGGTTCATCAGAGCGATGCCCGCTGCAACACACAAAAGGAGCCCACAGGCTACTGCCTCAATTGCCCTTGATTTCACACCAGGGGTTTTACCCAAAGTGCGGTGCAGCTGCGATTGTGCAGATTCCACACACTCAGACTGCGGGGACAGGAACCCTTTGGTTGGCCGATCCCCAGACAGAGACAGCACCCGGACTCAAACACTCCACAAGAGGATGGATAGACACAGAGACAGGACAGTCCTCAGTCCAGACAAAACACAGAAATAATTACCTGACCAGATTCCTGATGTCAGATCCTGGGATCCCTAACAGAACAGAGTGGGAACCAACAGGTTTGACGGCGTAGACCTCACTGTGGTCGTGGGCCTTTCTGCCCTAGTGGAGGACCGCTTGGGCCAAATGCCCAGGTGCCAGCTGCCACGGTCATCCTACAAAAACGGTCAGGAATCACACAGCCCCAGTGAAGACGGTTGTCATCTCGGTGGAACCTCCAAATTGTCAAAGTTAGACTCAGGACTCACAGTTTGTCAGACCACTCTGTTTTATTAGCACAGCGCTCTGCTAATAACACCCAGATAATGTGAGCACCATGCAAGATACAAACTATAGTATTTATACAGATAAACGAGAGGGAATTAGAGAAAGGGACAAAGAAAGCAAAACAGTAAAATTCACCTGGGGCACAGCATGCATATCCTACTTCCTTACTAACTCTTATCCATCTAAGGCTAATACTTCACCAATTGCCCTTAAATGGTGCAATTGTTCTATGTTAATGTCTGTATCCCTGACGCCTGGATTGCAGCATTCCAACAATTTTGCTTAAAGGTACAGAGAGCATTTCTTTAATCCTTTCTATTTTCACAATATAATTCATTCTACTTTCACACTCCTCAGTCGCCTGGGAGAGCTGGGGAGGGAACACAGCACCCCACCCCCACAGGAACGGTTGATCCCCAGTCCCCCGGCAGAGCTAGGAAGGGAAATCAGCGCCCCTCCCCCGCAGGAATGACTGCTGCCCTGTCCCCTCTCAGGGCTGGGGAGGGAAGGCGGCGCCCCGCCCCTGCAGGAATGGCCGCACCCCAGTCCCCTTGCACAGGTGGGGAAGGAAGACAGCGCCCAGCCCCCAAGGGAACGGCCTCTCCCTAGTCCCCTCATAGAACTGGAAAGGGATCCTCACGCCCCGCCCCCTCAGTAGTGGCCGCTCCCCAGTCCCTGGCAGAGCTGGGGAGGAACCCAGCGCCCCGCCCCGGCAGGAACGGCCGCTCCCCAATCCCCTCACAGAGACAGGGAGGGAAGGCAGCTCCCCGCCCCCTCTGGAACGGCTGCTCCGGAATCCCCTCACAGGGCTGGGAAGTGTGACCAGCGCCCCGCCCCCGCAGGCATGGCCACTCCCCAGTCTCCTAGCAGAGCCAGGGAGGGAACCTAGCGCCCCTCTCCCGCACAAACAGCCGCTACCCAGTCCCATCGCAGAGCCGGGGAGGGAACACAGCGCCCCTCCCCCACAGGAACGGCTGCTCCCCAGTCCCCTTGCAGAGCTGGGGATGAGAGCCAGCGCCCCGCCCCCACTCCTACCGCCACTCTCCAGGCCCCTCCCAACCATTGGGGTGATCTGCCGAGGGATCCCTCTTCGGAGAAGCTGAGGGAACTTGCTGGCCACAGCTCTGCAAACCCCCTTGGGGAAGGCTGCAGGGACAGAGTCCTGCGGGAGAAGGGATTCCTGACCGGGAATGGGCTCCCCAAGGGGAAGTAAAACTGGGGGGAATCGGGAGGCAGCTGGTGATGCCCCAGGAATCCACTGGGTTATTCCCTTTCGAGCTGCTGGACGGGAGGAGAGTGAGGGGACCCCTGAACCTGGAAGGGGAGGATTGGGAGGAGAAGGGGGAAGACCCCCGGGGGGATCTCTTCCCTGAGGTGGGAGCCAATCTCCCCATCAGGTGTTCCCTGTTCAGAGACACTGGGAGAGCAGCCCAGAACCTGGAGAGAGAGGTCAAGGACCTGCTGGCTTTAGATGGCATCCAGCAATTCAACAGCCCATTGGCCTCACCTGTGGGGCTGATCTCCAGGGGAGACAGGATGATCTGGTTTAGTGGGGACTATCGAAAGCTTAAAGCCATCACAGTGTCCAATGCCTACCCCATCCCTAGGCCTGGGGAGATTCTAGACACGCTGAGGGGGATGGAGAACATGGCCCTGGCATACTATGACATGTGTGTCTTTAGCCAGACCTGGGAGGAACAGGTGTCCCAGGTGAAGAGGGGGCTGGGCTGCCTCAAGGAGGCAGGACTGATGGTAAAAGCTGAGAAGTGTAAGGTGGGGATGGTAGAGGTGTTGAATCTGGGCCAATAGGTGGGGAGCGGCTGCCCAAACCCAAAGCTGGCCAAAAGCCAAGAGGGGGGGCTCTTAACCAAGAAAGCCCCAATCGCAGCCCAGAGTGCTGGGAAAAGACTCAATCCCAGTTTGAACCCCAGGGGTAGGGGGTGGCAAAAGTGTTCAGGCTACATAATCCTTTCCACATGCGACCTGCAAGTGCCATCAAGCACACCTGACCTAAGACCCCCCCCCGCTGATCACTGCCCCTTGCAGAAACACCCCCACCAGCACCTCTCAGACCTCCCCCGCTCATTCCTTTCCCCTGCAGGGACCACCCAGCCAGCGCCTCTCAGACCCCCCCGCTCATCACCTCCCCCCGCAGATACCTCACAGACAGCGCCTCTCAGACCCCTGCCCCCCGGCACCTTCCCGCAAACTCTCGTGTCTCACACCCTCCCCCGCGTGTCGCACCCCTCCCTGGTCCACCTTGCCCCCCACCCCGTCTGCATCCAAGTGCCCCCTACTCCACATCCCGCCCCCCTGGACCTGTGACATGCTCCCTGCCCGCGTCAGACCTGCCCCGTTGCCCCGTGACTTGCCCAACCCCAGAGTCCAACCGCCCCCCAACCCACATCCCGCCCCTTCAGGTCCAACCACCACGCATCCCACAACCCCAGATCCGATTGGCCCCTGCGTCCCACCTCCCCTCGCATCTGATCGTCCCCCCATCCCCCCGTCCTGATCCACACTCCCTTCACGTACGTTCTGTCAGGGACTCACAGATTGTGCCCACCTGTGGCCCTGTGTTCTCCATGGGGTATGTCCCTTTCAGTGAGACAGCCCTTCTCGAGGTTCCACTCTCACTCTGGGTCAGGCCCCTCCACATCCTGGAGCCACACCTCTCTGAGCCTTAGCACGTCTGTCTCTGCTGTGGGCCCCCTCAGGGAGTCCACACGCTCTGGACCCCCTGGGCCTCCTCACCTCCGAAGGGGTTGATGCCTCCTCTTCTCTAGCCCGGAGTGACTCTCAGCCAGCATAAAACAGGAGGGTTTATTGAGAGTTGAACACAGCACAGGAAACTCTCAGGGCCTCAGGCCTTGCCTCCCTTAGCCCAGCACATCCCAGTCTCCCTGCAGCCAAGTGATGTAACGAACTGGGACTGTTCTTACTGTGGGCTGTGAATACTGTGTTGGTGCCTCAGTGTCCCCATGGCAGTTCTTAAGTATCTATCAAAGCAAAGGGCCAGTTCACCGAAATGCCTGGTACTCTGTCTCATAGCCACTGATGGCCTGCGCTCCTCCTCTGCAAAGGTGCCAGCTGAAAGTGTTGGAGCAAAGGGATCAGGTGACCTCCTGGCCCGGGGAAAGCAATTGAGAGAGGAGGAGGGGCTGGAGGGGGTTTGGCAGTCTGGAGCTGGCTGAGGAAGGAAGGGACGGATAGACAGGGCTCTGATCCCCCACCCCAAATGGGGCTGTGGTGCTCCTGGGGCCCCAAGATGGACCTAACTGGGGGGATCCTGTTGTCTAGGACTGCAAGACCTGTCTTGGACTGTGTTCCTGGCATCGAAATAAATCTTCTGCTTTTCTGACTGGCTGAGAGTCCTGGTGAATCGCAGGAAAAGGGGTGCAGGGCCCCGACTCCTCCACACTCCGTGACAACTGGTGGCAGCGGCGGGATTTACTGCACCCTGTGGATGGCACTTCCTGCAGTAAGTGACTGGGGAGCAGTAAAACAAAGGGGGACTGACAAGGACCAGGTGGGCTGAAGAGTCAGAGAGAGATGGGGTCAGAGGGTGATTAACCCCTGGGAGTGTTTGACCAGAGAGACGGACTTTGCAGTAACAGGGTCCCCCGGGGGGATTGCAGGAGTGGTCCGAGGGGCAGAGGAGTTTGCAGCTCGACCCTGGCAGAGAGGGGGTGACCAGAAAGAGGGCTGGTGCACGAGGGGTCTCCCTGGAAACGGTGGAAGCTGAGATCACAGGCCAGTGAGTGGCCAGCAGGAAGATGTGTGCTAAGTGCCTTAAGAAAGATCTGGTGGAGCTGTGCAAGCAGAGGGGGCTGTGCATTGGGAGGTCCACCAAAGAACAGCTAATTGCCTAGCTGGAGGAGAAGGATCGCTCGTGTGAACAGAGCTCGGTCCATGAGGGAAGCTGCCCAGTGGTCGCAGCATGGGCCCCGGGTCCTGACATGGCTGGGAGGGGCCAGACTGCTGCTGAGGATACCCTGAGACCCTGCCCACCTGTAGCTAGGAAAGAGGTTGGGGGAAGCCCAGTGAATACCGAGGGCACCCTGACCCCGGCGGCCAGCAGGGGATTGTCCCAGCGGAGCTCCCCGTCCCTGGAATGGATGTGGATGTAACATGACAGGGAGCTGAGACGAGAAGAGCTCGAGTAAAGGAGATAAGGAGTGGGAGAACCAATGTAAACATGAGGAGAACCAGTGCCAGCATGAGCAGGGAGGAGAAGAAGATCCAGAAAAGCATGAGCGGGAGCTGGCCTGGCTGAGGAGGAGTGGGGCCCTGGCTGTGGTGAGTGAATGGGGACCCAAGCCTACAAAGAGCTTTGATAAGTGCTTCCTGGCCCAGAGTAAGGAGGGAGAGGACATAGACACCTTCCTGACGGCCTTTGAGAATGCCTGCGAGCTGCACAGGGTTGACCTTGCAGATAGGATCTCATTTCTCACCCGCTTACTGGACTCCACAGCTGTGGAGGTGTACAGCCAAAGAAAGGGACGGAGGCAGGGGACTACGAACTGTTCAAACAGGCCCTGCTCCGCGAGTTTGGGCTGACTCCTGAGATGTACCGGAAAACATTCTGGAGTCAGCATAAAACCCGTGAGGTCACATACCTACAACTGGTCAACCGGGCACAGGGTTATGCCCGCAAGTGGACATCTGGGGCCCAAACTAAAGAGAACCTGCTTGACCGATTCATACTGGAGCACCTGTACAAGCAGTGCCTGTCCGACCTGAGGCTGTAGTTGATGGAACTGAAGCTGGAGAACCCGCAGCACGCAGGCCAGCTGGCCGAACAATTGGTGGACAGTCAGGCAGGGGATAACAGGGAGCAGTCTCGAAAGAGCAGTCCTGCCTTAATGCAGAAAGAGAGTCACCATGGGACCACCCAATGGAGGCCTATGGAGAACCCCCACCAAAGGGAAACATCCAGCATCAGGTCCATCTGTCCCACTCGAGAGGACCCACGAGACATGGGCTGCTATCACTGTGGCCAACGAGGCCACATACAGGCCCCATGCCCCAAGCTCAGGGACAGACCGAGCAGACCCAACCCGCAGAAGGTTGACTGGGTAATGACCCAGTCGGAGGAGGGGCAACATTCCTAGGAAAGGGGGGCTGGCAGCATACCACCGGTGAAAGAGGGAGGAGGTCCCCAGGTGAGCTCCTCTGGAGGGCTGGATGCTCCAGACTCCGAGTTTTGGTTTACAGGGTGGGAGTGGGGCTGCCCCTCCAGAGAGAGTGCCTTGTTTCCCTGGAGGTAGATGGGAGGAAGGTCACTGGGACATGGGCCCAGAGGTGACGCTGGCCTAGCCCGAGGTGGTGGCCTCAGATTGGATGGTGCCCGACACGTACCTGACCCTGATGGGTGTGGGTGGGACCCCATTCGAGGTACCCATGGTGAGGGTACACCTGAAGTGGGGTGCCAAGGAGGGCCCCAAGGACGTGGGGGTACACCCACATTTTCCCACAGAGGTGTTAACGGGGGGGACCTGGAGCTCTGGCCAAGCAATGCCCGGGGTGCCCTGGTTGTGACCCAAAATCAGAGTCAGCACAGAGCACAGAACCCGGATAAAGGGGAAGGTACTCTGCCTGAGGTGTAGGACCCTAACCTGCTGGGGAGGGAAGGCCCAGGGACACGGCTCGGAGAGGCTGCGGCCTCAGACCCAGCCGACGAGAGAGAGCAGGTCCCCATCCCTCTGCCAGCTGCTGAGTTCCAGGCGAAGTTGCAGAGAGATCCCTCCTTGCGGAGACCAAGGGAGCTGGCCGACCTCAGTGCAGTACAGTCCATGAGGAGAGGTTGCAAGGAGAGGTTCCTGTGGAAGAGGGGGCTTCCATGTCCAGCTCTGGGAGGGGCGCGGGGAGTGGCAGTTTGAGCAGGGGCGGGGTGCTGGCTTCCCTCCCCACCTCAAGGAGGGGCCTGGAGAATGGCGGTTCGAGCGGAGGCGGGGCGATGGCTTCCCTCTCCAGCTCTGAGAGGGGGAGCGGGAAGTGGCAGTTCCAGTGGGGGAGGAGCGCTGGTTTCCCTCCCCAGCTCTGGGAGGGGAGTCGGGAATGGCCGCTCCAGTGGGGGTGGGGCGCTGGCTTCCCTCCCCAGCTCTGGATGGGGACTGGGGAATGGCAGTTGCAGCAGGGGCGGGGCGCTGGCTTCCCTCCCCAGCTCTGAAAGGGGCGTGGGGTGTGGCCGCTCGAGTGGGGGAGGGGCACTGGCTTCCCTCCCCAGCTGTGGGAGGGGTCTGGGGAGTGGCAGTTCAGGTGGGGGCAGGCAGCGAGCTCTCTGCTTTAGTCACAGCCTCAGAACCAGCATGAGCCCCCTCTCCGGTGTGCAGGGGGGGTGGGGAGCATCTCTCCCTTCCACTCAGCCCCAGGGGGCTGGTTACAGGTAGGCAGGTATCCTGAGCCCAGCAGCCCCTGCCCCCTGCCAGCCACGTCATTTGCATTTTCACTGACCATTTCCGTCTTACTGAATTGGTTCCCTGGATTTGAATTCAAACCCTCGGCCGTTACAGGAGCAGGGCCTGGATCCTGTCCCAAAGAGACACAGTCACCTCCCAACAGGGCCTCCCAGCCAATATCCTGGAGAACCCCAACGACCCTTCCTGGATCTACACAGGGATCCGGGCCATAGACAGGACAAGGGGCTTCACCCCAGGGACCGTCACCCAGGTCCCACAGCCCTTCAGCATCTGCGACTACACCACCACAGTTCTCTCTGTCCCAGGGCCTAGCCACCCAGGGTGTGTTTCCCCACTGACCCTTGGGCAGCCCCCTATTTCTCTCTGCTCCCACCATCCCAAGTCCATGCTGCTGCTGCTTCTCCTGCAGCTTTTCCTCAGGCTCTTGCTCTCTCTCGCGATCCTCTCGCACTCTCAGGCTCTGCTCCCATCCCATACGTCTCCGACATCCTGAAGGGGAACCCGATCGTGAAAACCATCATCTGGTTGGGGACTAGACTCTCGGGGATGCCTGGCTGCTGCTCTAGCTGCTCCCAGATCCTCTTGTAGCCCCATCTGGGTCAGGAATCTGCTCCTCAGAGCGGTCCTTCTCCTCCAACTGCACGATTAACTGTGCCTTGGTGAACTTCCCCGTGCATAACACTCTCTTGTGCACAGGATCACAATGTCCTTCTCAAGGAGATGGGGATAGGCCATAACTTCACCGTTCCCAAGGGGCTCTCGACTGACAGGCCTGTGTGCTCTTGGCTCCCCCATGGTTTCCAGGAAGAACCCCTGGTGTGCCAGCCCTTTTCGTAATCACCACCTCTTTGCCAGGGTCGAGCTGCAGCCCCCTCCAACCCTGGAACTGCTCCTGCAATCCCCAGGGGGACCCTGCTACTGCAAAAATCCTTTCTCCCAGGGCAGAGCAGAAAGCTCCTCCGCCACTGAGAATGCTCGCTGCAGTGCTCAGGGGGACCCTATTACTCTAACAGTCCTTCTCGCTGGTCACACACTCCCAGAGGTTAACCGGTCCCTGAAACCGTCCCTCTCTGAGCCTTCAAAACACCTGGTCCTCATTATCCCCTTTGTTTTACTGCTCCCCAGTCACTTACTGCAAGCAGCGCCATTCACGGGGTGCAGTACATCCCGCCACTGCCACCAGTTGTCATGGAGTCCCCGGGCAATGCTCTGGAACTGCTCCCCACAAAGCCAGTCAGGACTTTGAGGAGCCTCCTCTCCCTTGGAGCAGACGTTTTTAGGGCAAGAAGCTCACACGTCTTCACCTCCTGGGTCTCTCCTTGGAGCATTCAGCATCCTCTGACCCTCCGTGCGCTTCTCACAGCGAGTCCGCCCAGGCAAGGTCCATTCTGGGGGGGTATCAAGGTTTTTTCCCCACTTTGAACTTTAGCGTCCAAAAAGTGGGGACCTGCACGATCACTTTTAATCTTAATTACCAGCTTAAATTTGGTACACTGCCACCAGCCAAAAATATCGTGTTTGGTACACTTCCTGTTCCCCCAAAACCTTCCCTGGGGAATCCAAGACCCAAACCCCTTGGATCTGAAAACAAGGAGAAATTAGCCTCCCCCCCTCTCTTTTTCTCTCAGACTTTCCCTTCCCTGGGTTACCCTGAGAGGCTACACTGATCCAAACTCCTTGGATCTTAAAACTAAGAGGAATTAACCTTCCCCCCCCTCCTTTTCCCCCCACTAATCTCTGGTGCGTTCAGACCCAATCCCTTTGGGTTTTTAAACAAGGAAAAAAATCAATGAGGTTCTTAAAAAAGAAAGCTTTTAATTAAAGAAAGAAAAAGTAAAAATTATCTCTGTCAAATCAGGATGGAAAATGTTTTACAGAGTATTCAGATTTATATAGCTCAGAGGGACCTCCCCGCCGCCGCCTTAGCTTGAGATTCAAAGTTACAGCAAACAGAGGTAAAAATCCTTCCAGCAAGACACATTTACAAGTAAAGAAAACAAACATAAGACTAATCCACGTTTCCTGGCTATACTTACTATTTTGAAACATGAAAGACTGATTCAGAAAGATTGGAGAAAACCTGGTTGCACATCTGGTCCCTCTTAGCCCCAAGAGCGAACAAAGGACGAAATGGAACAGCACAACAAAGACTTCCCTCCACCAAGATTTGAAAGTATCTTGTCCCCCGATTGGTCCTCTGGTCAGGTGTCAGCCAGGTTCACTGAGCTTCTTAAACCCTTTGCAGGTAAAAGAGACATTAACGCTTAACCATCTGTTTATGACAGTAGAGATGCCAGGCCCCTCCCACAGTTGGGTCGGGAACGAAGCGCCCCGCACCCGCAGGAAGGGCAGCGCTCCAGTTCCCTTGCAGACCTGGGGAGGGAAACCTGCGCCGAGCCCCAGTAGGAACAGCCACTCCCCAGTCCCCTCGCACAGCTGGGGTGAGAAGGCAGCACCCCACCCCCGCTGAAACGGCCGCTCAGAAGTCCCCTCACAGAGCTGGGAAGGTAACCCACTGTCCTGCCCGCACAGGAACGGCGGCTCCCCATTCCCATCGCAGAGCTCGGGAGGGAAGGCAGTGCCCCGCCCCCGCTGGAACGGCCGCTCCCCAGTCCACTGGCAGAGCTGGGGAGGGAAGAAAGCATCCCACCCCCGCTGGAACGGCCATTCCCCATTCCCCTCACAGAGCTGGGGAGGGAAAGCAGTGCCCCACCCCCACAGGAACTGCAGCTCCACAGTCCCCTCGCAGAGCTGGGGAGGCGAAGTAGCCCCCCAAGCCCACAGGAACGGCCGCTACACCATCCCTTCACAGAGCAGGGGAAGGAAACCGGCGTCCCGCCCCCGCAGGAAGGGCCATTCCCCAGTCCCTTCGCAGTGCTGGGGAGGGAACAGAGCGCCTCGCCCCCGCAAGAACAGACGCTCCCCAGTCCCCTCACAGAGCTGGGGAGGGAATTCAGAGCCCCACCGACGCTGGAATGGCTGCTCCCCAGTCTCTTGGCAGAGGTGGGAAGGGAACCCAGCGTCCCACCTCCGCAGGAAGGAGCACTCCCCAGTCCCCTCGCAGAGGTGGGGAGGGAAGGCAGGGCCCTGCCCTCGCAGGAATGGCCGCTCCCCAGTCTCCTGGCACAGCTGGGGAGGAACAGAGCGCCCCGTCCCCGCAAAGATGGCCGCTCCCCAGTCCCCTCGCAGAGCTGGGGAGGGAAAGCAATGCCTTCCCCCACTGGAATGTCGGCCCCACAATCCCCTTCGCAGAGCTGGGGAGGGAACCCAGCTCCCCGCCCCCGCAGGAACGGTCACTCCCCAGTCCCCTTGTAGAGCTGGGAAAGGAATCCAGCGCCCCTGTGATGGAGTAGGGGCTGTCTGTGTGGGGGATGGGAGAGCCAGGGATGTCTTCCGGTAAGAGAGTGGATCTTTAAACCTGTAACCTGAGCCAGGTAGGGGGGAGGGGGTTAGCACCTTGGCCCGGGAAGCTGGACAAAGCAATCGGCCGGCTGGAGAAGGGGCAGTTCAGTTTCAGTTTTGGGCTAGGTGAGGGGAATTCAGGGGATCCTATGCTGGACCCAAGCACCCTGAAACTCCAGAAGGACTCGATTGAGGGGTCCTGACTGTTTCTGCAAGCTCTGCTGTAACCTGCGTTCCTACTGTCCAATAAACCTTCTGTTTTACTGGCTGGCTGAGAGTCACTGTGAGTCCCAGGTAGAGGGGTACAGGATCAGACCCCCCACACTCTGTGACAACTGGTGGCAGAAGCGGGATCTACTGCACCCCATGGACGGCACTTCCTGCAGTAAGTGACTAGGGAGCAGTAAAACTAAGGGACGATTGTAGGGGTGATTAAGCCCTGGGAGTGTGTGCCCAGTGAGAAGGACTTTGCAGTAACAGGGTCCCCCGGGGGATTGCAGTGAGCGGTCCCAGGGGTGGAGGAGTCTGAGGATCAACCCTGGCAGAGAGGTGGTGACCTCAAGAAGGGCTGGTGCACTAGGGGTCTCCCTGGAAACCGTGGGGAGCAGTGAGCACCCCGGCCTGGGAGTGGCCAGCAGGAAGATGTATGCCAAGCTGCTTAAGTGTGACCTGGTTGGGCTGTGCAAGCAGAGGGGGCTGTGCAGAGGGAGGCTCACAGAAGACCAGCTGATTGCCCGGCTGGAGGAGGGAGATCACTTGAATGAACTGATCACTGTCTCTGAGGGAATCAGCCTAACAGATGCAGCGCAGACACCAGTGTCTGTCCCCCCTGGGAGTGGTCAGCTGGCGGCTGAGGGCTTCCCGAGAGCCCCCCTTCCTATGCCTAGGGGAAGGGTCAGGAGGAGCCCAGCGAATACCAAGGGCATCGTGACACCCCCGGCCAGCAGAGGATCCTCCCGGCAAAGCTCGCCCACCAGCAGGGGATCGTCCCGGCGACGCTCGGCATCCGTGGAGCAGAAGCGGCTGGAATGGGAGAGAGCTAAAACTGAGAGAGCTGGAGGATCGTGAGCGACAGAGAGAACATGAAGAGAGACAAAGACAGCGAGAACAGGAGGAAAAAGCGAGAAAGAGCGAATATGAAGAATAACAGCGTCAGTATGAGCTAGAACTGGCTCGGCTGAGGAACAGCGGGGCCCCCAACTGCAAAGAGTGAGGGGGGTCCAGGACTGCGCGGAGCTTTGGTAGGTGCATTCTGGCTCAGCATAAGGAGGGGGAGGACATGGATAACTTCCTGGTTGCCTTTGAGAGGGCATGCGAGCTGCACCAGATAGATCCTGCGGACGGGCTCCAGGTTCTCACTCCCTTACAGGACCCCAAGGCTGTGACATTGTACCGCCAATTTGGAGAGGTGGAGAAAGGGAACTACGAACTATTCAAACAGGCCCTGCTGCGCGAGTTCGGGCTGACTCCTGAGATGTACCGAGAGAGTTTCCAGGGTCAGTATAAAACCCCTGAGGTCTCATATCTGCTACTAGCCATCCGCATGGAGGGATACACCAGCAAGTGGGCCAGTGGGGCCCAGATGAAGGGGGACCTTGTTAAACTGCTAGGACTGGAGCAACTGTATGAGCAGTGCCCATCCGACCTGAGGCTGTGGTTGAGGGACCAAAAACCAGAGGACCCGCAACATACAGGGCGGCTGGCCGATGAGTTTGTGAAGATCCGGTCGGGAGGTGGCAGGGAGGAGTCTCAAAGGAACAGGCCCACAGCGATGCAGAGAGTCTCATCCTGGGACCTCCCAAAGAGGTAATAGGGAGAATCCCGTCCCAAGGAGAACGCCCAGGGACACGGCTCAGAAAGGCTGCGGCCTCAGAACAAGCCAGCTAGAGAGAGAGCATGTCTCTATCCCTGTCTCAGCTGCTGAGTTCCAGGCTGAGTTGCAGAAAAATCCCTCATTCTGGTGGTAGATTTCGCCACTCGCTACCTCGAGGCGGTGGCCTTGTCCTCTATCGAAGCAGACACTGTGGCAGATGCACTGCTGACCATTTTCAGCCGGGTGGGGTTCCCCAAGGAAGTCTTAACGGACCAGGGATCCAACTTCATGTCGACCCTGCTCTGGTGCTTGTGGGAGAAATGTTGGATCTGGCACAGCCGGGCCTCAGCGTATCACCTCCAGTTCAACGGGCTGTGGAAAGATTCAACGAGACGCTAAAGATGATGCTAAAAACATTTATGAACCAGCATCCGCAGGACTGGGACAAGTACTTACCTCACCTGCTGTTTGTGTATAGGGAGGTACCCCAGGAATCTACTGGGTTTTCGCCTTTCAAACTGTTATATGGAAGGCAGGTAAGGAGGCCCCTGGACCTGATGAGAGATGAATGGGAGGGGAAGGTCACTCCCGATGGGGAGTCAGTGGTGGAGTATGTCCTGACCTTCCGGGAAAGACTTGCCGAGCTCATGGGCCTGGGCAGGGAGAATATGGCCCGAGCCCAGAGGAAGCAGAAGGTCTGATATGACCGCACGGTGTGGGCCTGCGCCTTCGCCACCAGGGATCAGGTGATGGTTCTCATCCTCCTGAGAAAAAACAAACTTCAGGACCCTGGGAAGGGCCCTTCAAGGTTGTCAAGCAACTAAATGAGATAAACTATGTGGTGGAGCTGTCGAACCGGTTACATCACCGCCGGGTGTACCATGTGAATATGATGAAGCCATATTATGACAGGGGGAATGTGGTGTTGGCCGTGTGTGGACATTGGGAGGAGCAGGGAGATGACGCTTTAATGGATCTATTTCCTGGAACAAAAGCTGGTTCCCTGCTGGAGGCAATTCCCCTCTCTGATCAGCTGACCCCGGCCCAGCATGCTGAGATCAGAGGGGTGCTGCATCTCTATACCGACAGCTGTTTTCCAACCAGCCTAGACGCACTAATTTGATTGTCCACTGGGTGGAGACCGGGTCACCTCCTCCTATAAGATGATCCCCTTTTTGGGTCACCAGGAAAACTGCCCAGGACCTAGAAAGAGAGGTCAGGGACATGCTGGCTTTGGGGATGATTCAGCCGTCTTCCAGGCCTTGGGCTTCTCCAGTGGTGCTGGTCCCCAAAAGGGATGGGTCGATCCGGTTCTGTGTGGACTATCGAAAGCTCAATGCCATCATCATATCTGTTGCTTACCCCATGCCCAGGCCTAATGAGCTCCTAGAGAAGCTGGGAGGTGCTCGGTACCTCACCTTTGAGGATCTTACAAAGGGCTACTGGCAAGTGCCACTGGACGCAGATGCCAGGCTGAAATCGGCCTTTATCACCCCTCTGGGGCTCTACGAGTTTCTGACCCTGTCCTTCGGCCTCAAGGGAACGCCAGCCACCTTCCAGCGCCTGGTGGATCAACTACTGAGGGGGATGTAGCATTTTGCCGTGACGTATATTGATGACATCTGCGTCTTTAGCCGGACCTGAGAGGACCACGTGTCCCAGGTTAAACAAGTGCTGGACCAACTGCAGGAGGCTGGGTTAACTGTAAAGGCTGAGAAGTGCAAGGTGGGGATGTCTGAAGTATCTTATCTGGGCCATCGGGTGGGGAGTGGCTGCCTAAAGCCGGAACCAGCCAAGGTGGAGGTGATCAGAGACTGGCCTGCTCCCCAAACCAAAAACCAGGTCCAGGTCTTTATTGGGATGGTGAGATACTATCGAAGGTTCGTGCCCCACTTTTGAGCCATAGCCGCCCCCATCACTGAGCTGTGCAAGAAGGGGAAGCCAGACAAGCTGGTCTGGACCGAGCAGTGCCAGGAGGCTCTCCGGGTGCTGAAGAAGACTCTAGTTAGTGACCCATTTCTGGCAAACTCAGATTTCGACAAGCCCTTTATGGTGTTCACCGATGCCTCTGACATGGGACTGGGGGCAGTGTTAATACAGGAGAATGAAAAGGGGGAGAGACACCCCATCGTGTACCTGAGCAAGAAGTTGCTACTGCGGAAGCAGAACTACGCGGCCATCAAGAAGGAATGCCTGGCCATGGTGTGGGCCCTTAAGAAACTGGAGTCATATCTCTTTGGGCGACACTTCACTGTGTACACCGACCACTCTCCCCTGACTTGGCTGCACCAGATGAAAGGAGCCAACGCCAAGCTCCTGAAGTGGAGCCTGCTCCTGCAGGGCTATGACATGGACATGGTCCACATGAAGGGAAGTGCCAACTGATAGCGGACGCGATGTCCAGGAAAGCAGGGCCCTGAACTTTTCCAGGTCACTGCTCAGAGTTACCCCTCTCAGTTCAGTCTTGAAGTGGGGAGAGATTTGATGCAGTAGGCACTGTCTGTGTGGGGGGATGGGAGAGCTGGGGAGGACATTAGGTGAGGGACAGGATTTTTAAACCTGTATCTTGAGCCAAGTAAGGGGAGAGGGTATCAGCACCTTTGCCTGGGAAGCTGGACAAAGGAATCGGCCAGCTGGAGGAAGGGCAGTTCAGTTTCTGTTTTGGGCTGGGTGGTTGGAATTCAGGGTATCCCAAGCTGGGATCCAAGTACCCTGAACACCCAGAAGAACTAGATTGAGTGGTCCTGGTTGTGCCTCCAAGCTATGCTGTAATCTCCATTCCTGTGTCGAATAAACCTTCTGCTTTACTGGCTGGCTGAGAGTCACTGGGAGTCCAGGAAGAGGGGTGCAGGACCGGCTTTCCCCGCACTCCGAGACAGGAGTGGTGCTAGGTCGCTGTCTTCCCTCCTCGGCTCTGCGAGGGGATTGGAGAGGGACTGATCCAGCTGGGGCAGGGCACTGCCTTCTATTACGGCTCTGCTAGGGGACTGGAGAGCAGCTGTTCCTGCAGGGGCCGGGCACTGGGTTCCCTTCCCAGCTCTGTGGGGGGACTGGGGAGCGGCTGTTCCAGCGGGAGTCGGGGCGATGCCTTCTGTTGCTGACACAGAGGGTGCCCGAGGCAAGCAACAGTGGTTCGTTGCCCAGAGTGTGAAGCCCCAATGAACACACACCAGGGTGGAGAAGCAAGCAAAGTTTATTGGGATCTCAAAGCGGTGCAAGAAGACGAACGCCTCAAATCATGCACCACTACACAAGCAGCTTTTCCCTTTTTATAAGTTTTTTTTTCTCTTTCTTCTTTCTTCCCCCACCCTCCTCCTCCTCCTTCCTCCCCTGTAGCAATTAGGTACACGCAGGTGCATTATGTAATCTTGGCCGTGGCAGCTCGTTAGTAAGTTTTCCTTCGGCAAGTTACCTTGTCCTTCTGCTAAAGGTGCACAGGCCTTATCACCACTGCTTTAGATCGGTTTTAGCTGTGCTGCAACTGATAACTTACTGTTACACATTTCATTTCACAGCTGCTAGCTTTCTAGATCAAGTAGAGTTCAACATGGAGGAACTTTGGTTCACTAAGGCTTAGATTTATGCCTAGTGACACCAACACTGGGGAGCAGCTGTTTCTGCGGGGGCGGGGCGCTGGGTTCCCTTCTCAGCTCTGCTAGGGGACTGGGGAGCGGGTGTTCCTGCAGGGGGGGGCACTGAGTTCCCCTTCAAGCTCTGCAAGGGGATTTGGACGTTGTTTTTCCTGCGGGGGCGGGGTGCTGGGTTTTCTCCCCAGCTCTGTGAGGGGACTGGGGAGCAGCCGATCCAGCGGGGGCGAGGCGCTGCCTTCCTTCTCCAGCTCTGCAACAAGATTGGGGAGCGGCCTTTCCAGTGGGAGCATGGTGCTGCCTTCCCTCCCCAGCTCTGGGAGAGGAATGGGAAGCGACTGTTCCTTCCGGGGGCAGGGCCTTGCCTTCCCTCCCCAGCTCTGCCAGGGGACTGATAAGCAGCCTTTCCTGCGGTGGCGGGGCACTGGGTTACTCTCCCAGCTCTGCGAGGGGACTCTGGTGCTGCCGTTCCTGCGGTTGTGGGGCGCAGGGTTCCCTTCCCAGCTCTGCAACGGGACTGGGGAGCGACCGCTCCTGCGGGGGCGGGTAGCTGTGTTTCCTCCCCAGGTCTGCCAGGAGACTGGGGAGCGGCTGTTCCTGCGGGGGTGGGGCGCTGCTTTCCCTCCCCAGCTCTGCGAGGGGACTGAGAAGCAGCCGTTCCTGCGGGGGCGGGGCGCTTGGTTCCCTCCCCAGATCGGCGAGGGGACTAGAGAGTGGCCGTTCCAGCGGGAGCAGGGCACTGCCTTCATTCCCCAGCTCTGCCAGTGGACTGGGGAGTGGCCATTCCAGCGGGGGAGGGGCGCTGCCTTCCCTCCGCAGATCTGCAAGGCCACTGGGGAGCGGATGTTCGTGCAGGCGTGGGGCACTTTCTTCCCTCCCCACCTCTGCCAGGGGACTGGGGAGCGTCCTTTCCTAAGGGGGCATGGTGCTGTGTTCTCTCCCCAGCTCTGCGAGGGGACTGGGGAGTGGCCTTTCCTGCGGAGTCTGTGCTCTGGGTTCCCTCCCCAGCTCTGTAAGGGTACTAGGTAGCGGCCGTTCCTGCGGGGGTGGGGCGCTGCCTTCCCTCCTTAGCTGTGTCAGGGGACTCGGGAGTGGCCGTTCCAGGGGAGGTGGGGTGGGTTCCCTCGCCAGCTCTGGGAGGAGACAGGAGAGCGGCCGTTCGAGACGGGGATGGGTGCTGGGTTCCCAACCCAACTCTGGGAGGATACAGGGGAGGGGCACTTCCAGCGGGGGCAGGGTGCTGGCTTCCCTCCTGTCATAAACAGAGGGTTAAGGGTTAACGTCTCTTTTACCTGTAAAGGGTTAAGAAGCTCAGTGAACCTGGCTGACATCTGACCAGAGGACCAATCTGGGGAGAAGATACTTTCAAATCTTGGTGGAGGGAAGTCTTTGTTGTGCTGTTTGTTTTGTTCTTTGTTCGCTATTGGGGCTAAGAGGGACCAGACGTGCAACCAGGTTTTCTCCAATCTTTCTGAATCAGTCTTTCATGTTTCAAAGTAGTACGTATAGCCAGGAAATGTGGATCAATCTTATGTTTGTTTTCTTAGCTTGTAAATGTGTCTTTTGCTGGAAGGATTTTTACCTCTGTTTGCTGTAACTTTGAATCTCAGGCTAAGAGAGGAGGGGAGGTCCCTCTAGGCTATATAAATCTGAATACCCTGTAAAACATTTTCCATCCTGATTTTACAGAGATAATTTTTACCTTTTCTTTCTTTAATTAAAAGCTTTCTATTTTAAGAACCTGATTGATTTTTTTCCTTGTTTTAAGATCCAAGGGGATTGGGTCTGAACGCACCAGAGTGTAAAGGGGTGTAAAGGATGGGGGGGGAGGTTAATTCCTCTTTGTTTTAAGATCCAAGGAGTTTGGATCAGTGTAGCCTCTCAGGGTAACCCAGGGAGGCGAAAGTCTGGGGGGAAAAAGAGAAGGGGGAAGGCTAATTTCTCCTTGTGTTCAGATCCAAGGGGTTTGAGTCTTGGGTTCCCCAGGGAAGGTTTTGGGGGAACAGGAAGTGTGCCAAACACCATATTTTTGGCTGGTGGCAGCTTACCAAATTTAAGCTGGTAATTAAGATTAAAAGTGATCGTGCAGGTCCCCACTTTTTGGACGCTAAAGTTCAAAGTGGGAAAAAAACCTTGATACCCCCCCAGAACGGACCTTGCCTGGGTGGAGTCGCTGTGAGAAGCACACGGAGGGTCAGAGGATGCTGAATGCTCCAAGGAGAGACCCAGGAGGTGAAGACGTGTGAGCTTCTTGCCCTAAAAACTTCTGCTCCAAGGGAGAGGAGGCTCCTCAAAGTCCTGACTGGTTTTGCGGGGAGCAGTTCCAGAGCATGGCCCATGGTCTCCGTGACAACTGGTGGCAGAGGTGGGATGTACTGCACCCCGTGAATGGCACTGCTTGCAGTAAGTGACTGGGGAGCAGTAAAACAAAGGAGGGATAATGAGCACCAGGCGTGCTGAAGGCTCAGAGAGGGACGGTTTCAGGGGGCGGTTAACCTCTGGAAGTGTGTGACCAGCGAGAAGGACTGTTGGAGTAACAGGGTCCCCCTGAGGAGTGCAGTGGACAGTCTCAGGGGCGGAGGAGCTTGCCGCTTGACCCCGGGAGAGAGGATTTTTGCAGTAGCAGGGTCCCCCTGGGGATTGCAGGAGCAGTTCCAGGGTCGGAGGAGGCTGCAGCTCGACCCTGGCAAAGAGGGGGTGACCACGAGAAGGGCTGGCACACCAGGGGTTCTTCCAAGAGCACACAGGCCTGTGAGTCCAGAGCCACGTGGGAAGGGTGAGGTGATGGCCTATCACCATCTCCTTGAGAAGGACATTGTTATCCTGTGCACAAAGAGAGGGTTACGCACAGGGAAGTTGACCAAGGCACAGTTAATCGTGCAGTTGGAGGAAAAGGACCCCTCTGAGCAGCAGATTCCTGACCCAGATGGGACTACAAGAGGATCTGGGAGCAGCTGGAGCAGCAGCCAGATATCCCCGAGAGTCTGGTCTCCAAACAGATGAGAGTTTTCAGGATCAGGTTCCCCATCAGGGGATCGGAGACGGATGGGATGGGAGCAGAGTCCGAGAGAGCAAGAGGATCGTGAGAGAGAGCAAGAGCCTGAGGAAAAGCTGCAGGAGAAACAGCAGCAGCATGGACTGGCAATGGTGGAGCGGAGAGACATAGGGGGCTGCCCAGGGGTCAGTGGGGAGACACGCCTGGGATGACGAGACCCTGGGATAGAGAGAACTGTGGTGGTGCAGCCGCAGATGCTGAAGGGCTGTGGGACCTGGGTGAAGGTCTCCAGAGTGAAGCCCCCCATCCTGCATATGGCCTGGGTCCCTGTGCAGACCCAGAAGGGGTCTGGCTGCCTGGTTGTTGGGGTTCTCCAGGATATTGGCTGGGAGGCCCTGTTGGGAGGTGACTGTCTCTGTGGGACAGGATCCAGGCCCTGCTCCTGTAACGGCCGAGGGTTTGAATTCAAATACAGGGAACCAATTGGGTAAGACGGAAATGGTCAGTGAAAATGCAAATGACCTGGCTGGCAGGGAGGAGGGGCTGCTGGGCTCAGGATACCTGCCTACCTGTAACCAGCCCCCTGGGGCTGAGTGGGAGGGAGAGATGCTCCCCGCCGCCCTGCACACCGGAGAGGGGGCTCACGCTGGCTCTGATACTGTGACCAAAGCAAGGAGCTCGCTGCCTGCCGCCACTCGAACCACCACTCCCTAGCCCCCCCCCCCCCGGGCGGCGAAGGAATCCAGCACCCCGCCCCTGCTGGAACCGCCATTCCCCAGTCCCCTTCCAGAGCTGGGGAGGGAAGCCAGCGCCCCGCCCCTGCTCAAACCGCAGCTCCCCGCTCCCCTTCCAGAGCTGGGGAGGGAAGGTAATGCCCTGCCCCCGCTCGAGCGGCCACACTCTACGCCCCTCCCAGAGCTTGGGAGGGAAGCCAGTGCCCCTCCCCCGCTCGAACTGCCACTCTCCAGGCCCCTCCCAGAGCTGGGGAGGGAAGCCAGCGCCCCGCCAATGCTCGAACAGCCACTCCCCGCTCCCCCCCAAGAGTTAGGGAGGGAATACAGCACCTCTCCCCTGCTGGAACCGGCACTCTCTGCTCCCCTCCCAGAGCTGGGGAGGGATGCCAGCGCCCTGCCCCCGCTGGAACCACCACTCCCCACACCCCTCCCAGAGCTGGGGAGGGGATCCAGCGCCCTGACTCCACTCGAACTGCCACTCCCCAGACCCCCCACAGAGCTGGAGAGGGATCCAGCACTCGGCTGCCACTGGAACCGCCACTCGCACGCCCCTCCCAGAGCTGGACATGGAAGCCCCCTCTCGCACAGGAACCTCTCCTTGCAACCTCTCCTCATGGACTGTACTGCATTGAGGTCGGCCAGCTCCCTTGGTCTCTGCAAGGAGGGATCTTTCTGCAACTCGGCCTGCAACTCAGCAGCTGGGACATGGATGGGGACCTGCTCTGTCTCGTCGGCTGTGTCTGAGGCCGCAGCCTCTCTGAGCCGTGTCCCTGGGCGTTCCCTCCCCAGCAGGTTAGGGTCCTGCACCTCAGGCACAGTAATTCCCTGTTGTCGGGGCGCAGTGCCCTGCGCTGACTCTGACTACGGGTCACAACCAGGGCACCCCGGGCATTGCTTAGCCAGACCTCCAGGTCCCTCCCATTAACACCTCCTTGGGCAAATGTGGGTGTACCCCCACGTCCTTGGGGCCCTCCTTGGCACCCCACTTCAGGTGTACCCTCGCTATGGGTACCTCGAATGGGGTCCTGCCCACACCCATCAGGGTCAGGTAGGTGTCAGGCACCATCTGATTTGAGGCCACCACCTCGGGCCGGGCCAGCGTCACCTCTGCGCCCATGTCCCAGTGACCTTCCTCCCATCTACCTCCAGGGAAACAAGGCACTCTCTCTGGAGGGGCAGTCCCGCTCCCACCCTATAAACCAAAACCTCTGAGTCTGGAGCATCCAGCCTTCCAGAGGAGCTGACCTGGGAACCTCCTCCCTCTTTCACCAGTGGTACGCTGCCAGCCTCCCTTTCCTGGGAATGTTGCCCCTCATCCGACTGGGTCTTTACCCAGTCAACCTTCTGCGGGTTGGGTCTGCTCGGTCTGTCCCTGAACTTGGGGCACTGGGCCCATATGTGGCCTCGTTGTCCACAGTGATAGCAGCCCATGTCTCGTGGGTCCCCTCGAGTGGGACAGATGGACCTGATGCTGGATGTTTCCCGTTGGTGGGGGTTCTCCATAGGCCCCCGCTGGGAGGTTCCATGGTGACTCTTTCTCTGCGTTGAGGTAGGCCTGCTCCTTCGAGACTCCTCCGTGTTGTCCCCTGCTCGAGTGTCCACAAATTGGTCAGCCAGCTGGCCTGCATGCTGCGGGTTCTCCGGCTTCTGGTCCATCAACCACAGCCTCAGGTTGGACGGGCACTGCTCGTACAGGTGCTCTAGTATGAATAGGTCAAGCAGGTCCTCTTTAGTTTGGGCCCCAGCTGTCCACTTGCGGGCATACCCGTGCACCCAGTTGACAAGTTGTAGGTATGTGACCTCACGGGTTCTACGCTGACTCCGGAACCTTTCCTGGTACATCTCAGGAGTCAGCCCAAACTCCCATAGCAGGACCTGTTTGAACAGCTCGTAGTCCCCTGCCTCCGCCCCTTTCATTCGGCTGTACACCTCCACGGCTGGTGAGTCCAGTAACCAGGTGAGAAATGTGATCCTGTCTGCAGGGTCAACCCTGTGCAGCTCGCAAGCATTCTCAAAGGCCGTCAGGAAGGTGTCTATGTCCTCCCCCTCCTTACGCCGGGCCAGGAAGCACTTATCAAAGCTCTTTGTAGGCTTGGGTCCCCATTCACTCACCGCAGCCGGGGCCCCACTGCTTCTCAGCCAGGCCAGCTCCAGCTCATACTTACGCTGGATCTCCTTCTCCTCCCGCTCATGCTGGCGCTGGTTCTCCTCATGTTTACACTGATGCTCCCACTCTTTCAGTTCTTGCCTCCTTAACTCGAGCTCTTCTCGTCTCAGCTCCCTGTCATGTTCCATCCACAACCATTCCAGGGACGGTGAGCTCCACTGGGATGATCCTCTGCTGGCCACCGGAGTCAGGGTGCCCTCGGTATTCACTGGGCTTCCCCCAACCTCTTTCATCGGTATAGGTGGGCAGGGTCTTGGGGTGTCCCCGGCAGCAATCTGGCCTCTCCCAGCCATGTCAGGCCCCTGGGCCCACGCTGCGTCCGCTGGGCAGCTTTCCTCAGGGACCGAGCTCCATTCACCCGAGCGATCCTTCTCCTCCAGCTGGGCAATTAGCTGTTCTTTGGTGGACCTCCCAATGCAAAGCCCCCTCTGCCTGCACAGTTCCAACAGGTCTTTCTTAAGGCACTTAGCATACATCTTCCTGCTGGCCACTCGCTGGCCTTTGCTCTCAGCTTCCACCAGTTCCAGGGAGACCCCTCGTGCACCAGCCCTTTTTCCGGTCACCCCCTCTCTGCCAGGGTCGAGCTGCAAACTCTCCTGCCCCTGGGACAACTCCTGCAATCCCCCTGGGGAACCCTGTTACTGCAAAGTCCTTCTCTCTGGTCACACACTCCCAGTGGTTAATCACCCCCTGACCCCGTCTCTCTCTGACTCTTCAGCCCACCTGGTCCTGTTCAGTCCCCCTTTGTTTTACTGCTCCCCAGTCACTTATTGCAGGAAGCGCCGTCCACTGGGTGTAGTAAATCCCGTCGCAGCCACCAGTTGTCACGGAGTGTGGGGGAGTCGTGGCCCTGCACCCTTTTCCTGCAATTCATCAGGACTCTCAGCCAGCCAGTAAAGCAGAAGGTTTATTTAGACACCAGGAACACAGTCCAAGACAGGTCCTGCAGGCACAGACTGCAGGATCCCCCCAGTTAGGTCCATCTTGGGGCCCCAGGAGCACCACAGCCCCATTTGGGGTGGGGGGTCAGAGCCCTGTCTGTCCTTCTCTTCCTCCCACAGCCAGCTCCAGACTGCCAAACCCCCTCCAGCCCCTCCTCCTCTCTCAATTGCTTTCCCCGGGCCAGGAGGTCACCTGATCCCTTTGTCTCCAACACTTTCAGCTGGCACCTTTGCAGAGCAGGGGCCCAGGCCATCAGTTGCTAGGAGACAGAGTGCCAGGCATTTCAGTGAACTGGCCCTTTGCTTTGCTAGATACTTAAGAACTGCCATGGGGACACTGAGGCACCAACACAGTATTCACAGCCCACAGTAAGAACAGTCCCAGTTCGTCACACCACCTGGCTGCAGGGAGACTGGGATGTGCTGGGCTAAGGGAGGCAAGGCCTGAGGCCCTGAGAGTTTCCTGTGCTGGGTTCAACTCTCAATAAACCCTCCTGTTCCATGCTGGCTGAGAGTCACTCCGGGCTAGAGAACAGGAGGCATCAAACTCCTTGGGGCTGAGGAGGCCTGGGGGGTCCAGAGCGTGTGGACTCCCTAAGGGGGCCCACAGCAGAGACAGACGTGCTAAGGCTCAGAGAGGTGCGGCTCCAGCAGGTGGAATGGCCTGACCCAAAGTGAGGGTGGACCCCCGAGAAGGGCTGTCTCACTGAAAGGGGCACCCCCCACAAACCACACGGGGCTACGGGTGGGCACGATCTGTGAGTCCGTGAC
Organism: Gopherus flavomarginatus; assembly: GCF_025201925.1. NCBI lineage: Eukaryota > Metazoa > Chordata > Testudines > Testudinidae > Gopherus > Gopherus flavomarginatus. Next base: position 13,517,054 of record NC_066636.1, read on the forward strand.
AGAGGGTACGTGAAGGGAGTGTGGAGCAGGATAGGGGGAACGGGGGATGATCAGTTGCTAGGGGGGGCAGGACGCAGGGGCCGGTTGGATCTGGGGTTGTGGGATGCGGGGTGGTTGGACCTGAAGAGGCGGGATGTGGGTGTGGGGCCTTTTGACCATGGGTCAGGGCAAGTCACGGGGCAAGGGGGCAGGTCAGACCCGGGCAGGGGGCACGTCACAGGGCCAGGGGGGTGGGACGTGGGGTGGGGGGCACTTGGACGCAGACGGGGTGGGGTGGGCGAGGTGGACCAGGGAGGGGCGGGACACGCGGGGGAGGGTGCGATACACAAGAGTTTGTGGAATGGTGCTGGGGGGCAGGAGTCTGAGAGGCGCTGTCTGTGAGGTCTCTGCGGGGGGAGGGGATGAGCCGGGGGGGGGTCTGACAGGAGCTGGCTGGGGGGTCCTTGCAGGGGTGCTGAGCGGGGGGCTCTGAGAGGGACTGGCTGGGGGGTCTCTGCAGGGGGAAGGAATGAGCGGGGGGGTCTGAGAGGTGCTGGCTGGGGGGTCTTTGGAAGGGGCGGTGATCAGCTGGGGGGGTCTTAGGTCGGGTGTTCTTGATGGCACTGACAGGTCGCATGTGGGAAGGATTATGCAGCCCGAACCCTTTTGCCACCCCAATACCCCTGGGGTTCAAACTGGGATTGGGTTTTTCCCAGCACTCCAGGCTGCGATTTGGGCTTTCTTGGTTAAGAGCCCCCCCATTGGCTTTTGGCCAGCTTTGGGTTTGGGCAGCCGCTTCTCACCTGTTGGCCCAGATTCAACACCTCTGCCGTCCCCACCTTACACTTCTCAGCTTTTACCGTCAGTCCTGCCTCCTTGAGGCAGCCCAGCCCCCTCTTCACCTGGGACACCTGTTCCTCCCAGGTCTGGCTAAAGACACACATGTCATTGTATGCCAGGGCCATGTTCTCCATTCCCCTCAGCTTCTCTAGAATCTCCCCAGGCCTAGGGATGGGGTAGGCATTGGACACTGTGATGGCTTTAAGCTTTCGATAGTCCCCACTAAACCAGATCATCCTGTCTCCCTTGGGGATCAGCCCCACAGGTGAGGCCCATGGGCTGTTGAACGGCTGGATGCCATCTAAAGCCAGCAGGTCCTTGACCTCTCTCTCCAGGTTCTGGGCTGCTTTCCCAGTGACTCTGAACAGGGAACTCCTGACGGGGAGATTGGGTCCCACCTCAGGGAAGAGATCCCCCCGGGGGTCTTCCCCCTTCTCCTCCCAATCCTCCCCTTCCAGGTTCAGGGGTCCCCTCACTCTCCTCCCGACCAGCAGCTCGAAAAGGGAAGAACCCTGTGGATTCCTGGGGCATCACCAGCTGCCTCCCGATTCCCCTCAGTTCTACTTCCCATTGGGGAGCCCATTCCTGGTCAGGAATCCCTTCTCCCGCAGGACTCTGTCCCTGCAGCCTTCCCCAAGAGGGTTTGCAGAGCTGTGGCCAGCAAGTTCCCTCAGCTTCTCCAAGGAGGGATCCCTCTGCATATCACCCCAATGGTTGGGAGGGGCCTGTGGACTTTTGGTAAGAGCGGGGGTGGGGCGCTGGCTTCCCTCCCCAGCTCTTGCAGGGGCCTGGGGAGTGGCGGATGAAGCAGGGGCGTGACTGTGGCTTCCCTTATCAGTGCTGGAAGGGGCCTGGGGAGTGGTGGCTCCAGTGGGGGCGGGGCGCAGTTTTCCCTCCCCAGCTCTGCGAGGGGACTGGGAGTGGCCGTTCATGCGGGGGCAGGGTGTTGTGTTATCATCCCAGCTCTACGAGGGAACCCAGTGCCCCGCCCCCGCAGGAAAGACAACGTCCCAGTCCCCTCGCAGAGCAAAGAGGGGAACCCAGCGCACCACCCCCGCAGGAACAGCCGCTCCCCAGTCCCCTCGCAGAGCTGGGAAGGGAATCGAGCACCCCACCCCCGCAGGAATGACAGGTGCCCAGTCCCCTCGCAGTTCAAGCGGGCGCGGGGCGCTGGGTCCCCTCCCCGGCTCTGTGAGGGTGTAGGTAGTGGCCGTTCAAGAGGGGGAGGGGCGCTGGGTTCCCTTCCCAGCTCTGTGAGGGGACTGGGGAGTGGCTGTTCCTGCGGGGGCAGGGCACTGGGTTCTCCTCCCATCTCTGTGAGGGGACTGGGACCTGGTCTTTCCTGCGGGGGAAGGGCGCTGGGTTCCCTTCCCAGCTCTGCCATGGGACTGGGGAGCGGCCGTTCTAGCGGCAGTGGGGCACGGCCTCCCCTCCCCAGCTCTGCCAAGAGGACTTTGGAGTGGCCGATCCAGCGGGGGCGGGGCGCTGGTTTTCCCTCCCCACCTCTGCGAGGGGACTGTGGGGCTGCCATACCAGCAGGGGCAAGACGCTGCTTTCCCTCCCCAGCTCTGGTAGGGGACTGGGGAGCGGACATTCCTGTGGGGGAGGGGCTCTGGGGTCCCTCCCCCGCTCTACGAGGGAACTGGGCAGCAGCCGTTCCAGCGGGGGAAGGGCGCTTGGTTCCCTACTCAGATCTGAGAAGGGAGTGTGGGGCCGTCATTCCAGCGGGGGCGGGGCACTGCTTTCCCTCCCCAGCTCTGCGAGGGGACTGGGGAGCGGCCGTTCCTGCGGGGCCGGGGAGCTGGGTTCCCTCCCCAGGTCTGCGAGGGGCCTAGGGAGTGGCTGTTCCAGCGGGGTGGGACACTAGGTTCCCTCCCCAGCCCTGCGAGGAGACGGGAGAGCGGCCATTCCTGCTGAGGCGGGGTGCTTCTTTCCCTTCCCAGATCGGTGAGGGAACTGGGGAGAGACCATTCCAGCGGGGGCGGGGCACTGCCTTCCCTCCCCAGCTCTGCCAGGATACTGAGGAGCAGCCGTTCCTGCGGGGGCGGGGCGCTGGGTTCCCTCCCCAGGTCTGCAAGGGGACTAGGGAGTGGTCCGTTCCTGCCGTGCTGGGCGCTGGGTTCCCTTCCCACCTCTGTAAGGGGACTGGGCAGCTGTCATTCCTGTGGGGGTGGGGAGCTTTATTCCTTCCCCAGCTCTGCGATGGGACTGGGGAACGGCCGTTGCTGCCGGGGTGGGGCGCTTGGTTCCCTTCTGAGCTCTGCCAGGGGACTGGGGAGGGAACCCAGTGCCCCGATCCCGCACTAATGGCCGCTATCCAGTCCCCTCACAGAGCCAGGGAGGGAAGACAGCGTCCCACCCCCACAGGAAGGTCCACTGCCCACTACCCCCGCAGAGCAGGGGAGGGAAGGCAGCGCCCTGCCCCCGCAGGAATGGACACTGCCTAGTCCCATCACAGAGCTGGAAAGGGAGCCCAGCGCCCCGTCCCCACAGGAATAGTTGCTCCCCAGTCTCTTTGCAGACCTGGGGAGGGAAACCAGCACCCCGCCCTCGTGGAACGGCTGCTCCCCAGTCCCCTTGCAGAGCCGAGGAGGGAAGGCAGCGCTTCGCCCCTGCAGAAACATCCAAACCCCAGTCCCCTCGCAGAGCTGAAGAGCAGAGGCAGTGCCCCACCCCTGCAGGAATGGCCGCTCCCCAGTCACCTGGCAGAGCTGGGGAGGGGAGGCAGCGCCACACCCCTGAGGGAATGGCCGCTCCCTAGTCCCCTCGCAGAGCCAGGGAGGGTACCCAGCATCCCTCTCCCTCAGGAATGGCCTCAACCCAGTCCCCTGGCAGAACTTTGAAGGGGAGGCAACGCCCCGCCCCCGCAGGAATGGCCGCTCCCCAGTCACCTGGCAGAGCTGGGGAGGGGAGGCAGCGCCACACCCCTGAGGGAATGGCCGCTCCCTAGTCCCCTCGCAGAGCCAGGGAGGGTACCCAGCATCCCTCTCCCTCAGGAATGGCCTCAACCCAGTCCCCTGGCAGAACTTTGAAGGGGAGGCAACGCCCCGCCCCCGCAGGAATGGCCGCTCCCCAGTCCACTGGCAGAGCTCGGGAGGGAAGTCAGCACCCCGCCCCCCCGAAACAGCTGCTCCCCAGTCCCCTCACAGAGCTCGGACAAGAACCCAGGGCCCCGCCCCCGCTGGAACTGCGGTTCCCCAGTCCCCTTGCAGAGCCGGGGAGGGAAGGCAGCGACCTGCTCCTGCAGTAACGGCCGCTCCCCAGTCCCCTCGCAGAGCTGGAGAGGGACACCAGCACCCCGCCCTCGTGGAACGGCTGCTCCCCAGTCCCCTTGCAGAGCCGGGGAGGGAAGGCAGTGCTTCGCCCCCGCAGAAACATCCGCACCCCAGTCCCCGCGCAGAGCTGGAGGGGAGGCAGCACCACACCCCCAAGGGAATGGCTGCTCCCTAGTCTCCTCGCAGAGCCAGGGAGGGTACCCAGCATCCCTCTCCCTCAGGAATGGCCGCTACCCAGTCCCCTGCAGAACTTTGAAGGGGAGGCAGCACCCCGCCCCCGCAAGAATGGCCGCTCCTCAGTCCTTATGCAGAACCCGAGAGGGAAGGCAACGCTCCGCCCCAGCAGGAACGGCCACTCCCCAGGCCCCTCGCCGAGCTGGGGAGGGAAAGCAGCACCTCGCTCCGGCTGGAACGGCCGCGCCCCAACCCCTGGCAGAGCTGGAGAGGGAACCGAGCGCCCCGCCCCCACAGGAACGGCCACTCCCCAGTCCATTCGCACAGCTGGGGAGGGAAGTCAGAGCCCCGCCCCCCCTGAAATGGTCGCTCCCCAGTCTCCTCACAGAACCTGGGAGGGAAGGCAGCACCGCGCCACCCCAGGAATGGCCGCTCCCTAGTCCCTTCACAGAGCCTGGGAGGGAAGGAAGAGCCCTGCCCCCGCTGGAACGGTCACTCCCCAGTCCCCTCACAGAGCTGGGAAGGGAACCCAATGCCCCATCCCTGCAGGAACGACCGCTGCCCAGTCCCCTCACAGAGCTGGGGTGGGGAGGCAGCGCCCCATCCCCGCAGGATCATCCGCTCCCCAGTCCCCTCACAGAGCTGGGAAGGGAACCCAATGCCCCATCCCTGCAGGAACGACCGCTGCCCAGTCCCCTTGCAGAGCCGGGGAGGGAAGGCAGCGCCTCGCCCCCACAGGAATGAACGCTCCCCAGTCCCCTCACAGAGCTGGGGAGGGGAGGCAGAGCCCCGCCCCCACAGGAACAAACGCTCCCCAGTCCCCTCGCAGAGCTGGGGAGGGGAGGCAGCGCCCTGCCCCCGCTTGAACATCCGCTCCTGTCAAAGTTAGACTCAGGACTCACAGGGTATGGCTACACTTGAAATTTCAAAGCGCTGCCGCATCAACGCTATGAAGTGTGAGTGTGGTCGGAGCACCAGCACTGGGAGAGAGCTCTCCCAGCGCTGCACATAAACCACATCCTCTACGGGTGTAGCTTGCAGCGCTGGTAGCCGCGCTCCCAGTGCTGCGGCATTGATTACACTGAGGCTTTACAGCGCTGTATCTTGCAGCGCTCAGACGGGTGTTTTTTCATACCCCTGAGCACGAAGTTGCAGCGCTGTAAAGTGCCAGTGTAGCCAAGGCCACAGTTTGTCAGACCACACTGTTTTATTAGCACAGCTCTCTGCTAATAACATCCAAATAATGTGAGCACCATGCAAGACACAAGCTGTCTTATTTATACAGATAAAAGAGCGAGAATTAGACAAAGGGACAAAGAAAGCAAAACAGTAAAATTCACCTGGGGCACAGCATGCATATCCTATTTCCTTACTAACTCTTATCGATCTAAGGCTAATACTTCACCAATTGCCCTTAAACGGTGCAATTGTTCTGTGTTAATGTCTGTATTCCTGACACCTGGATTGCAGCATTCCAACAATTTTGCTTAAAGGTACAGACAGCATTTCTTTAATCCTTTCTATTTTCACAATATAATTGATTCTACTTTCACAATCCGTCCTTTTGGTCAAGCGCATGCCATGACCAACAATTACTGGGTTCCACAAATTAACTGTTTCTTATCTCTTTGTTCATCACCAATATTCAAAATCATCATATTATCACTCTGTTTTGGGGCAGTTACCTGGGTGACACAATTCTGGATACAACAGGAGATTAACTGAAAGCATACAAAAATCACTAAGATTCCAAACAGGATAGTTAGGGCTCCCTGAAACAACCAGTTTCCTATGCCAGAGAAATTGAACAGGTTACTTAGCCACTTCCATAAAGAACTCGGCTCTACTTGGGGAAGATATGTGATTTGTTCTAAGTGTCTAGCGCCATCTATTACCTCATTGCTAGCGTCAGGTACAAACAGACAACATTGTTTTCCAATGAGAGCACAGCTCCCTCCTTTGGCTGCCAGCACTATGTCTAATGCCTGACGGTTTTGGAGGGCCACCTGTCAGATCGCCCCTGTTTCTTTGGCCAGGGCTCTTAAACTTTCTCCGGTTTTATTTGCCATTATTTTAACTACTGGTTGTAACCTCAGGAGCCTTTTTGCGTGGTGTATTACTCCCCCAAGTGGGATAAAGGAACTGCCAATAGCCTCTTCCCAGGTGTCATTACTGTTCCATATTGTGTTAAACAGATGAGGTCCTCCAGTGAGGTCTGGGGAATTGAGTGGGATAGCCTGGACAGGAACACCAGTTTGAGAGTGGGCTGGGATGTTGCTGCAGACCCAGCATTTAGAAATAATAAGGGTCTGAGCTATCCAAACTTGCTGCTGGATAAAAGAATTGCCATTGTTGTGGACTCCCCAGACCTTAAGACATCAGCAGTTGAGGAACAGGCACCACCAGAACCACATGTTGGAGGCAGGGCCCTTCTGGTTCTGACAACCTCAACTCAGGAAACCGCAGTCACAGTTTTATGTTCACCAGGCAGCAGGCGCTAGGCTCACTACTGCTTCTTCTTGGGCCTTGCTTTAGGTTGTCGTCTGTGATAAAGAAAACTAACCCCCTGCCCAAAAGCCGGGTCTTGATCAGGGTCGTAACTACATCAAGGCCCTAGGCCTCAATCGTACTAACATATAGCAGAGTAAGAAAATTGATTAATTACTAACTCACCTGAGGCTCACTCTCTGATTTTAGTATACACTATCCTAACACTACTATCATAACACTATTATATTACTAAATGCTGCTAAAATAATTAATGCTGCTATATGGGGTTAAAACTGAAAAATCCCTAAAATAACCAGTCTATCACTGCCAAAAAGACTAACAGCTGTTGGGTCATTATAGGTTATTAAGTAGCTCATGTAAGCATAAAATATAAATCATAATAACTCGACTAACAGAACAAACAATATGTATTTTTGGAACATAAGTTCCTCAAAATTGCTTAAGAAACAGCTGCTCAAACCGCAAGAAGAGGATAACCGGGGTGTCAAGGCCTTGGCAATAGAAGGAGCTTCCTAAGAGGAAGTAAAAAAGGACAAGCTTTGCAATTTTAGCTCTTTTTGCAATAATTGTTTTGAGAACATGTCATGTATCACCCAAATAAGGTAATGACAGATGTATAAGCTCATATGATAATTTGCGGTTTTAGGCTTTATAAGCACAGGTATCTCTGATGTAAGGTAGAGCGACTTACCTCTTGCTAGAGGAACTGTCGTCTCTCCATGCATATGCATGTATTCTCTGATTAATCAATAAAGGAGCCTCAGGCTGTCTGATCAACTCAACTCGTTGCTGGTCATTTTCCACGACATCTGCTTCTGGCAACCCTTATGAGAACGTAGATTGTAAGGTATTGCAGGCTGTTCCTCTACGTCTTCTTCTGGAGTCACAAGTCACTCTGCGTGGTCCTGAAGTGATGATTGGTTCACTGGGGGTGGTGCATTTTTACACGGCGAAGCATGTATCCACTCTGAGATGCCAGACAGTTTAACAGCCGTCGGGGTAGTAAGCAGTGCCTGGTGATTCTTTGATGTTCTTTAAGTCTCTTTACTACTTCTTCCTTGACTTTTGCTATAACAATGGCCTTGACACCTTTATCTTTTCCTGATGCATACATTCCTCATTCACACAAATAAATTGAGAATACAAACAGTAGTATTTTATATCGAGCAAAAAAGCATTGCAAATTAAACCTTGCTAAGTTTTACAATTAATAACCAAGACAATTTACGTTGAGACCCAGGCCTTCAATGTTTCTCTAATTTACTTAACATAGACACAATAGAGAATCCTGTCTCTTACTACCTAAATCGTAAAACAAAAAGTTAGAGAGGGCCCAATTTGTAATGCGTATGGGAAAACCCAATCTTATAGTCCCAGGGGGTCATTTCTTTCTGCTATGTAAAAAAGGTGGCTAGCAGGATGAAATCAAATCATACTTTAATTCTTATGGGACATTATAAAATCCTGCTCCTACATATCCCCCTTTTGATACTAAGATTATTAATCGCCAGTGTCACTTCTTATTTAGTCCACGTAATAGAAAATACTGGGAGGTGATTTGGGCCTGTGGCTTTAGCTTTGCATACATTTGTTTTATCCACCAGCACATTTTAAACATTTCAATTAAACACATACAATTTAAAACCAAAAACACAATTAGGGGTAGTAACATTAGTATGCCAGTAGTTGTGGGAGACAATCCAGAAAATATGTTATACCAATGGTAGGCTGTTATGTTTTTCTGCAGTGGCAATTCTTAACATGTCCCCATTTGTGTGTATAATATGAATGGTCCAATTTTCCACATTTTTTTTCTAGGAACTATGTTACCTTTTTACCTTTTAACAGATGATTGGTAACTGTTTGCCATTCAATGCCAAGATTGATAGAGAACTGAGCTAAATCAGTGCTTACAGTAAGCTGAGACTGTTTTGTTGTTATTGTGGTAAATAGTAAATGTGATTATTGGTAAACACAGTACTTACATTACATTTACATTTGTCTTCTGGTGGGTTGTTAACACTTTTTAAACACTTTCCCCCAAGAATTAACACATACACATAGCCCATTATACAGTACTTTGGATTATCTGAAAGACAAAAATAACATTTTTCTACCCCTTTTGGGATGGCATTGATTCTTTTCTTTTACAAATACCCTTGCTGATTGCAGGCAAAACAGAGGAATTACCCCCATATTTTCTTGTGTTTTTTGTTCTACAGGCAGGCCAGGTTTTAATGAGTTCTACTTTTTAAGGGTTATGCAGAAATTATTCCACTGTTTAGTTATTAAAGTCATGAGGTGGTGTACCTCAAGTTTTTCCTTTTATATAGCAGACCAAGTTTGTAATGTTTTCCTGCTGTGTTAAGCTTTAAGTTTATTCACAGCTAATAGCTGAGAAGCATCATTACCATATTACTTTAAAGGATTTTTCCAAAAATCATACACACTACAAGTTGTTACAGGGGTACTTACTAACATTAAAGTTATTTTAATGTTTAATATTAACAGTAACATTAGCATCAAATTTATTAAAGGTATCTTCTTATACCAGGCCTTTTATGTAGGCAATTTGTTTGCTGACCAGGTATGTTCTTTATTTGCAGCTTCTTTTATGCTGGTAGTTCTCATATTTCTTTATCAGTTAGGTAATTTGCATCAACAGAGGCTTGGCTTTTGGATTCAAAGCCATCAGCAGAGCTCAGAGATTCTGTCTTACACAGGGATCTGAAAAAGAAAACACAGCCTATTGCGGCTCTTTTTGGAGCCCTAACAGGATTTTAATTCAACAGCACGTTTCATTTGCATTTCTTTTACCCCTTTATACACTGCACATGTCCTAGGGAAAATGCACATTCCTTCTATACTATAACTTTTTTAAAACATTAGCCATATCAATTTTTACATAAGGTGTAACTGTTTCTTTTGTTCTTACAGAGTTTTCATGTACCCTTATCAAAGTGACAGTCTGATTACACAGAGCCATTTTAAGGCTCAGTGTTTTTAACATTGCTTTTTTTTGTTTTGTGCACCTCACCTCTGCTGTTGCTTCAAAGGGTCACTGTTAATTTCTTATTCTTTCATTACAGCTCTTAACTGCTATTGTTACAAAAAAAACCAGCCAAACAATAAAACTCCAGTATCTCTACCTATTCTCCTTGATTTTGATTGCCCTATTGCAGCCATGACTTGGTCTTTATTTAAAAACATTTTAATTTTGTAAAGAATCAAGATACCCCTTAAAGGTTAAGTGCTAAATCCCAAAGCCAAACAACACTAATTACCTGTATCTTGCAAAAAGCTCTGTCAGTTTTGCAACCTTGAATTAAAGAGTCAAATTAATTTGTAGTGGCATTAAAAACAAAAACAAAATCAATTTATCTTACACCTACAAAACAGGAGTTTTACAAACCAGATATGCTGGTTTAGATTCTTAGAACTTTACATATTTTCACAGACAAATAGATACATACACATTTTCTTTTCCTTAACATTTCTTTACACTGATTGGTTTTTAAATAGCTGTATATATATACCCTGTATATATATATATATATATATATATATATATATATATATATATATATATATATATATATATATATATATATATATATACACATATATACACTGTATATATATATATACACACTGTATATATATATATATATATATACACTGTATATATATCTATATATATACACACTGTATATATATCTATATATATATACACACTATATATATATATATATATACACTGTATATATATATATACACACACACACACTGTGTATATATATATATATATATATATATATATATATATATATATATATACATACATACATACACACACTGTATATATATATATATATGGATTATTTACAGGCATTTTTCTGGAAAAAGAACCCATTTTCCCTTCAGAATGGCTGCAAAGAAACCAAGAATTCTTTCTCTTTAACATGGTCCTTTTTAACATTTTCCACAAAATTTAACTGCTTAATTCTCTTCAGCCTCTGTAGAGTTAACTTTTCACTCCTTTCTTAAATCACTTGTTTATGTCCCAAAATGACACCTTTATCATCTCAGATTTCACCATTTTAAGTATTGTTCCAGGGGTTCATGCCTGCACTTACTGCTTTTCTTACTCCTGACACTATTCCCTTAGGGCTTTCAACCTGTTTCTTTATCTGTTGCTTGCCTGCTTGTCTGGGCCCGATCCTGCTTTTTTTTTTTCCAACGAACTGTTTGTGAGTGATATTGTGGTCATTTCACAATTTTGAAAGAAATGTTCAAGGAAAGGGCCCAGGAAGGGTGGGAGCTAGTTGAGGAGCCCACCCTCCTTGCTGAATTGGTAGTGGAACACTAAAGAATCAGTTTTTGAGGCAGACAACAAAGGGGAACAAAACAAGGGGCTTTTTGTCCTTTTTACAATGAGATGGGAGTATGAAGGGGGTTGGATCGATCCGGGGTTTGGAGAACAGGGTAAAGGGGAGCGCTCCGTCTGATGGTGGGAGAGGAGGCCTTTAATAAAGCTTTTAACTTATTATTTGAATAATTGAGAGAGGCAAGTTTTGATTTTGTCCACCTACAATTTGCCTCTTGCCACCACTGCATGAAACAATTAACCTCTCCTTTAGGAAATTTAGTTTTAGGTTGACCGAGTTTGTCTTTTAAGACGTGCACTCAGTCTTTGTTCCAAGATTTTAACAGTCACCACTGAGTTTTGGGATCCCCCTGAGTTAGCCTAGACCATTTTTCCAGAAATTTACTGGAGTCTGGACCCTTTTTACAGGAGTCCGGGCCCATCCTAAATACATAAAATGAGCCGGCGTTCATTTAGGGAACTGTCCCGACTTAGACGTCTGGTTACCAATACAGGAAGACTTCACACACCAATCACACAAGAAGGAAATTCATTTTCATCAGAGCGATGTCCAGTGCAACACCCAAAAGGAGCCCACAGGCTACTGCCTCAATTGCCCTTGCTTACACACCAGGGGTTTTACCCAAAGTGCGGTGCGGCTGTGATGGTGCAGATTCCACTCACTCAGACCACGGGGACAGGAACCCCATGGTCGGCCGATCCTCAGACAGAGATGGCACCCAGACTCAAACACTTCACAAGAGGATGGATAGACACAGAGACAGGACAGTCCTCAGTCCAGACAAAACACAGAAATAATTACCTGACCAGATTCCTGATATCAGATCCCGGGATCCCTACCAGAACAGAGTGGGAACCAACAGGTTCGATGGCATAGACTTCACTTTGGTCGTGCGCCTTTCTGCCCTAGTGGAGGACCGCTCGGGCCAAATACCCAGGTGCCGGCTGCCACGGTCATCCTACAAAAACAGTCAGGAATCACACAGCCCCAGTGAAGACGGTTGCCATCTCGGTGGAACCTCCAAATTATCAAAGTTAGTATCAGGACTCACAATTTGTCAGACCACTCTGTTTTATTAGCGCAGCACTCCGCCAATAGCACCCAGGTAATGTGTGTGGCCATGCAAGACCCAAATAGTCTTATTTAAACAGATAAAAGAGCAGGAATTAGACAAAGGGACAAGGAAAGCAAAACAGTAAAATTCACCTGAGGCACAGCATGCATATCCTACTTCCTTACTAACTCTTATCCATCTAAGGCTAATACTTCACCAATTGCCCTTAATCGGTGCAATTGTTCTATGTTAATGTCTGTATCCCTGACGCCTGGATTGCAGCATTCCAACAGTTTTGCTTAAAGGTACAGACAGCATTTCTTTAATCCTTTCTATTTTCACAATATAATTCATTCTACTTTCACACAATCAAATGAGGGAGTCCCATCTTCTGTGTGAGCTGCAACGGTCTGGGCCAGAATGGGATGGAGCTAAGGAGAGAGCAGGATCCCACAAAGAGTCAGGGAGCAGAGCTGCACAGGTGTAGTGCCAGAAACTGCTACATGTAGGAATTTGCAACCTGTAGCAGTTAATGATACCTAAGGTTGTTTTTATTTGCTGACTTGTCCTAATTTGCTAAAACTTGACAGTGGTCTCTAGCAAAGGCCAGTCCCTGGCCCCTTGGTCCAGACATTTGCATTCACATCAGGCTTCAAGTTGAGAATCATTTCTCATTCCTGCTCTGTGAGAGGGGAGACTGCACATGGCTAAGCAAAGCGAACAAACCCCAAAGCCCTCCCAGAGCTTTGGGAGCCAGGTTTGCTGCGGGAAATCTTCAAACCTGGGCATTGCGATGATTGACCAGCTCATCGTGATTATTTATTCTGTGGTATTGAAGCCTTATTATACTCATGACTGAGTGGTTAAGGTGTTAGAATTGATAAGTCCAATAATATTCCCCTCTGTAGGTTTGAATCCTGCTCACAACCTCTCACTTAGGCAATACCTTTATACAAACAGATGCTCTCAATTCTCTCCCCACCCCAAGTAAATCCTGCTCTGCTCCTTTCATAGAGATCCCTGGGGCACCACCTCACACTGTGTCCCTGAGGTGTCAGGCAAACTCCCAGCAGCTGAAGTCTCTGCCACTCATCTGGTGCCCCATAGATCAGCCACAGCCCTGGTTCTGCTCCTCTCTTTAGAGCATGAAAGGAGCCGAGTCAGTGAATGCATGGGTGCTATGAGGCTGCAGAACCAACAGGAGGAAAAAAAAAGGTGCTCAGCACCCACTGGCAGCCAGCTCTGCCCCTGCTTTGGGCCTTGTGGACAAGCTCCTGCTCTTCCCCCTCAGCACCTCCCCCTGCCAGTGATCAGCTGTTCAGTGGGGAGGAGGGAGAGGAATGGAGCAGGAAGATGCAGGGCAGGAAGGGGTCGGATTTGGGGGAAGGGGTGAAGTGGGGAAGGGCAGAAAGGGGGGGATTTGTCCCAGGTCCTGCACCCCTCTAGGGCCAGCCCTGAAGGAAGGCACTGACTATTACAGTGGCAATAAAACTGACCAGCATTGCGGGGGAGACTGAAGATCAGCTCTCATCAGGTCTCTTCTCTCCCCCACGGTGAGCCAGACACTGCTGTCTCCTGGCTCTCACTCTAGCAGCTGGATGCCAAGGAGCCATTTCCCCACAGGAAGTGCATTGAGTGCCCCTGTGGTGCTGGGGGGGCTTGTGCTGCTGCTGCCTGTGGGGCTGGCAGGGGGGTTGATGTCTGCACAGACTCTCAGCTGCCATGCCGGAGGGGGCACTTGAGACCTTACCAGACTGGCTCACTGAAGACGGGGGGTTGACAGACCAATACAGACTTTCTCCAGAGCCCAGAGCAGCATTCACCCATGCAGCCAGGCAATGAGCATTTACCACAGAGTGGAGCCAAGGGGGAGGTGTCAGCTGCTGTTCCAGCTCCTCGAGGACAGGCCCTGTCAGCCAAGAGACACTTCTTACTCACCACAGCTAAGGTCGTCTGGTTCCTCTCGTGCGAAAAGTATGGAGCAGCCATTTGTTTTCCTGTTTGTGCTCCTCTGTGATGTGAAAATCGGGGAGGGGAGGTAGAAGCCCCACTTCCCTTCCTAAATGATGTCCAGTGGGGGAAGCCAGGACAACAAGGTGGGGCAGCAAGTGGTGGCCAGACTCTTACTGTCAAGATCTAGTCTAGCTCATGGTCCAGCTCAACTTCCTCCCCGCATCACTGGCCCCCAGTCCCCTTCTGCCACCAGGTCAACCCGGGAACTAAGGCAGGAATGGTGTGAGGAAGCAAGTCAAGCTGAGCATGGCAGACAAAAGCGAGTCTTGTCTTCGTGGGCCACTCACAATGACGTCCTTTTTGTGTGCCATGGCCATGGCTGTTAAAAACATCCCAGACAGAGAAGCAGCAGGCCAAAATAGCATTATGCAGGTACCAAAGTAGCTCAGTTAGGCAAGCATTAGTGTGAAAATCTAAAGGTACCTGGTTCAATCCGTGGCTTTAACAGCCCTTTTATCTTTCTTTGTGTGGAGGTGGCTTGTATTCTGGGAACGCAGCAGCACCTTTACCTGAAGTGAATCCCTGATTTTGAGATCCCCAACAAGACAATGGAGCATGGACTTCTGCCCCAGTTGGCCCACCTGACCTTTTAAAATCAGAGATGGGAGCTGTATTTCCCATGCGACTTATTGGTTGACCCAATATGGTGGGAAGAGAGTGAGGCAGGGTGGCCCTCGGAGATGGTGCCAGAGGGGGCAGGGACTGGGGACAAAAGCTCCTCTCCACAGCTGAGCGAGGGCAGTACTGGAGAAGGGGCATCTGTAAAAGTGTCCACGTGGAACGTGGCAGGGATTGGAGGGCCCAGGAGGAGATTGTAGGATGTTCAGTGACTTGGAGAAGCTGGACTTGGACATGGTGTGCATTCAGGAAATGCACAGTAACAGCTTTAGGGTGGCTTGATGGGCAGAGGGTGATTAGAGGAAGGGCCTGTCTTTCTGGCCCTCCTGGCCAGGGAAGAATGATGAGGTTGGAGTCTTGTTCTTCACATTTGCAGTACTCCATGGCACTTGTTACCGCTAGATTAGTGTTCATGGTCCCCAGTTAAGGTGTGAAAGGAACTGGCTCCCTTCCTCTGGACTACACAGTGTTTGGTGTAGGGAGTGGATTTTAATTGTTTCAGACGGCCTGAGGACTGCTGGTCCCATTTTCCCAACTGTCAGAGGAAACTCTTCTATGATGACCACTCCCTGGTGCAGGTTTGTAGTGAGGTCGGTTTAGAGGACATGTCTCTCCATAGTGGAACCAGTGGAGGGCAGGAGGTAGCCTCCAATTCCTCTGATCTGAGCGTGCACCAGACACAGATGCAGTACACCTTTCTGCAGGTATAGGCGAGGAGTCACACTGACTTACGTGAAAGAGAGCACGTCGACAGCCCAGTTGCCACCCTCTTCCTCTTGCCCAGGTTTAATAGTCATGGATAGGTAGGAGGGAGGAAGAGTCCCAGGCTGGACCCCAGTACACCTCTCCTCCTCTGGGCATCTGAAGCAGAGGCAGCTGGTGCTGACAGCTCCAAGGGAAGGCTTAAAAGCCACAGAGCAATTGAGGGAGGGGCAAGAGGAGGGGAGGATTTCCCCCAAGAGGCTCTTTTCCAGCTGCTGAGAAGCGCAAAAGTACCTGGTGTTTGCTCTTGCGGTGAAAGGGGTTAATACATTTAGGCGGCCTGGCTAGCTCAGCTGGCAGCACCTCTGGCTCTTACTCTGAAGGTTGAAGTTACAATTCCCTGTCTGGGTGCTTGGGGCTCCTCTTCAACAATACAACACACAATCTGCTTAAGCCCCCACCCAGTAACCTGGGGAAACTAGCCCTGGCCACTGGGTGCCTCTAAGAGGCGATACTTTCCCCACTCAGACGCAATGAGTGTAGAAAAGAAACTTTAAGAAAAAGGAGGAAACTCACCTTGTATTAACTTGGGAAAACACCACAATGAAGATTCATAACACAACACTTTGAGCAAAACACCCACCCACAGCCCTCTAGGCAGTGGCCTTTTGCCTCCAGCTCTTAAATCCAGACACCAAAAGCTCTGTGGATGTGCCCCTCCCTTCACTGCACCTCACCCACAGCTGCTGCTCTGGGTCAATGAAAACCCAGAGTTCACCTCTCACCTCCCGGGGGGAAAGCCCCTTTCTCTCTCCACTGTCTGGCCATATTGCCGGCCACTTGCCGTTCCACCCTGTCACCGCTCTGCTGGCCCCTCTCTGCTCTGGTACGTCTTGTGGTCCCACCAGGAGCGGAACAGGCTCCCTAAAAGTAGTGGCCACCAGAGCCCGAACAGTAGCTCCATCCCTTCCACTCGAGGCCATGCCCCTGCACCACCCCTTCTCCCGAAGGCCCCGCTCCTGTGCGGCCTCTTCCCCTCAAGACCCCACCTCCTGCTCACTGCTCTTCGCCCCCTCCCCCCTAACTCACCCTTACGGTCATTACAAAGTGGCAAGGCAGAGCTCTCCCATTTTTAAAAGTTCTGGGGTGTTGTTCCCCCCTGTTCAGGCACCCCTGGGGCCCTGCACTTCACACAGCTCTCCCTGATTTCAGCTGTTAGTGAGGAAGCCTCACTGCTAGCGCAGACTGGGCAGTTTCTTTTATGAGAGACACTGTCCCAAAGCAGGACTAATGCTTAGACCTGGTGATCAGTGATTTCAGATCTGTTGGTCTGCAGCAAGACTCTACAGTGAGTCTTAATCAGCTCTGTTATTACACAGAGACGAACAAAAGGGTCAAATGGTGCCTTGAAGCCTTAAGAAGAATCCACCCCACCAAGTACAACACTTGTCGCTATCTGCTCTCAACCTCACTGAGAATGTTTTGGGGTCACTCCTTACATTTATCAACCTAGGGAGAATCACAGTTAGCAGACTGATTCTCCAGTGGCACAATTGGTTAGTGTACAGTACTTATAGGGCAGTTCTGAGAGGAGCTATGCTGTGGTTGTGAGTTCTAAACCGCACCTGGAGTACTGGTTTTCATTAACCAAATGGCATCATCCCCTCATTTGGCCCTGTGGAATGTACAATTCCAGCCCAGGGGACACTGAGGCAGGGGAGAAGTTAAAAATGCCCCTTCACTTATTAGCTCCTCTCCAGAGGGCAGGTCAGAATCTACAATCCTTTCTCCTCCACCAGTACCTGTGCCAGGATCCCTCCAGCAGAGCCTGGAGTCCTGCCCATGGCGTCTGTACTATTGACAAACCCTAAGTGACAGGGACAAAACACTCAAATCCTGCCTGGTGCAGGGTGCCAGGTTTGCGCTTCAAATTCTGTCGTTCATACATTTCCAGGCCGGGGAATATCCCACAACAGCATTTAATGGGAAGCTGCCTGCACAACAGTTACACTGCACAGAGCTGCTATGGAGGAAGGGTGGGAATTGGTAACATTTTGAGCATTGTTTGGGAAATGAGCTTTTTTTTGTGAGGTTAATAACTATTTCCTCAACTTTATTTACTCAACTTAAAAATGGGTGTCACTTGATTTTTGCATCTCCCTGTGAAACTATAACTGGCACGTATGGCTTTCTACAGGGGGTCATGATGTTAAAGTTGGGGAATTCAGTCTCTGTACTTCTGGAGGAGTGTTGCTTTTTAAACTGCCTCACTGCCAGGCACACCGTGCTGTTAGCTGCACCCACTGTCATTGCCAGGGGCCGTTGCTGAACCCTGGGCGGCTGCACTGCCGTGCTGGGGTTACTCTGCAGGGGGAGAAGCTGCTGGGGAGCAATGTAGAGCAGGTGCAGGAGGGAGACGGGGTCACTATTCACATTCTGAACTGCATAATTTTCCAAATTTGGGAATAGATTCATAGATTCATCCTCCAGCAAGTGACCCCGTACCCCATGCTGCAGAGGAAGGCGAATGTCTGAGAACAATTCTAAGGGGAAGGTGAATGCAGAGCTATGACACTGGAGATGCCCAGACCTCCAATGGGGGCAGCATGGAAATTAATAATGGGAAGATCATTTGCGAAATTAGCCTCCACTGACACGATTTGTCTCTGTTCCTATTTTATGCTGTGGTGTTAGTTAGAGGAATCAGTACAGATTTTTTATTATATGAATTAAACACTTAATTTTATGTAACCAAGCCAAAAACTTAGTGTCACTTATTTTTTCTCTGTCCTAGCAAGAATGAATTGAATTTTGTGACTTTCTGGAAAGTGCAGGGAGATTAAATGCAGGGAATTCAGTCTCTGTGTTTGTGAGCTGATGTTTTCCTCTCACAGGTCAGTTCCTGCATTGAAATACCAAGAGGAATCTAAGGGCTGGTGTATGCTGGGCACTTAACTGGCAGAGCAACGTCTCTCAGGGTGTGATCTGCCCCGCAACCCACAGAGTTAAGGTGACCTAAGCCCTGGTTCGATAGTGCTAAAGAAAAGTAAGAACTGTTCTGTCAATGTAGCTATTACAGGGATGGGAAAACCCCTCCAGTCACTGTCTGCTCCAGAGAGCTATAGCAGTGCCACAGCAGTGTTTTAAGTGTAGATAGAGTGAAACTAGATCTGGCTCCAGTTCACACTGTGGATGCCCAGATACTAAAAGTGCAAAAACAACAACAACAACGTTGTCAGGATTTGAACCCTGTGCTGGGAAACCACAACGGATTTCTACACCAGCACCTTAACCACTCAGCCACAACTACTTAACATACACTTGTTTCACTACATGATGGTTCTGTTCTCACTGAATTGTCATTCCCATTGTTTGCTCAGACCAGCTTCCCCAGCACACTCACGGCTGCGCATCAGTGTAAGTGTGTCCTTGGCTGAACAGTGAGAATTCCTGCCCATTTCCCTTCCGGCTGGAGCAGGATGAGAGTGTGTTTGTGCGAACGACATTGCTGTAGAATGTTCTTCATTCCCCACTCTGACAATTCAGACAGTCTCTTTCCTAGTCAAATCTCCAGCACATCGTTCCAATAGCAGGGGGCAGGTTTTCTCTGGGGCACTGAAATATTTCCGGGGGCTGGTGCATGAACTCAGCCTTGCATTTCACCCTCGATGTTTCATGGACGAACAACAGCAGCAGAAAGAAAGAGCCGAGCCAATATCTCCCTGGCAGGGATGCAGGTACCACATCCCCTCTGTCTGCCCATCGCCACTGCAGGAGAGAAGGGTTCACTGGAATCGAGTTCCCTGGCTCAGACCAGAGACACAGGGATGTTTTGCTGTTCATGGATCTGTGCAAAGGAAATTCTGTCTCTGTGTGAAATTGAGGTAGCAAATGAAATGTCCACATGGTGGCCCAATGCCCTAAGGAATGTGGGTGAAGGACTCAGGCTGGGAAATGATTTAACAGGGGTTTGTTTCAATTTATTGCCCTGATTAAAAACTATGGCTAAAATGCAGCCATGTTGTTAGTACTTGTATCTGTGTAGGGACACCCCAGTGGGTGTTAAGTCCATTGCCTTCACCAAGAGCAGTTGATTATTTTATCAAGGCACAAATTTCTTGTCAAGGCCTAGAATCCAGAGAAAACAATACACTGATGATAAGAAGAAGTACATAAAAATATTTTGCAGCCACCATGGGCGTAACTATGATGTGTCATGTTTCACTTTTTATATCTGGCGCCACCTCCTTTCCCTTTCACCTTGTAGTTGACCAAGGGCAAAGTTGAACGTCTCTTCAGTTACCAGGGAGTGTTTATGTCCATCCCTGCAAGCTACACAGGGGTTTGATGTTGCTGCTTTCAATCCTCTGGCTCTGCTGGGATAAGGAACAATTCAGGCTGTCACTGATCTGAAGGAGGAAGATCAGTTCTTGACAGGGAGAGGGACGCCTCCTCTTAAACGTGTTTGTCTGGCTGACAGTCCTGCTTCCCAGGTCTTGCCCATGGGGCTTCAGCAGTTTTGGGACCAGTTCACTTCCTTGGCCCCACCTGCTGTCCCCAGGCGCTCCCCTCCAGGGGCCCTGGCAGTGCAGTATCTGCCTGCTTGCTCCAGTGGCTGCTGGCCCCTCCCCATGGCAAGGTGGGGCAGAGCTGTGCCTCTACGCGCTGCCCCCACTCCAAGCCCCTGCAGCCAATGGGACACTGTGGGGGTGATGCCTGGGGGCAGCAGCATGCGGAGGCCCCCCAGCCTGCCCCGCCTTGGAGCCCCAGGTAAGCGCCGCACCCGACTCCCTCCCAGAGCCTGCACCCTCTCCCTGCACACACCCCCTCCCACCCGCTCCAATCTCCCTCCCAGAGCCTGCACCCCCTCCCTCCACACACCCGCTCCAATCTCCCTCCCAGAGCCTGCACCCCCATCCCTCCTCCTATTCCCCCTACCCCTGTCCCAGCCCGGAGCCTGCACCCAGCACCCAAACTCCATCCCAGAGCCTGCACCCTAGAACCCCTCCCCCACCCAAACTCCCTCCCAGAGACCATCCTCTCACCCCTTCTGCACCCAAACTCCCCCCAGGGACTGCACCCCTCCTGCACCCCAATCCCCAGCCCCAACCCAGGGCCTGAACCCTAGACCTCCTCCCCCAATCTCCCTCCCAGACCCTTAGGCAGATGGGGGGCAGAGTTTTGAGGGGCAGGTTCTGAGTGGTATGAGTGACATTATTGGCCCACTGTGAGGATTGGAGGACTGGCACTGGCCCTACGGTAAATTGAGGTTGAGACCCTGCTTTAAGGGATTGGAGCAATGCTGGAGAGACTGACGGGCAGGGAGCTGGGGAGGCTTGTGTGCTCCAAGCAGAGTTGTTGTTGTGCTCTGGTGACACAGAGCGGGGGTGGGGAGTTTGTAAGCTGTGGTGTTTGTATAGAGAGAAAGTTTAGTAACCCCTAGCTTAAAAACTGTTCCTGCTCTGAGCTACACATAACACTCTTTGTTGCGAGTATAGATCAGTGGGTGAATGTTTCCCTGCAGGATAATAGGTTCCTAGTTACAATCCAAGTGATTCCCTTGAAAAATTTTTTTGAATGAAAATCGATTTCCAGACCCATCTCCAGTATGTTCAGGAGTTCGCTGAATGGGGATGGTTGAAATGAATTTAAACACTCAGCATTTTCCTGTGCAAATGTATAAAGACCTAGCAGAGCTGTCCAGCAGCTGAAATCAGTTCCAGTCCTCGGTGTCTCTGTATCTGAGGCATGTGCGACACCTCTGTGGTGATGACTGGAGAAAAAATGCTGGATTCAATGAAAGATGAGACCATAGGAGGGGAAAGTGAACGGCAGCACCACACAGGGTCATAACACTGAGATACGGGGCTTCGCTGTCACTACTCCTGTGTTTTCCATCATTTATATCCTAAGGAACACACCCTTCCCCTCCCCCACACACTGTCACACACAACCTTCTCCCCTTGAGCCCAATCCAACCCTCCCCCTCTCCCACACACACTCCACGGGACACAGCGCTCGGTGACTCACCCAGATGGGGGCTTGTCTCTGCATCTCCCCAACAGAGGAGCAGAGAGCCGAAAGGGCCACAGGAGACCAATGGAGCTAGGCAGGAATAGAAAAGACTTCCCCTCCCTTCCCTTCTCCTGAATCCAGTTAATCTCACCCATGGGTCATTCCTGCCCCGGGTGGGCTCAAAGCACCAACCTTCCCCTCAGCAACGGAAGGTGGGAACCAGCTCTATCACACAGAAGGAGGCTCCCCACCTCTGCTGCTGCCATTCAGCAGCCATTAATATTGATTTGTTTTTGTTAGTGCAACCCCCTCAACCCCTAATCCATCCATGAATCAAGGAGGCAAGACCCTCAGCTGGGAACCAGAGGGGCAATGGGTTAGTGTACAGGACTTATAGTAGCCTTCCTGAGTGGAGTGATGCTGAAGTTGTGAATTCAAACCTCACCTAAAGCACTAGTTTTCTTTAAGCAAATGGGTTCTGCCAATCAGTTTGCCTTACAGAAAATACAACTGCAGCTCAGAAGACACTGAGGTCCCCTTGCTTTACAGAGAGCAGGGCAGATTCCATAGATCTACCAGGCTCTGCTCTCTGCCAGCCTCCAGGGTCAGGCAGAACCCAGAGCACTGCCCCTGACTCCCCCTCAGTCTTTGCTCCACAAACCACATGTGTGCTCACCCTCTTCTCTGTGAGACTCAAACCCTGCCCGACTTTCTATATGTTGATGTGGTTTTCGTCTGTCGTGTTGATGTGCATGTGGGTCCTGTGTGATTTTGGTGGATGACTGCCATAGTTTTGGGTGAGTGTGTGTATGATTTTTGCATACAGATTGGTTTTTTGCTTAGTATTCTTTTGGTATGTGGGTTTTGTGCCTTCTTGTTGTGGGCTTTTGCTGGATTTTTTGGTGTGGATTTGTTCTTTCTATATTTTGTGTGGCTTTCCCTTTTGTGTATATGGCTCTGTGTGCTGTGTGGGTTTGTGTGGGTTTGGTTTTTGTTATGTCTGTGTGGGCCTGTGCAGTCTGTGATTTTCTTTTTCTTTCTGTGTGTTTGTCTCTCTGTTTGTATCTTGATGTGTAAATTCACTGGATTTTTTCACAATCTTCACAGCTTTGCCAATTTTCCCCAGGAATTTTTCTCCATTAACAAATTCTCACGTGTTCCCTACCAGTTGGTGACCATTGCCCCAGGGGCATGTCAGTCTCAGAGTCCTGATTTCCCATTGACCCTTCCCCCTTTTATTGGGACTGGGAACTAGCCAACCAAAACCCCACTAAGTTATAGTAAAGGGCCAACAGTCCCTTACACGAGCCAGCCCCATGAGGGTCACCGATGGCCAGAAAAGGCAGCACAAGCTGGCCCCGTGGTGTAATGGGCAGCACTCAGGACTCTGAATCCTGCAATCTGAGTTCAAATGTCAGTGGGACCTGGTATTGATTTGTGGTAAAGCCCTGGAGCTCAAAGTGCTCAATTTCCCTGTCTCTAGTTGTTTAAGAGTGAGTCTTTTCCCTCCTGCTGAGTGACTCACACCCACTGGAACTAGGTCGTTGGTTGAGATGGCTGCAATGGATTGGGGTGTAGTAGTGGCTACGGCTGCCTGTAGTCCTGTGGTTTGACCTGGTTGGGATTCTTGCTGCTTCACACGATGCCCACAAGTTTGGCCCTTGTGCTTGCTGCCACACCTTTCCTCTGGCCCACACGGCGCTTGAAGAAAGGAGTGCCAGGGCCAGGATTAATAGTCAGGGCTTGGCAGGAGGGAGGGTGGAGCCCAGCCTGGAGTCCCTCACACCTTCCCTCCTCCTGACACCTAGAGCAGAGGCGGCTGGTGCAGACAGCTCCAAGGGAAGGTTTATAAGCCACAGAGTAACTGAAGGTGGGACAAGAGGAGGCGAGGACCATGCCCTTGCATGGCCAGCAGACAGCCACAAAGACCCCCGGCCAGGCTGCTCCCTGCCATACCAAACACCCACTGAAAGCGACCCACAGACCAGCATGCGGGGCAGCTGTTGATGCTCTGTGGCCAACATCAGAAGAAGGTAGGAAAGCAGGGCCACCCCCTGGTGTGGCCTCCGTCTGTTCCCACTCATAGTGCTCACTTTTGCCATGGGGCAGGAGATTTTACCCCAAGAGGCTTTTCCCCAGCTGGCAAGAAGCAGAGAAACACCCAGGCTCCCAAGGTGCTATTTACCAACCCCCTGAAGCACAGGGGCAGGTGCACACTTGGAAGAGGGAAACTGCTCTACACGCCAGCCCGGGCAGCCGCCCATTATCTTTGGCAAGTCAGGAAGGGCAAAGGCTAGACTGGAAGGACCTGGGGCTCATGCCCCAGCCTTTGTGACACCCAACCCCCAACTCCTTCCCGGGGCTCTAGCTGGAGCCAGAGCATTGGCCTGAGCCGCCAAGAAGAGGTTCCAGCCCTGAAGGGAGCAGGACTTTCAGCATGAAGGTAAAATTGCAGCAACACAACCATGAAGCAACTTGAACTCTCAATGCCTGCTCTGAAGTCAGATCCCTTATCCATTAGGCCACATGAAAATAGCCCTTCCAAGCACTTCTTTAGAAAAGGCAGACACTGTGTTTCTCAGGTCTTCTACTGAGGGGGGCCGAGACTCTCTGGGCACAAGAAGTAGAGTTCCCAGCAACACATGAGAATTAATTCTATGGAGCCAGGTGCAGGACTTTGGCAGAGAGGCTCAGGCGTGGCGGATTGGGGTGCAGTGGACGGGCTGGCTGTCTAGGTGAGGAGATTTAGTGACCCTCAGGTGCAGGTTGGAGGAAGAGGAGGAGGAATTGGCAGTGGCCGTGGAGAAGAAGAGGAGGGGTGGAGGTTCTTAGCAAGCCTGGCTAGCTCAGTCAGTAGAGCATCAGGCTCTTAATGGGAGGGGCCAGGGTTTGAGCTGCTGTCCAGGGACTCAGCTTTTAAGTTGCCTTGTGTGCCAGGAGCCAAATGATTCCTGGTGGTGCCCAGAGCCATGTGTGGGACAGAGAGGCTGAGACTTGTGGCACCTGCTCTGCGGCAGGGATCCTGGCAACTCAGACTCAGGGAAGGCTTCTGCACTCAGAGCTGCTGACTTTGAGAGTTCCCGGGCAGTGCTCAATGCCTGCTCCACCTCAGGCCCTGCCCCCAAACCATCAAAATCTCTTCCTAACCCGCCCCTTTCTCTCCTCACTCCTCCAGCACACCCCTTCAATGGCCAGCGGGAGGCGCTGAAGCAGAAGAGGAGGAGCTTGTCGGCCAGGCCTGCTAGCAGGTGGGAGGTGCAGGGGCGTGCTGGGCAGCTTTTTTTTTCCCTCTGTTTCTTCTGCAGCCATGTAGCACCCATGGAGTCGCTGACTTGGCTCCTTTCACACACTAGAGAGAGGAGCAGAACCAGGACTATGGCTGATCTAGGGGGCACTAGGTGAGTGGCAGAGGCTTCAGGTGCTGAGAGTTTGCCTGACCCCTCAGGGGCACAGTGTGAGGTGGTGTCTCAGGGATCTCTGTGAAAGGAGCAGAACATGATTTATTGGGGTGGGGAGAGAATTGAGAGTGTCTCAGGGGTTGTAGAGAGGTATTGCCCGTGTTAGAGACTAGCTAAAACACAGGCCTTGCTGTAAGCAGGATTTGAACCTGTGCAGGGGAACCCTATTGGATTTCAACTCCAACACCTTAACCACTCAGCCATCACGGCTGTGAGGACAAAATTGCCCCACTGCCAGAGAAACTGGTAAAGAATCACAATTCCCAGGCATGAAGTCATCTGAACTACAGAATTCCCACCACAAACCTGGCTCCCAAAGCACAGGGGGGATTTGGGGTTTGTTCTCTTTGCTTAGACATGTGCAGTCGCACAGAGAGCGCGTTTAAAAGTCTCCCCTCCCACAGAGCGGGAATGGGAAATGATTCTCAACTTGAAGCTTGATGTGAATGAGGATGTCTGGGCCACAGGGCCAGGGACTGGCCTTTGCTATAGAAACCAGTGACACACAGAACTAGGCTAAGGAAAATGTTTCCTGGAGTCAGTAGCTGGAATAGCAGCAGTATTGTGCAGAGAAATGTCTCACAAGAGGAGTCAGCGCATTGGTGGTTCAGTAGCAGAAGTCACAGATACAGCAGGGGAGGTCTGTGGATCGGGAGTGAGGGGCACTGGCAGAGCAGTGAGAGGGGAGCCCAGGGCTGGGATAACAGGGGCTGTGGGTCAGGACAAGCAGTTCTGCGCGGAGTGTTCAGAGCTGCCCTGTATCTGCCCTTTCTCTGCACCGTCCCTGCTCCCAGAATGCACCAGGCCCTGGACTGAACTCTTCCCCTGCAGGCTGAGCTGGTTTCGTTTGCTGTGATCCTGTTAGATGGGCAGGGGAGGAAGTGACAGTCCCAGCCCACAGCCAATGCCCCCCTGTCACCCAGCACCCTTGGCCCCAGATCCACCCAGCCTAGTAGAGAACTCAGCAGGGCAGGGCAGCCAGGAGCTGTGCCCTGCCAGGCACTCAGGGGCATCCACCCTGCAGCTGGGGTATCTCCCCAGCGTGGTCCATGGGAGCTCATGCACTAATGGGGTAGTGGCAGCAGCTGCGTGGTGGGTTGGGCTGGTGACCCGGGTCCATCTCCTGGGGTCGGCTGGGTTCATGCTCAGACGACTGGTCCCAGTCACCGGCCGAGCCCCCCAGCCATGCTGCTGCTGTTAGCGCACTAGCCTTGGGTGGAAGCTGCTGGCTGGCTGGACCCTGAGAGTGAATCAGGCACTAGGGGAAACCCCCCGGCCTGAAGATTCGTTGCCGAGATTCCTGGGAGCTGTCCATCCCTATGGCTTGTGTGGCTGTCCCTGGGGGCCCAGCAATGGCTCTGGAGGGCGACTCGTGTCACCTGGGGGGAGGTGATCCAGGCAGTGGGCAGCCGGGGTGTCTGACTTACTGGTAAAATTGGTCTCTTCACTCCATGGTGCTCAGCGGCCTGGGTCAATACCGACACCTCCCAGGAACAGGTCGGGGTTGAGTGGGGTTAGAATTTTCCTCTAAAGTGATTTTAGGGTCTGATCCTGCAAGTCCCCCATGTACCCAGTACAGGATGGGTCCAGGCACCTCACTCGATCCAGTGCTGGCGTATACAGCAGAGAATTGGAAGCGGCAAATTGGGGGGTCATATAAAGAGACTAGAAATACAAGAAGTTACTTTTGAAAGGAGAAAAGAAAAAGATGACATTCCCGAGCTGTTTAATAGGGCGTTTGCCCCTTGCAGGCTGCGAAGGGAAATCTCAGGGGTTATGTTCACCTGTTCCCAGGGCTGTGTCCTCAGGACAGATTTGTGGGAGAAAGGAAATCACCACTGAGAGAGGAGTTGGGCTCAGGGTGGATTTTTGTGCTTTGTCAGGGAATTTAGGATCTGGGACTGGAACCTTAAAAAGGGAGCGGGTGAAGGCTCCCCTCTGCTTTCAGGCTGAAGGAATCCTGGGTTTGGTCAGTCCATCCGGGGGGTCACATCGCTCCCAGGCAAAGAGAGGAGGACAACTCCTCTCACAATGACACATGCAGATCCTGGAGAAGAAGAAAGAGATAAGAGACCAGCAGCAGGTGAAGGTGACTGAGGAGGGGAATCCCTTGTGCATGTTACAGAACACTTGGGAAGCTGTGGCCATTCAAACACACTGAGCTTTACTAACGAGCAAGGCCAGACTGCTGTGACTCGGAGAAGGGTTTAGGTGTCATAATGGACAAACAGCTCAGCATGAAATGCCCGTGCGATGCTGTCGTTGTCCTTGGATGTACAGACAGGAGAACAGTGACTAGATATAGGGCACTAGTGTTATCTCTGTACAACATTGGTCAGACCAACACTGGACTTTTGCACACAGTCATCCTGGCCACATTTTAAGTTGAAGAATGAAAAATTGGACAGGGGGCAGAGAAGAAGAGAAAAAGCACTGAAAAGTTGCCTTCCAGTGCGAGACAAGAGCTCAATCTGCTCAGTTTATCACAGAGAAGACCAAGAGGTCACTTGAAGACAATGTGTAAATCCCCTCCCAAAGAGAAAATTCTGGGTACTGAAGGGTTCTTTAACCCAGCAGCAAAAGGCAGAACAAGATCCAGTGGCTGGAAGTTAATGGCAGAGAAACTAAAATGAGAAATAAGGGACACATTTGCAATCGGGTGATTAAACACTGGAACAAAGTACCCAGGGCAATGATGGATTCTCCACCCCACATGGGGTTGGCAAGAGGGGACGGGGGGAGGGGCTGAAGAAAGTGCTCTCAGGTGAGATAGAAAACCATTTCTCTCCGGTGCTTGGCTGGTGGCCTTGCTCTCATGCTCAGGGTCTCCCTGATCTCCATTGCTGGGGTCAGGAAGGAATTTCCCCCAGCTCACACTGGCAGGGATGTTGGAGTTTTTGTCATCCTCTGCGGCATGGGGCACAAGTCACTTGCCTGGATCAGCTGGGTACATCTCACCAAATCAATTCCAGTGCAGGGGCCTCCAGTATTGGTACCCCTCTGCCTCTCCTATGCTCTGCCTGTGGCACACAACGGGATATTCTCCTAGGGGCTGCAGTATTTTGGTTTAATCCTGGTTGTTGGGCTAAGTGCAGGGTTGGCTTTGTGGCCTGTCACGTGTACGGGGGTTAGACAGGATTATTTAGTTGTCTTGACTGGCCTGAAAATCTAGACATGGATGTTCTGGCTACAATATTGCAGTGTCTGACCAGTGGTCTCTCCAGCTCCCAGGGGCCTCGTTCCAATCGAATCCCAGGCCAGGATTCAGAGACTGGCAACTGCAGCGCAAGGCAATGGGGGCTGGTGGGAGTCACTTTGGGGCTGTCACTAGTCACAGAAAACAGAACCTCTCCCAACATCCCGACTGCTGCGCATCAGGACATCTGGCCGTAGAGGAGCCGGGGCAGTGCCCCCCGTGGAAGGAATCAGGCGGGATGGAAACCCACAGGATGGGGAGTTGTGTGTTTCAGGCGTGTTGGTATCACTCAAACACATGCACTGTGCCCACACGCAGAGCCAGTTCGTGCTGTAAAACCCCCAGACCCACGAGGGACGTGTTAATCTCAGCACAAGTTCTGCTTTAACCCATTAGAAATAACCCTGTAATTATTGTGGCGTCTCAGTGCCAGAGGACGCCAAACCCCTGAGCTGTCAGTAGAGGGCCAGGTGTAGCGTCACTGGACACTGTCAGTGCTTCGGCAGTGAGGCCTTGTACTTGCTGGCCCTGGCGGCTCAGACACATGGCTAAGGAAAGGGAAAGGTTACACGCACCCCAAGCCGGAGCCCTCACTCCCTCCTGCACCCCAACCCCCTACCCAGCCTGGAGCCCCTTCCTGTACCCTGAACCCCTCATTCCTGCCCTTCACACCCCTTTACAGCCCTCACCCAGTCCCACACCCCACCCCTCATTGCAGCCCAGAGCCCCTTCCCATACCCTGAACCCCTCTTTCCTGCTCTTCAACCCCCTTTACAGCCCTCACCCCCTCCTGCATCCCAACTTCCTGCCCAGCCCGGAGCCCCTTCCCGTACGCTGAACCCCTCACTCCTGGCCTTCACCCCCGTTAGAGCCCTCACCCCCCTCCTGCACCCCCACCCCCTGCCCAGCCCAGAGCCCCTTCCCATACCCTGAACCCCTCATTTATGGCCCTCACCCCACATTAGAACCCTCACCCCCTCCCGCATCCCCACCCCCCATCCCAGCCCGGAGCCCCTTCCCATACCCTGAACCCCTCATTTCTGGACTTCATCCCCCATTAGAACCCCCACCCCCTACCGCACCCCAACCCCCTGCCCAGCACGGAGCCCCTTCCCGTACCCTGAACCCCTCATTTCTGGACTTCACCACGCATTAGGACCCTCACCCCCTCCCGCACCCCAACCCCCTGCCCAGCCTAGTAACAGTGAGTGAGGGTGAGGAAGAGCGAGCCACCGAGGGAGGGGGAATGTAGTGAATCAGGGGCGGGGCCTCAGGGAAGAGGCGGGGCCTTGGAGAAGGGGCGGGGTTAGTCTGTTTGGTTTTGTGCAGAAAGTTGGTAACCCTACTTCAGGCCTAAAGCCTGGGGTGACCTCTCCACTCCAATCTCTAGCCAAGCAAATTGGAGCCTGCAGGTTTCCAGGCCAGGTTCACTTCGTGTCTCTCATTGGAGCTGCTCTGTACTGGTTCCCTGCCCAGCCGCTGCTGCTCCCCCAGATCCCCACCCAAACCTGCAGCCAGCTGTAGGCTCTGGGAGTCACAGCCTGTTCCACATGTGGCTCTGCATCCATTCCTGGGGATTTCTCTCCGCATCCAGCTTCTGCAGCTCCTCGCCTGCCACGCAGCCACCACTTCCCGCAACAGCCCGGCCCTTTCCTGCTTCAGGACCGTTCCCCTGACCTGGCCAGAGGAAAGAGAAGTGCAGCAGGGAAGGAAATGGTGGGGATTGTAGTCCCATTCTTAGCAGATCTATCACAGTCCCAAACATAGGCTGAAAGATGCTGCAAACAGACAAAGTTCCTCTCTGCCCTATCAGATTATAAGTCCCAAGGTTTCTGGGGTCACATTGATTGCCCCCTCTTTCTTAAAGAAACAGTCTTAAAGTCTGCAGCTGCCTTTTCAGCTCCTTTCTGTACCTTTAACTGCAAACTTTATATTATATCCTTTTGTTAACACCCTGATTTCCTGTATTTTTTACCGATTCAACTCCAAAAGATCCATGAAATGTTACCAAGAAATAGAAAATTGAGAAAGTCAGTGTGTTTGTGAAAATGTTCATATCTTTTAAAGCCATCTCTTGGGTCAGTGAACCCTGATCCATGGACATTCGAGCCACACTGAAGACTGGGCATCTGAAAGGAACGTCCAGTTGAGAGACAAAGTTTCCCTCTTCCCCAGCAGCAGGCTCAGCAAAGCCAGCATCACATGAGCTGGCAGAGACCATGTCCAGGACAGGTCGGTACATTTCCAAAACCTTGGAGACCATGGCCTGAGGCTCAGTAGGACTGACACTCTGTAGACCCGAGTCTAGGAAAAGAAAAGGGATGGACAGTGAACAAGTCAACACAACCCACTCCTTTTCACTAGGGGGGTTGCAAAAATGAAAAAAAAAATCCTCAACATTTTAGCTTTGGTTTTAGATTTCCACTGAAAACCACAAAGTTTTCTTGAGAAATTAAAAAAATCCTTCAGCCCAGGCAGCCCAAGGTGCCGGGCTCCCTGGCAGGCCGACACCTCAGCCACCTCTTGCCTCATGGCCTAGGCTCTCAATGCTCTGCTGGTTGCCTCCTCCCTTGAAGGCCCCAAGCAAAAAGAAACAAGCACATGCCTAGCAGAAGACAGTTTTGATTCATCGACCTTTGAGTTATGGACCCAGCAGGCTTCTGCTGTGTCACTCTGCTGGCTCTTTACCTACAGCCTCCAGCACCCACACTTGCCTTGCGAGCTCTAGTGCTGGCAGGTAGATGCGCAGGCTGCTACGCAGCAGCCTTGGTAACAGCAGACATGTGTCTCTGTGGCGCAATGGGTGAGTCTGTTTTGCTGTTAATTGAAAGGATGGTGGTTTGAGCCCACCCAGGGATGGCGATGAACCCTTGTTCCTCAAGACCTGCTGGGAGCCTCAAAGGCTACCTCAAATCCATCTCTCTTGGCCTCAGTGGTTTCAGCTCAGGCCCAAAGACTGTGCTGGATGCGACTCAGAAATCCATCTCCCAACACCCATGCTGGAGGCTCAGGCTTAATCCTCAAGGCTGAACGCAAAACCTTCAGCCAGGCGTGTTTTGCTTCATTGCCGCCTCCGCCCAAGCGGCAATGGAGAAATGTAGGAGAAACGCCGGCTAGAAGACGCCTCCCTCTCACTTCTCTGTAGGCTGTGACATTATTAATATCAACTGGGACCATATAGATCATTGCTGCCACCACTGTTATATATTTGCAGCAAATATTGTGCAAAAGTTGTCGTGTGAGGTGTCTGTGACAACATTATGATTTGCTGGTTATAATTATACTAGCTATATGTGTGTACCATTTTTGTATCTGCAGTTATGAACATGGGCTTTGTAC
Organism: Gopherus flavomarginatus; assembly: GCF_025201925.1. NCBI lineage: Eukaryota > Metazoa > Chordata > Testudines > Testudinidae > Gopherus > Gopherus flavomarginatus. The sequence continues at coordinate 13,548,616 of NC_066636.1, forward strand.
TTGTATCTCAAAGGCATTTGATTTTAAGTACCCTTAGTGATGCATTTGGTCAGCTTTTTGAGAAAGGACTATTCTCAGTTAAGTGCCCAATCAAGAAACGCTTCACTGACAATGGACTTTGGAAAATGACAATCCACATCTGAGCTTTCCTGGGAACATTCAAATTAATATGTAAACAATGGCGTAGGGCTGCAAATTGAATCATGCATGGACATGTGACCTGCCCATGTGACTCCAGACTCCATCTTGCTGCTGTGATTTTCCTAGGTCAGCCCTAGGACCAATCCTATTCAACTTATTCATAAATTATTTGGAGAAAGGGGTAAACAGTGAGATGGCAAAGTTCACAGACGATACTAAACTGCTCAAGATAGTTAAGACCAAAGCAGACTGCAAAGAACTTCAAAAAGATCTCACAAAACTAAGTGATTGGGCAACAAAATGACAAATGAAATTTAATGTGGATAAATGTCACGTTGGAAAAACATAACCCCAACTATACATACAATACGATGGGGGTTAATTTAGCCACAACTAATCAGGAAAGAGATCTTGGAGTCATCAGGGGTAGTTCTCTGAAGACGTAGCAATGAATTGACACATATGACCCCAAGATGAGATCATTAATACACTAACCTGAGAAGAAGGACACCCCAACACTAGTAGGGAGAAGAAATACAAAAAGGGAAGAGGGGAGAAACCCGTACTGAACATGCATTACACCTAGCGACGGCAGCGGAACAGATTATCGACTACACAACCCAAGAATGGGATCTGCATGTTGCTGTAGACAGATCAGTGAAAAGCTCCCCTCAATTCACAGCCGCCAGCAAAAAAGTTAACATCATGTTAGTATTCATAAGGAATGGGCTGGAGAATAACACCGAACATTTGTATACAAACCAAAGGGGAAGCCTCCAATACCCTGAGACCACCCTGCCTACTACAGCGCTGCACACAGGATATTTTATATGTATCTTTGAGAACTGGGGAAGAAATGAGTCTAAAAAGAAACATTTGCTAATGATAGAAAACCACCCGAATATGAAGATATTTTATATTAAGTGAGAGTAATTGGACAGTGGAAGTTCAATTAACAGACAACAGTAATTCCCACCCCCCCGCCACACACACACCATTCACATGGCAGCAGGGAGCCCTTTGGGGAGGTGCTTTAAGAGGGTACGTGAGGGGAGTGTGGAGCAGGAAAACTTCCTGGCAGTGGGAAGGAGGCAGAAGCAGGGGCAGGCAGGTGACTGGCAGTTGGGGGTAGCAGTAGCCAGGACTGTGTAACCTTCTGCTGGACAGTCTCCACTGCGAACTTTTTCCTTCTGTCCCCTTCCTCGCCAGCAGAGAAAGGCCACCCCAGCCCACCCCAGAGGCAGCTGTGTCTCAGGGCTCTGCAAACTGCATCCATTAAGCACCTTCTCATTTGAGGGATGATTCAGGACAATTTCCCAAAGAAAGGAAGAAAATTTGCTGCAGGTCAAACGGGTGTGAAAATATCCCAAATCTGAGATTGTTAAATTAACATTGGAGAATTAAAGAGAAAATGGGGCAAAATCTGAAAAGGAGACTAGAGAAAGTGTCAATAATTGCTCCACCAGCACCGACCCCTCATGGAGTCCTTGCTGCTTTTACAGCTGAGAGGAGACTTCCTCTCTCTGATGCCTGGCCATGGTGGAACTGGTGACCCAGTGAAGCTGACATGAGGCTGATGCAAACTAAGCAAAGCTGAACCAGCTGCCCAGGGTACGGGGTTGGAAGTCAAAATGGGGAGTGGGCCTGGGTTCCCCTACATCAGTGGTATGGGGACAGGCAGCTGTTTCCAGATCGGACACTTGGGGCCCACAAGTGACTTGCTGCCTGACACCAGCTCCTGGACTTGCCTGTTGGGCAGGAGACCCCCCCAGCCCCTCCCCCACTGTACCCCCTAATCTCCACTCCCCTCCCCGAGCTGGGGGAGAACCAAGGAGTCCTGGCTCCTAGCCCTGCCCACCCCGTATTTCCATAGGGCCCCACCCAACGCCCCCCCACCCTACATCAGCTTCAAGTTGAGAATCATTTCCCATTCCTGCACTGTGGGAGGGGAGACTTTTAAACGCGCTCTCTGTGTGACTGCACATGGCTAAGCAAAGAGAACAAACCCCAAATGCCCCCTATGCTTTGGGAGCCAGGTTTGCAGTGGGAATTCTGTAGTTCAGATGACTTCACACCTGGTCATTGTGACTCTTTACCAGTTTCTCTGGTATTGGGGGATTTGTTTCACTGATGGCTGAGTGGTTAAGGTGTGGGAGTGGAAATGTAATAGGTTTCCTCTGCGCAGGTTTGAATCCTGCTCACAGTGAGGTCTGTGTTTTAGCCAGTCTATCACCTGGGCAACACCTCTGTACAACCCCCTGAGACACTCTCAAGTCTCTCCCCACCCCAAGTAAATCCTGTTCTGCTCCTTTCATAGAGATCCCTGGGGCACCACCTCACACTGTGTCCTTGAGGGGTCAGGCAAACTCTCAGCACCTGACGCCTCTGCCACTCACCTGGTGCCCCATGGATCAGCCAAAGTCCTAGTTCTGCTCCTCTCTCTAGAGTACGAAGGAAGCCAAGTCAGCGACTCCATGGGAGCTATGGGGCTGCAGAACCACAGAGAAAAAATAGGTGCTCAGCACCCACTGGCAGCCAGCTCCTCCCCCGCCCACTACAGGCCTTGCTGACAAGCTCCTCCTCTTCCCCTTCAGCACCTCCCACTTGCCAGTGATCAGCTGTTCAGTGGGGTGCAGGAGGCACTGGGTGGAGGGGGAGGAGCAGGGACGGGAAGAGGTGGGGGTGGTTGAGGAATGGGACAGGAAGTTGCAGGATGGGAAGAGATGGGACAGGGGTGGGGACTTGGGGGAAGGGGTGGAGTGGGGACAGGGCCTGGGGACAAAAAGGGGGATTTGTCCTTGACCCCAGACCCCTCTAGGGCCGGCTCTGAAGGAAAACGCTGACTATGACAGTGACAATACAACTGACCAGCATTGCGGGGGAGGCTGAGGGAGATCCGCACTCATCAGGTCTCTTCTCTCCCCCACGGTGAGCCAGACACTGCTCTCTCCTGGCTCTCACTCTAGCAGCTGGATGCCAAGGAGCCATTTCCCCACAGGAAGTGCATTGAGTGCCCCTGTGGTGCTGGGGGGGCTGGCGCTACTGCTGCCTGTGGGGCTGGCAGGGGGGCTGATGTCTGCACAGACTCTCAGCTGCCAGGCCGGAGGGGGCACTTGGGACCTTACCAGAGTGGCTCAGTGAAGATGGGAGGTTGACAGAGCAACACAGACGCTCTCCAGAGCACGGAGCAGCATCTGCCCATGCAGCCAGGCAATGAGCATTTCCCACAGCCTGGAGCCGAGGGGGAGGCAGCAGCTGCTGTTCCAGCTGCTCGGGGACAGGCCCTGTCAGCGAACAGCCACTTCTTACTCACCACAGCTAATGGTGCCAGGTTCCTCCGGTGGGGGTATGAAGCAGCCATTTGTTTTTCTCTCCTTTTTGTGTGCAGCCGCTTACAAAAACATCCCAGACAGAGAAGCAACAGGCCAAAATGCTATCCTGCAGCTGCAAAAGTAGCTCAGTTGGGAGAGCGTTAGACTGAAGCTCTAAAGGTCCGTGGTTCAATCCCAGGCTTTGGCAGGCCCTTTCGTTCCTCTTTGTGCAGGGGTGGCTTGTTTTCTGGGAGCACAGCAGTGCTTGCACCCAAGATAAGTTACTGATCTTGGGCTCTGCAGTAGGAAAACATAGAATGGGATTCTGCCCCTAGTTGGTCCACCTGACCTTTAATGATGAGAGCTGTCTTTCTCAATATGGTAGGAAGAAAGTAAGGTAGGGCAGCCCTCAGGAATGGTACCAGAGGGCTACTAGGCAGGGATTGGGGATGAAAACTCCTCTGTGCAACTGAGCAATGGCAGTACCAGGGAAGGGGCATCTAGTAAAAGTGACCCCACACACCTCTCCTCTTCTGGGCACCTAGAGCAGAGGCAGCTGGTGCTGACGGCTCCAAGGGAAGGCTTAAATGCTACAGAGCAACTGAGGTCAGGGCTAGAGGAGGGCAGGACCATCCCTATGTGTGGCCTTCAGACAGGCACAAAAACACTCAGCCAGCCTGCTCTGTGCCATGCCAAACACTCACTGAAGGTCACCAGCATACATGCGGGGCGGCTGCTGATGCTCTGTGGCCAACATCACAAGATGGTAGGAAAGCAGGGCCAGCCCCCATAGTGGGGCCTCTGACTGGTTCCACTCAAGGTGCTCATTTTTGCAGTGACGCAGGAGATTTTTCCCCAAGAGGCTTTTTTCCCAGCTGGTGAGAGGCAGAGAAACACCCAGGCTCCCAAGGTGTTATTTACCAACCCCCTCAAGCACAGGAACTGGCGCACATTTGGAAGAGGGAAACTGCTCTACACACTAGCCCGGGCAGCCGCCCATTTTCTTTGGAAAGTCAGGAATGGCAAAGGCTAGACTGGAAGCACCTGGGACTTCTGCCCCAGCCTTTGGGACAACCATCCCCCAACTCCTTCCCAGGGCTCTGGCTGAAGCCAGAGCATTGGCCTGAGCCGCCAAGAAGAGGTTCCAGCCCTGAAGGGAGCAGGACTTTTAGCCCAAAGGTAAAACTGGACAAGCACAACCACGAAGGGACTCAAACCCTCAATCCCCTGATCCAAAGTCAAATGCCTTATCCCTTAGGCCACATAAGAAAAGGTTCTCTAGGCACTTCTTTGGAAAAGACAGACACTGATACATCTGACAAAGTGGGGATTCATCCACGGAAGCTCATGCTCTAATATGTCTGTTAGTCTATAAGGTGCAACACGACTCTTTGCTGCTTTTGCAGACACTGTGTTTCTCAGGTCAGCTACTGAGAGGGGCCGAGTCTCTCTGAGCACAAGAAGTTGAGTTCCCAGTGAGATGTGAGACTTAATTCTCTGGAGCCGGGTGCAGGGCTTTGGCAGGGGGTCTCAGGCATGAGGGATTGTGGTGCAGCAGATGGACCAACTGCCTAGGTGCGGAGATTTAATCTCACTGAGGAGGAGGAGGAGGAATCCTGCTGATAGGCAGTGTCCAGGACCGGTGCAACCACTAAGGGAACTAGTTGGCCGCCTAGGGTGCCAAGTGGTTGGGGGCACAAAAAAGCACACTCAGAGGAGGAAGTAGAGTTGAGGTGAGCTGGGGCATGGGGCTGGGGGGAGGTGCGGGGGGAGGGCTGCCTGCAACAAGTAATGGGGGGATCTGTGTGCAGGTGAACCGCTCGCTGTCCCAGCTCATCACTGCTCCATCTTCTCCCCTGACCACGCCGCCCTTACTCTAATTCTCCTCCCCTCCCAGGCTTGCTGCACTAAACAGCTGATTGGCACCACAAGCCTGGGAGGCAGGAGAAGTGGAGCAGTGCCAGCGTGCTCAGGGGAGAAGGCGGAGCAGTGGGGAGCTGGGGTGGGGAGCTGCTGCAGCGGGGGTGCCTGGCTCTTCCCCATCGCCCCTGCCCCTGCTCTGCCCCAGTCCCACCCTCCCGCCTCTGCACTCACTGCATAGTAAGTGGAGTGACCCAGCCCCAGCCTGGTCCACTCCACTAGTTCCCAGCCATGCAGCCAGTGAGTGCTGTGGGGCGGTTCCCCCCTCCCCCCAAACTTGGGAGCCAGGGGAGTTCTATGGCCCTGGGTCTCTCATCCCTCCATCCCCTCCCCTGCCCCCAATATCCCTCTTGGGCTCTGTGGGGCTGGTTCTCTCTCACTGTCCTTGTGCTCCCCCTTGCACAGCATGTCCTGGGAGTGACTCAGTTTCCCTGGACCAACATCTCACCACTCCACACATGTCCTTTCTGTTCCCCACCTCCCTCCACCCCATCCCATTTTCCCTGCACCCCAGGCTTGGTCTTTGCCAACCCCATCTCCTCTCCTCCTGACCCCAATATCTCCTGCCCCTATGGGTCTGTAAGGCTGGGTCTCTCCCTCCCACATTCTCCCCTCATCCCCTCCCCCAATATCTCCCGGCCCCAGGCTGTGACGTGCTATGACGTGTGCTGGGGCTGTGACGTGTGCTGGGGCCAGGGCTGGGTTTTTGCTGCCCCAAGCGGCGGGGAAAAAACAACAACCCACGATCGCAATCAGTGGCAGCTCCACTGCGCTGCCTTTTTCTTCGGCGGCAACTTGGTGGCAGGTCCTTCCCTCCGAGAGGGACTGAGGGACCCTTCGCCGAATTGCTGCCAAAGACCCCGACATGCCGCCCCTTCCCCTTGGCTGCCCCAAGCACCTGCTTGCTGAGCTGGTGCCTGGAGCCGGCCCTGGCTGGGGCTGTGATGTGCGCTGGGGCTGTGACATGCTGTGACCTGCTCACTCCCCAAGGGCAACTCACTCCCTTGAAACCAGCAGGACAGAAGGTGTCACATGTACGTGGGCGGGGTTATGCAGATGAGCAGTGTCTGGCGGCAGTACGGGGAGCAGCGAGAGGAACCGAAGGAGCCGGGCAGAGAGAATTCTCTCTGTGTGGACAGAATCTGGTGTGGGGAGTTTGTGTGGGGAGTGCCTGCAATGGAGTCACTTCGGGGCAGTGATTGCCACTGAGCTACGTAGTGACAAAAGGTGTGGGAATGGGGTGTGGTGCCTGGCTGGGAGCAGCTTGTGGTGATAAGAAAAGGGGTGGGAGCAAGAGGTCCTGTCCTAGCAGGGGGTGTATACCCTGAGAGGGTGTTTTGTGGGTGCAAGTAGGTTTGGGGGCTTTTTGCAATAACAAGGAGTGTCTGCAGCTAGAACCCTCCTAACCCCACTAGTTTTCTTTGTGTTGTGGGGTGGTGGATTCTGTGATGTCACATTCCCTGGGGGAGGAGTTTGAATCATAACTCCAGAGTGGGAGAACAACTCCCCCCACTCCTGCTCAGTCTCCACTAGGGGGCTGGGCTGGGCTCTCTAGGGAGGGAAGCACTGGGAAAAACAGTCTCCCCTATGGAACCCAGGAGTCCTGGATCCCAGTCCCCCTGCTCTAGACCCCTTCCACTTCCAAAGCCAAGGATAGAACGCAAGGGTCCTGGTGTCCAGCCCCTCCCTGCTCTGACCACTAAACCCCACTGCCCTCCCAGGGTGATGCAGGGGTCACTGGGTCTGTGTCCCAGCTCTGCTATGTGCCTTGACTGATTTTCCCAAAGTGCTTCCTTCTGAATCTAGTCGACACAGTGGGAATTCACGCACGAAAGCTCATGCTCCAATACGTCTGTTGGTCTATAAGGTGCCACAGGACGCTTTGCTGCTTTTACAGATCCAGCACGTCTGCCCTCTCCGTCCGGTCACTGCCCACCCTCGTGTGGGGGCACCAGCACTGTGCCGAGTAGTGATGGAAAATTATCCAAGCTGGCCCAGGGGAGACGTGTGTGTCCCTGCTGCCCTCTGCTGAGCCCTGCTCTGTGTGTGTGTGCGTCTGTGACACTGTATCAGTGTGTTGCTGTGCTACCCAGTAGGAAATGGCTTTGCAGGATTTTGTATTCTGCAGCAAGTTACAAACACACACACAAAGGGACTCACACAGTCCCAAGAACACTCACACACAACACACCCAGAGGGACATGTTAGTCCAATCCCCAAAGAGAGAAACATTCACACCCCCAGCCACACTCACAATAAGCCCCCACACACACCATAACATTCACAGTTGTGCTCAGAGACACAACTGCACGCAGTTCACTCCCACTGCTCCAAATACAAGGACCTCCTGCCCCACACAGCATGTGCCAAGGCCTGTTGAACTCACTGCCACTGGACAGCTACCAATGAGAAAGACCCCCTCGTGCTGGATCATCTGCTTGGCCCCCACTCCCTCTTGGGGCATGCTGTGTGGCGTGGCTGGGGATTGTGCAATAGCAGGCTGGGGCCGGGTCACTCCACTTCCTGCAGGAAGTAGCCAGCCCCCTGTCCCCCACAGAGGCCTGGGACCAGCCCCCCTCTGCTTCCCCACACACAGGTCTGGGGCCTCAGCCTGCTCTGCTCCCCTGGCTCCCAAGTTAGGGGGAGGGGGGAACCGTCCCACAGCACTCGCCGGCAGCATGGCTGGGAGCCAGAGGAGTGGACCATGCAGTGAGTGCGGGGGCGGGGGGCTAGGGCTGGGGCGGAGCAGGGGCAGAGGCCATGGCAAAGAGCCAGGCAGCCCCCACTGCAGCAGCTCCCCACCCCAGCTCACCTCCGCTCTGCCTTCTCCTCTGAGCATGCTAGCGCCGCTCCACTTCTCCCGCCTCCCAGACTTGCGGTGCTAATCAGCTGTTTAGTGCGGCAAGCCTGGGAGGGGAGGAGAATTAGAGCGGGGGCAGCGTGCTCAGGGGAGAAGACGGAGCAGAGGTGAGCTGGGACAGGGAGCAGTTCCCCTGCATGCCCCTACTCCCGTTACCGGCTGCGGGCAGCCCTCTTCCTGCACCACCCAACCCCCTGCCCCAGCTCACCTCCACTCCTACACTGCCTTTTCCCCCAAGACCCCTCCTCCTGCTCATTGCTCTCGGCCCCCTCCCCACCCTCACTCACCCTTACGGTCATTACAAAGTGGCAAGGCAGAGACCTCCCATTTTTAAAAGTCCTGGGGTGTTGTTCGCCCCTGTTCAGGCACCCCTGGGGCCCTGCACTTCACACAGCTCTCCCTGATTTCAGCTGTTAGTGAGGGAGCCTCACTGCTAGCGCAGACTCGGAACTTTCTTGGATGAGAGACACTGTCCCAAAGCAGGACTAATGCTTAGACCCGGTGATCAGTGATTTCAGATCTGTTGGTCTGCAGCAAGACTCTGCAGTGAGTCTTAATCAGCTCTGCTATTACACAGGGACGAACAAAAGGGTCAAATGGTGCCTAGAAGCCTTAAGAAGAATCCACCCCACCAAGTACAATGCTTGTTGATACCGGCTCCTAACCGCACTGAGAATATTTTTGGGTGACTCCTTGCCTTTATCAACCTAGGAGATTGAGAGACTAAGAATTAACAGGTGCTCTAGTGGCACAATTGGTTAGCACACAGTACTTATAGGGCAGTGCTGAGAGGAGGTTGTGAGTTCAAGCCTCACCTAGAGCACTGGTTTTCATTAGCCAAATGGCATCACCCCCTCATTTGGCCCTGTGGAATGTACAATTCCAGCCCTGGGGACACTGAGGCAGGGGAGAAGTTAAAAATGCCTCTTCACTTATTAGCTCCTCTCCAGAGTGCAGGTCAGAATCTACAATCCTTTCTCCCCCACCAGCCCCTGTGCCAGGATCCCTCAAGCAGAGCCTGGAGTCCTGCCCATCCTTGACCCCTGAGCCTGGAGGGAGAGAAGCAAGGAGCCATTGTTAGAGGGCTTTCCCTGCCCACTTCCCTGGCTCTTGTCACACAGACAGCAAGCAGCAAAAGACCAGAAGTCCAAAGCGCAGACAAATGGATGTTTACTGGGGTTATTTTCGAAGCAAGCAGATTCCAAAGCCCTTCACACCAGTCAGGCTTATCTCTATACACGGACAAAGTCTGTTCCCCGGTGTTCCCTTCCCAGTTCTGACACCACAGAGCATTTACCCCACATCCCTACAGACAATTCTTTCCTGGGTGCTGGCTGGTGAGTCTTGCCCACATGCTCAGGGTTTAGCTGATCACCATATTTGGGGTCAGGAAGGAATTTTCCTCCAGGGCAGATTGGCAGAGACCCTGGGGGGGTTTCACCTTTCTCTGCAGCGTAGGGCATGGGTCCCTTGCTGGAGGATTCTCTGCACCTTGAAGTCTTTAAACAATGAGTTGAGGACTTCAATAGCTCAGACATAGGTCAGGGGCTTGTCACAGGATTGGGTGGGTGAGAGTCTGTGGCCTGCATTGTGCAGGAGGTCGGACTAGACGATCATAATGGTCCCTTCTGACCTTAAAGTCTATGAGTCTATGAGCTCTGACACTGCAGAGTCTTTACCTCATGTCCCCCTTCCCAGCTCCGACACTGCAGAGTCTTGTCTGTGTCCCTGTTCCCCGTTCCCTATTCCCATCTCCTCCCATTAGGAAGCATGAGTCTAATTTCCCTGCCCACTGCCTGTTTGACCTCAGTTTATACAGTAATATTCTCAGCTAGAACTTAACCAATCATTTTACTGAAATGTAACTAACCAATTCTAACCTATTGTAACAGAATTCTCTAACCAATTACATCTCACTCCCCTAATTAACTTACACTCAGCAAAATTAATTCTGCAGCAGACAGAAACAATTAGAGGACCAGACAGATGGACAATAGAAAAACGGAGGCCATAAAGATAAACCCTACAGAAATGAGGGTTTCACATCCACAACCATGGAGAAGGGATTTCTTGCCAGACCAGATGATCCCTTAAGATCATGCATCTGACGAAGTGGGTATTCACCCATGAAAGCTCATGCTCCAATACGTCTGTTAGCCTATAAGGTGCCACAGAACTCTTTGCTCCTTAAGATCTGTTTCTTTATCTGGTGGTGATGGGCACTATCGGGACAGGATCGTCTTCCTAACAGCGCAACCCCACCTTAGTTCAGTGTGACGGGTTTGAGAGGTGAGGATGTGACTGTTCGCTTCCCAGCGTATGGCTGTCCTTGCTGCTTAGCCAAAGGCCTTAGCCTACGAACAAGGGCTCAGACTCTTCTAGGGAGAGAAGACCCAGACACAGGCAGAGTAGGATTTTGGTTCTTTGTTTTATACCCCTGTCACTAGCTAAGTGATAAAAATACACCTAAGTTCTTGAAGTCTAGGCCTGTACAGACATCCTGAATATCTCTATTCTAACAGCCATCGGTCCCTGTGGAAAAATGATCTATTCAGGGTTGTCCCTAGACATTTTGGTGCCCTGCACAGCATCCCCGTCCCCCAGCCTGAGCTGGCAGAGTGGAGCAGGCTAGGGCCAGGTCAAACCACTTCCCACCACCCTGTAATTGCAGGGCAGGCCCGACCCCACACTCACCGGGTGGCAGGAAGTGGAGTGATCCGGCCCCAGCCTGCTGCACTCTGCTCCCAGTCTTGGAACTTGGGGGGTTGGGGGGAAATGCCCCCCAGCACTCACCAGCACCACAGCTGGGAGCTGGTGGAGCAGAGCAGGCTGGGGCCAGGTCGTTCCACTTCCCGGCGCCCGGTGAGTGCAGGGTGTGCCTGATCCCTCCTGCAGTCCACTGGGTTGTAGCTCAGGGGAAGAGGTGGAGTAGGGGGAGGAATGGAGAGGAGCAGGGGTGGGAAGAGGCTGCATGGGGGCAGAGCAGGGGTGGGGGCTTTGTGGCAGAGGCAGAGCAGGGGCAGCTTTCCTGGCTGGCTCAGCCAGCCGAGGGATCGGGCTGGCCGCTGGAGAAGTACACATCTGTGTAGGGCACCAGGAAAAATGGGGCAATTTGGTGCCTCCACATCCGTTCACCAGGCAGTGTCCCTGTAGTGTGTGCTGTTTTCTTAGGTCCTTCCTCAGTCTTTCTCACCCTCTTGTCCTGAGTCTCCTGTGTCCCTGCTTTCAAGCACAGACTCACTCTGGCTGTTCAGGAGAGGGGAGGACCATGCCTGTGTGTAGCCAGCAGACAGCGACAAAGACCCCCGGCCAGCCTGCTCCCTGCCATTCCAAACACCCACTGAAGGCCACCCACAGACCAGCATGCGGGGCAGCTGCTGATGCTCTGTGGTCAACATCAGAAGACAGTAGGAAAGCAGGGCCAGCCCCCCTGGTGGGGCCTCTTACTGTTCCCACTCACAGTGCTCACTTTTGCAGTGGGGCAGGAGATTTTACCCCAAGAGGCTTTTCCCCAGCTGGCAAGAAGCAGAGAAACACCCAGGCTCCCAAGGTGCTATTTACCAAGCCCCCTCAAGTACAGGGACAGGCGCACATTTGGAAGAGGGAAACTGCTCTACACACCAGCCCGGGCAGCTGCCCAGTTTCTTTAGCAAGTCAGGAACAGCAAAGACTAGACTGGAAGCACCTGGAGCTCATGTCCCAGCCTTTGTGGTGTCCAAACCCTGACTCTTTCCTAGAGCTCTAGCTGAAGCCAGAGCATTGGCCTGAGCAGCCAAGAAGAGGTTCCAGCCCTGAAGGGAGCAGGACTTTCAGCACAACGGTAAAGCTGCACAAGCACCAAGGGACTCAAACTCTCAATCACCTGATCCAAAGTCAGATGCCTTATCCATTAGGCCACATGGTCACAGAAGAAAAACCTCTCCAAGTACTTTAGAGAAGACGGACACTGTGTTTCTCAGACTCAGGTCATCTACTAACGGGGGCCAAGACTCTCTGGGCACAAGAAGTCGAGTTCCCAGCGAGATGTGAGATTTAATTCTATGGAACCAGGTGCAGGACTTTGGCAGGGAGGCTCAGGCATGGGAGATTGAGGTGCAGCGGATGGACCGGCTGTCTAAGTGCAGAGATTTAGTCACACTGAGGCACAGGAGGGAGGAAGAGGAGGATTTCTGCTGATGGTCAGTGGATGTGCAGAAAAAAGGGTGTTGATTCCCCCATCCTAAATGGGCTGGTTGGCTTGACCCTCCTCCTCTCTGCAGAGCATGGTGGGGACTGCAGCTCATCTCTTGTGGGGCAGGAGGACACAGGTGCAGGGCACTGGGCTCCGATGCACCTGGAAGGCAGATCCGGTGGGGTGGGGTGGGATGGGGTGGGGCAGGGCAGGGCAGGGCAGGGCCTGTGGTTTACGTTCTGCATTGCCTGGTGCTGGGCCATTGCAGAATCCCCAGCCATGCCGCACAGCGCACCGCAAGAGGTGGGGGGGGGGGCAAGCAGATGATCCAGCATGAGGGGGGAGAGGATATCTGGTTGGGGGAGAAAAGGCCTTGGGCTGCACTGGGGGAGTGCAGAGCAGAGGTGACACCCCAGAAACCTGCAGCAAAGGGATGGACAGGTGGGCTGCATGGATAGAAGAGGCAGTGAGCCTAAAAGGGGAGTGGGGTCTAATGGTCAGGGCTGGGTGCCAGGACCTCTGGGTTCTATCCTTGGTTCTGAGAGTGGAGGGGGGTCTTGAGGTGAGAGCAGGGGGACTGGGAGCCAGGACTCCTGGGTTCCATAGTGGTGGCTGGTTTTTCCTGTGTCTCCCTCGCTAGAGGTCCCAACCCAGCCCCCTAGTGGAATCTGACGGGGGGAGGGGGTTGCCCTGCCACTCCAGATTCGTGATTCGAACCCCTCCTCCCACGGGCTCTGACATCACAGAATGTCCCCCCAAGTCAGAAAGTAGGAGCCCCTCCCCACATGCAGAGGAAGCTAGTGAGATTCTAGGGGGTCTCTGGCAGAGGTGACAGCACCCACCAGACACCCACTCATGGTTGCAAGGAGACCCTCCTGCACAGCCCCCTGCTACAAGGAGCTGGAGGCACCCAGCCAGGGTCACGAGGTGAGATGGGGTTGCAGTGGCAGGAAGGAGGCGGAGCTGGGGGTGGTGCCAGGTCGGGTGCTGGCTTCACAGGAAAAACCACACTGCTCCATTACGTATTTCCCAAGGTTGTGGCTGAATACAGGGTTTGGAATGACTTCAGGGAAATATTTTGTTTGCAAACAGACTCCAGATACCAAATGATTGTGCTAATATGCTCCCCTGCGCCCCTTCCCCATTACTCCAGGATCCGAGCATTTTCCTAATTCGCAGGGTAATTCTCCTCCCAGGCTCGTGCGAAGGTGGGAAGCACCACCAGCCCCATTTCCCAGATGGGAGAACTGAGGCCCAGAGAGGCTGAGTGATGTGCCCAAGGACACCCAGGAAGTCTGTGACAGAGCAAAGCATGTTTCTGCCTCCCTCCTCCCAGGTCTGGCCTGCTCCTGAGTCACTGGATGGTGCAGGGGCGGGGCCTCGGGGCAAGGGGCAGTGCAAGGGGGTGCCTCAGGGGAAGGGGCAATGCAGGGGCGGGGTCCCAGGAGAAGGAGCAGTGGGAGGGCGGGGTCTCGGGGGAATGTGAGGGGGCGGGTCCCAGGTGAATGGGTGGTGTAAGGGTGGGGTCTCAGGTGAATGGGTGGTGCAGGGGCAGGGTCCCAGGAGAAGGAGCAGTGGGAGAGCGGGGTCTCAGGGGAATGTGAGGGGGCGGGTCCCAGGTGAATGGGTGGTGTAAGGGTGGGGTCTCAGGTGAATGGGTGGTGCAGGGGCGGGGTCCCAGGAGAAGGAGCAGTGGGAGGGCAGGGTCTCAGGTGAATGTGAGGGGGGGTCCCGGTGAATGGGTGGTGTAAGGGTGGGGTCTCAGGTGAATGGGTGGTGCAGGGGCGGGGTCCCAGGAGAAGGAGCAGTGGGAGGGCAGGGTCTCAGGGGAATGTGAGGGGGGGTCCCGGTGAATGGGTGGTGTAAGGGTGGGGTCTCAGGTGAATGGGTGGTGTAAGGGTGGGGTCCCAGGTGAATGGGTGGTGCAGGGGTAGGGTCCCAGGAGAAGGAGCAGTGGGAGGGCGGGGTCTCAGGGGAATGTGAGGGGGGGGTCCCAGGTGAATGGATGGTGCAGGGGCGGGGTCCCAGGAGATGGAGCAGTGGGAGGGCGGGGTCTCGGGGGAATGTGAGGGCAGGGTCTCAGGTGAATGGGTGGTGTAAGTGTGGGGTCTCAGGTGAATGGGTGGTGCAGGGGCAGGGTCTCAGGGGGAAGGGGCTGTGTGGGGGCAGGGAATCGGAAGAATGGGCAGTGTGGCATTGGGGACTTCGGGGAGTAGGCAGTGTGAGGGCAGGGTCTCGGGGGGAAGGGGTGGTGCGGGGGCAGGGAATCGGGAGAATGGGCAGTGTGGCATTGGGGACTTCGGGTAGGAGGCAGTGTGAGGGAGGGTCTCGGGGCAAAGGGGAAGGGTGTGGGCGGGGTCTCAGGCAAAGGGGTGATGTAGGGATGGCGATTCAGGGGAATGGGTGGTGAAGGGGTGGGGACTAGAGGGAAGGGGAAGGGGGGGCTGGGACTGGGGGAGGGGCAGTGCAGTGGTGGGGTCTCGGGGGGAAGGGCGATGCAAGGGTGAGGTCTCAGGGAAAGGGGCGGGGACTGGGGGTAGGGGTGGTGCAAGGGCAGGACCTCGGGGGAAGGGACGATGCAGAGATGGGGGTTGGGGAAGAGGCAGGGCCTCGGGGGGAGGGACGATGCAGAGATGGGGGTTGGGGAAGGGGCAGGGCCTCGCGGGAAGGGACGATGCAGAGATGGGGGTTAGGGGAAGGGGCAGGGCCTCGGGGGAAAGGACGATGCAGAGATGGGGGTTAGGGGAAGGGGCAGGACCTCGGGGGAAGGGACGATGCAGAGATGGGGGTTGGGGAAGGGGCAGGGCCTCGTGGGAAGGGACGATGGAGAGATGGGGGTTAGGGGAAGGGGCAGGGCCTCGGGGGAAGGGACGATGCAGAGATGGGGGTTGGGGAAGGGGCAGGGCCTCGTGGGAAGGGACGATGGAGAGATGGGGGTTAGGGGAAGGGGCAGGGCCTCGGGGGAAGGGACGATGCAGAGATGGGGGTTAGGGGAAGGGGCAGGGCCTCGGGGGAAGGGACGATGCAGAGATGGGGGTTAGGGGAAGGGGCAGGACCTCGGGGGAAGGGACGATGCAGAGATGGGGGTTAGGGGCAGGGGCAGGGCCTCGGGGGAAGGGACGATGGAGAGATGGGGGTTAGGGGAAGGGGCAGGGCCTCGGGGGAAGGGACAATGCAGAGATGGGGCTTAGGGGAAGGGGCAGGACCTCGGGGGAAGGGACGATGCGGGGGAAGGGATTAGAGGGAACAGGTGGTGCAGGGGCAGGGATTTAGGACAATGTGAGCACAGGGCCTCGGGGGAATGGGTGGTGTAGGGGCGGGGTCTCAGGGGGAAGGGGTGGTGCAGGGGCGGGGTCTCGGGGCAATGTGGGAGCAGGATTCCAGGTGAATGGGTGGTGTAGTGGCGTGGTCTAGGGGCAATGTGAGGGCGGGATTCCAGGTGAATGGGTAGTGCAGGGGCAGGGTCTCAGGGGGAAGGGGTGGTGCAGGGGCGGGGTCTCGGGGCAATGTGAGAGTGGAGTCCAGGGTGAATGGGTGGTGTAGGGGCAGGGTTTCAGGGGGAAGGGGCAGTGCAGGGTCAGGCTCTCGGGGGAAATGGGAAGCTCAAGGGCAGGAACTCGGGAGAAGGGGCAATGTGAGGGCGGGGGTGGGTCCTTGGGGAAAGGGTGCAGGGGAGGGGTGTATTGGGGAGGGACAATGCAGGAGTGTGGATTTGGGGGAAGGGGCAGAGTGAGGGTGGGGTATTGGGGAAAAGGGGCAATGCGAAGGCGGTGCCTTGGAGGAAGGGGCAGGGTGGGGGCAGGACCCCAGGAAGAGGGGGGCAGGGGCAGGGCTTTGGGAAATGGAGCAGGGATTAGGGGACAGAGGTCAGGACGTCGGGGGTAGGGGCAGTGTGGGGGCAGGACCCCAGGAAGAGGGGGGCAGGGGCAGGGCTTTGGGGAATGGGGCAGGGATTAGGGGGAACAGGTGATGTGAGGCCAGGACGTCGGGGGTAGGGGCAGTGTGGGGGCAGGACCCCAGGAGGAGGGGGCAGGGGCAGGGCTTTGAGGGGAGGGCGGAGCTCGGGGAATGAGGAGGATTAATTCGGTTCAGTGGCAGGTTTGTCTGCGGGTGACACTGGCACTGCAGGGGGGGTTAAAGCCGGGCTCACCCGAGGGAGGAGGACGGGGCTTGGTGGCCGGGCACAGCGGGAGTTCGGGGAGTGACAAGGAGCCGGTTCCAAGGCTCATTGGACACACCCAGAAACCAGCTCACACCCAGACGGGGGGTTAAAGCCCCAGCGAACAAGGGGCGCTGGGAACATCCCCGCAGTGCAGACAAATGTATCAAGTCACCGGACAGAGACAGACCCGGCACTGACCTGCCCCGCACAGACCTGCCCGGCGACAGGGTTGGCGGGCGGCCTTTTGGCGGTGGGAGCTTCGCCCCCCACCCCGGTCCTCGACCTTCGCTGATCAGCTGCTTTGTGCAGGGGTGAAATGGGCGAAACGGCGCACCACGTTCCTACGCGGAGCCGTTTCATACACTGCCAGAGCTCTCTGGGGGCCTTCAACCTCCCCCAACCTGCCCCCCAGTGTCCCCCCCCATCCACTGTGACTCTTCTGCCAGCACCGCCCCCTCCTCTCCCGCTGTAGGGATCCAGCAGCCCCTTCAAGCCCCCCGACCTGCCCCCCAGTGTCCCCCCATCTGTTGTGACCCTCTCGCCAACCCCACTCCCATCTGTGGTGATCCCTCAGCCCCCAGCATCCCCTCCGCTATCGTGTACACTCTACCTGGCCTTTCCCTTCGCCCCCGACCTCCTCCTCCCCCACCATCCTCAGCACCCTGACACTGACCTCCTCCTCTTGCCCCATCCCCAATGTCCTCCTTCCCGTCCTCAGCGCCCCGCCACCTTCCTCCTCCCCCACCCATCATTGTCCTCAGCGCCCCATCCCTAATTGCCTCCAACCCATTTCTCATTGCTGGGCCCCACTTTCCCATCCCCCCACTCCCCCAGTCCATCCTCAGGGTGTGAGGTTCCTCATCTTCAATCTCTGCTACACCCAAACCTGCCAGGTTCTCCTTTTCAACCACTGTGGGGTTGTCCAACCCCCTGACACCCATCCACTCTGGGCTCTCTAAATCCCACATTCCCACAATGCACCTTGGTAACTCCATTCTCCTCTATCCCTAATCCCCCTATTCCCTTCCCTTAGGTCCTCCTGGACACCCCAACCCACAGTCAGGCCCCCACATACATCCCAGTCACTCATTCACATGCTGAGCTAGTTCTTCAGGGACCCCCACAGCCCAGGAAACTTCTGCATCCATGAGCCCCATGGACCTGTGGCCGGGAAGCTCCCACTTTGGCTGAGCTGGGTGTGGGTGTTAATCTTTTCCTGTCTTGTGTGTGCTGTGCTCACAAAGGCTTTTTGCTCCCTCGGGGTGAGGTGTGGTTTTGGCCGAAGATGAGGTGTTTGGTAGCCCTGTGGATGCTGTGTGGTGTCTGGAATGGGGCGTGTGTGTTCCCATCATGCCCCTTCCCCTCTGCCTGCAGAGCTGAGGACAGACAGGTCTGAGGAGCAGAGCAGGAGCTCTGGAAAGGAGAAGAGCAATATGAAGATGGAGTGTAAGATGAGGCCAGGTAAGTTCTGTGGAGGGAGACATGCTGGACAGGGCCTAGGATTGGGGAGACAAGCAGGTGTGAGCCCCGGGCTCAGATTTCTAATTGTAGCTGTGATGGCAGAATGGGAGGAGGGTTGAAGCCAAAACCCTGGGGTGGGGGAGTAGCGAGAAGAGGAGCCTCATCACCATTGCTTTTTCTTTTCCTCTTGTGTTTCATACCAAGGGAAAAGAAGTCGCGGAGATGGAGTCCAGCCCTGAGGTGAGATGGAAAGTGATCAAGAGCAGTGACAGCGTGAATCCTGTTGATGCCAGGCAAGAGCTGCCCAACTGGGACAAGAGTAACCATCTCTGTCTGTGAGATGTGTATCTGGTTTGGGAAGGGCTCTGGTCACAGCCCTCCTGGCTCCAGGCCGGGACTTCCCATTACCTGGGTGTGGGTTTCTGGACTAGCTGTGGCTTCAAGGGAGATGATGTTGCCATTTGCGAGGGCTGATCATCTCTCTTGCGAGGAGTGGTGTGTGCTCCCTAGCAGAAAGTTGGATCCATGAGGGTGACTCCCTGTTCTGAGTTTCTTTCTTCCTCCTAGGTTTCTCTCTCTGTGTTGGCCAACTTACACTCAAACTCTCTCTGTCTCTCCTTTCATGGACACCTGTCATGTTCAGTTGCCTGCATTCTCTTCCTCTGCTCCCCCTCCCCCAGTCTCCTATGGGCTCAGCTGGGTTTATCTGCCCACGGGCAGGGTCTCTGCCATACTGGGAAGGATGTGTCCTGCCTGCCAGAATAAGGGGGTTGCTCCTCCCACCCCCTATCTTTGGGAAGACCTCATTGCTGTAACTGGGTCACAGCGTGAGTGGCCAGTAATGCCTTTGGGGCTATGAGGTCTGAGACTGAGAGGGGTGGGCTCGCAGTCATGGCTTTGGGCAGAGGAGAAGTGGGGCTGGGATTAGAGATGCCCCTTTCACCCGCTAGCTCCGTTACTGCATCACCCAAAAGCCTCGCTCAGGGTCCATTATGCTTCCTTGTGCTGGGCACTGCAGGGACAATCAGAGGGGCAGCAGGATGCATGAGGAAATAGATGAGTGTGTGAGGCAGATGGGTGAAGGGGTGTGTGTGGCATACATTGGGGATGGATGAGGGGTTGAGAGTTGGACAGACAGCGGGACAGATGGAGAGCTGCAGGGACGGATGGTGATGTCACAGGCTGGACTTGTGATGGGTTCAGCTCTTGGCCACTGGCTCTGTCATGTCCTGCCCCCATCTGCCCGTCTGACTCTGTCCCTGTCTCTCGCAGGCAGCACTCAGCAGAGTCTGGCCCTGTTGTTACACTGGTGCCTACATCCAGCGCACACCTGTGCATAATGTGCTCCTGGAGAGCTCAGGCAGGGAGAAGCATGTGGCTCATGGCTGCTTAACCAGCTACTCCAAAGAGTGCCGCAGATCTCCCCCTCCTTGGGCAGCAACACCCTGACCGGGGGGTTCCCTGTCCCTCCTCGCTGCCAAAGCAGCCTGCAGAAACCAAGGTCACCTGCCTCCGCCCAGCCTCTAGCTGGAGCTACTTCAGCCCCGAATTGCTGGTATCCAGCCTGTCCGGAGTTGGTGCGATGTCCTAGTGGAGTCCGTTCTTTCTCCCTGGTAAATTATGATTTTCCCCACTGCAGTTAGTTGCTCTTTCTCTGCTTCCCCATAGCCCCTCCCCAGTGATAGTGACCCTGCTGGCCAGGAACGGGAGTGTCCTGTAGGTGCCTTCTTGTAGGAGCAGTGACTCCTGGTGGCGAGGGGCAGCAATGCCTGGCATGTATCCCCCCTGGCATTGCTGCAGAGACCCCTGGTGGCAACTGAGGGCAGTTGCCTATGTGACCCCACTACTGCCATTGCGCCTGTGAGCGCTGGTGGGTTGGTGAGGCAGGGCCCTGTATGTACATCAGCCATTGGGGCAGGGCCCTCTGTGTATCCCACTCTCATCTCAACTGTAAGCTGTCTAAACTCCTACCTGCCTCATGGGGCCACAACCGTGGTACCCCCAACTCACCCAGCAATGTCGTCAATCTATCCAATTACACCCTCAGCCCAGAAGAAAAGCCTGTCCTATCTCGGAGACTCTCTTTCTGCCCTGCCACCTCTACCAACATGATACAGTTCTGCAGCAATCTGGAAGCCTACTTTCGCCGTCTCTGATTCAAAGAATACTTTCAGGACAACACTGAACAGCGCACTGATACACAGATACCCTCCCACCAACAGCACAAGAAGAAGAACTCCACATGG
The DNA here is from genome assembly GCF_025201925.1 of Gopherus flavomarginatus. NCBI lineage: Eukaryota > Metazoa > Chordata > Testudines > Testudinidae > Gopherus > Gopherus flavomarginatus. The sequence continues at coordinate 13,568,888 of NC_066636.1, forward strand.
ACTCCTCCTGAGGGTCGAAATGACAGTCTGGACCTATACATTGAATGCTTCCGCTGACGTGCACAGGCAGAAATTGTGGAAAAACAACATTGCTTGCCTCATAACGTAAGTCGTGCAGAACGCAATGCCATCCACAGCCTCAGAAACCACCCAGACATCAAAGAGGCTGATAAAGGAGGTGCTGTTGTCATCCTGAACAGGTCTGACTACCAAAAGGAGGCTGCCAGACAACTCTCCAACACCAAATTCTACAGGCCACTTCCCTCAGATCCCACTCAGGAATACACTAAGAAACTGCAAAATCTACCCAGGACACTCCCTACGCTAACACCGGAACAAATCAACATACCCTTAGAGCCCCGACCAGGGTTATTCTATCTACTACACAAGATCCACAAACCCAGAAATCCTGGATGCCCCATCATCTCGGGCATTGGCACTCTCACTGAAGGACTGTCTGGATATGTGGACTCTCTACTCAGACCCAATGCCACCAGCACTCCCAGCTATCTCTGTGACACCACTGATTTCCTGAGGAAACTACAATGCCTTGGTGACCTTCCAGAAAACACCCTCCTAGCTACCATGGATGTAGAGGCTCTCTACACGAACATCCCACACACAGATGAAATACAAGCTGTCAGGAACAGAATCCCTGATGATGTCGCAGCACAATTGGCTGCTGAGCTCTGTGCCTTTATCCTCACACACAACTTTTTCAAATTTGATGACAATATATATCTCCAGATCAGTGGCACCGCTATGGGCACCCGCATGGCCCCACAATATGCCAATATTTTTATGGCCGACCTGGAACAACGCTTCCTCAGCTCTCGTCCACTCACGCCCCCTTCTCTACCTACGCTACATTGATGACATCTTCATCATCTGAACCCATGGGAAGGAGTCTCTGGATAAATTCCACCACGATTTCAACAGCTTCCACCCCACCATCAGCCTCGGCCTGGACCAATCTACACAGGAGGTCCACTTCCTAGACACCACGGTGCAAATAAGTGATGGTCACATTACTACCACCCTATACCGAAAACCTACCGACCGCTATGCCTACCTTCATGCCTCCAGCTTCCATCCCGGACACATCACACGATCCATTGTCTACAGCCAAATACTGAGGTACAACCGCATCTGCTCTAACCCCTCAGACAGAGACCAACACCTACAAAATCTCCACCAAGCATTCTCAAAACTACAATACCTGCACGAGGAAATAAGGAAACAGATCAACAGAGCCAGACGTGTACCCAGACGCCTCCTACTGCAAGACAAACCCAAGAAAGAAACCAACAGGTCTCCACTAGCCATCACATACAGTCCCCAGCTAAAACCTATCCAACGCATCATCAGGGACTTGCGTGGCAGGCCGGTCCTCGCCTACAGGCAACCTGCCAACCTGAAACATATTCTCACCAGTAACTGCACACTGCACCATAGTAACTCTAGCTCAAGAACCAATCCATGCAACAAACCTCGATGCCAACTCTGCCCACATATCTACACCAGCGATACCATCACAGGACCTAACCAGATCAGCCACACCATCACCAGTTCATTCACCTGCACGTCCACCAATGTAATATACGCCATCGTATGGCAGCAATGCCCCTCTGCTATGTACATCGGCCAAACTGGACAGTCGCTACGGAAAAAGATAAACGGAGACAAATCAGATATTAGGAGTGGCAATATACAAAAACCTGTAGGAGAACACTTCAACCTCCCTGGCCACACTATAGCAGACCTTAAGGTGGCCATCCTGCAGCAAAAAAACTTCAGGACCAGACTTCAAAGAGAAACTGCTGAGCTTCAGTTCATCTGCAAATTTGACACCATCAGCTCAGGATCAAACAAAGAGTGTGAATGGCTTGCCAACTACAAAACCAGTTTCTCCTCCCTTGGTTTTCACACCTCAACTGCTAGAGCAGGGCTTCATCCTCCCTGATTGAACTAACCTCATTATCTCTAGCTTGCCTGCATATATATACCTGCCCCTGGAAATTTCCACTACATGCATCTGACAAAGTGGGTATTCACCCATGAAAGCTCATGCTCCAAAACGTCTGTTAGTCTATAAGGTGCCACAGGATTCTTTGCTGCTTTTACAGATCCAGACTAACACGGCTACCCCTCTGATACTTTCAGGATATGTTTTGGTTCTGAGAGGTGAAAGGCTGCTCTGTGTGTGATGTTATGGAGTGACGTAGCAAAGGTTGATTGCAGAGGTGATGCATGTGCCACAAAAGTTGTGGGGTCCCTCCCCTAGCTCTGGCCCCAGAGTCCAGAATTTACATAAACCCACCCGCTGACCTGTGACTAAGAATCTGGTTGCAGAGGTATTTCATGTCCCACAGCTGACTTCCCACAGTCCAATCTGCAAAATTTTCTTGTTGTCTGAGGGGAAAGAAGCATTTTCCCCAACTATGGAGTTGTTTAAAACTTTCAGTGTGGAAATGAGATCAAAGCCCAGCAGCTTATGTATGTCTAAAAATTGCATTTAGTCATTAATCATTTTTTATCTGTGGTATTGATCCAAATATGAATTAGAATGATAAAAAACTCTATTTTTAAACTAGAGAGATACAAAGGACATAAAATGTGCATTTAAACCTTTCACAAGAAAAGCATGCTGCTAAATACAAATATTCCTTTTCAATCTCTCATTTCACTATCCTTTGGAACCCATGCCCCTTGCCTAACGAGAGTTATGTAGGTTCGGGTGAGTCCCGAAATCATGAACTGCTAAGTTCCGTTCTACTGTCTTTGATTCATATCACCAGAATAACTGTACTTTATTACCCCTGCCCTAATAAGAAAGAGACCGGGGATCCCACAGCAGCTGAAATAACCCTTTGGACATGCACCCCCATTATGCAATGCGGGGTGGGTGTGAGCATGCATATCAGCAACAAAAGGCCTTTACAACAGATCACCAACAGATGTCAGGGTAAAGTTCATTCTCACCTTGCTTACATCCTCCCCCTAGCCAAGAATTGGTGGTCCTGAAAAATCACACTCCCTGTTATACCAACACATTGGTACTGAATGCGAAGTTATGGCTAGCAAAAGTAGCCACCCATCTCTGCCTTGTAGCATCCAGCTTAGCCCTTGTTAACACATAAGTCAGTGGATTGTTCTCTGTCCACACCTGAAACCGAGCACCACACAAGTAATCTCGAAATTTCTCAGTGATGGCCCATTTCAAGACCAAGAACTGCTGCTGGTGGTGGGATAGCGAGTTTCGCTATCAGACAGTCCTCAGCTGGCAATGCCTATAGATTTACATTTCCTTCCACTTCCTGGTACGGGACTGTTCCCAGACCCTCCAAACTGGCATCAGCATGCAGGATAAACGGCTTGTTTGGGTTAACAAGGACTTGGACTGGCACATGAATCAGGCAGATTATTATTTCCCGTAAAGCTCTGTCACTTCTCTCATCCCACCATGTCCCAAATGGAGAAGAGAGGAGCCCCTCCCATGTCCCAGTCCAGGAACACCAGAGTGTGGTGTGGTGGTGACTCAGTCCAGGTCTGCTAGTGCTGCAAAGGAGAAGATTTCCTTCCTCAGTCCAGGTCAACCGGAATTGTTGTTGCAGTGGGGAAAAGATGTCTTTCAGCTGGTTCTTAGATGCTTTGGTGAAAGGGGAAAGGCAGAGGCTTTTTTCTTCCCTCTGCAGCTTAAATTGCACACTTCTTCTCTGCTTTTTGCTCTAGCTTGACTTTTCTCTTGCATCTCAATTTTCTCTTTCCTGGCCTCATTCCAGAGCATTCACAGCCCAATTCTCTATCCTAACCCTGAGCTCTCTACTGCACCGTGAATGTCTCATTCTAACCCCACCCCAGAGTCTGCACCCCCAGAGCCAGTGCCTTCATCCCTCTGCATTCCAACTCACTGTCCCATGTAGCCTGTTATAAGGTGTACTAATAATATTAATTTGGATAATTTGATGAAAATTTAATTGATTAGCTTACATGTTATTTAATTTAATTGAGTTACAAAGTTACATTTGCATTACTGCTATTCAAAAGATACATATGGCATTATATACAACAAAGTTTTGGTTAATATACTCACAGCCTTCCTTGATAACCTGGTGGTAAGAGACAAAGGACCAGCCTTGCAGTTCAGGTTTCTCAATTCTTAAGTGAAAGATGCTGTGCTTAGGGAAAGCTAGTGTTACTTAGGGTTTACTTGAGTATGTTAAACATAAAATCAAAACCTAATAAACAAAGACTAAAAACGTAGGGAAACCGAACTTAGCCTAGTTCCCTTGAAACTTAAAGTTTCAGAACAAGTACAGCCTACTGCTAGTACATAGAGAGAGAGTGGAGGACGTAAGTCACAATGATAGAGCAAAGTGCTCTAGCGAGGTGGCTTACCTCTTTTATAGGGCACAAGGGCCGGAAATCCTTCCTCCTATGCCCAAATTTCATTCCTCACCCACAAAACATTAGGGTACATTTACTTCATAGACTAGTATGTTTGTGCTTGTTGATGACATGTATATATGCACATAAGTTACCTTGTAGTGTACCTGTTAAATCTGTGGGTACAACACTGAATAAAACTCTATGCCATTCTCCATTGTCGATTGGTCTAAGTAAAGGTCTTGGACAGGCATGGGTACTTATCTATTTAAGTAACATGAGAAAGGTCGATTTTCCTCTCTGAGTAAAAGGTCACAATATAGATATGCTAACTTTGCCTTAGCTTAACATACAGGATATGGCCTCTACGTTCTCGTAAGTCATGTGTCTCAGTCTCCTAATCATTTTTATTGCCCTCTTCTGGACTCTCTCCAGTTTGTCCACATCCCTTCTCATGTGGGTCCCAACCCCAAAAGTACTCACATTTTACTCCATTGACCCCAAAATGCCAGCTTTTAATATGTAAATAGGGTGCTGCCATGGTCAAGTCACTCCCGAGCTCTCCAGCGGAGCCTGCTGGCACAGAACAAGGTGAAAATTAGCCAGGATGTCACTCAGTCAAATCCCTGTGCTCCCCGCAGGTGATATCGGAAGGCTCCAAGACGGATCATTTCCCTTTCTCTCATCAGCTTCAGGCCCCAGGGTTACAAATGCACCAGCCAGTTGGGATTCTCCTCTGGCCTCAGGGTGTGGTGCTGCTCTAAGGGGATGGACTTGCACACTTGGGATATTAGTGCAAAGATACAATTTCAATTTCTCTTAGAGAAATTGGAGGGCAATTTATATTTGGTAAAAATCTTATTTAGTGAAAGGAAAGCTGCAGTGACAGCCTGGTTACTGGGGTGCAAAACACCTTCCTCCTGGGAGAAACAAGAAGTTAGAATTAGAAATTTACATCATTTGTTCCAGTGTTGGTACAGGTTTAATTTTGCTTCTGTGTAGGTTTGTTTCAGGCTGTGACCATTTTGGTTTATTGGGTTGTTTTGTTTTTTTTAGTTGGAATGGAGCTTTTAATTGACATTTGCTGGATTCAAATGGCTGACTTGCAACACCAGTTTTGACATAGTTCTGCATATTTTATTACGATTTGACCAGCATTCAAGGATTCAATTTCTTTATAGGAGGTTTTAGAGGTCATGCTTATTTATTTGATGTTATTTTATCATTCTGCTGTAGCACACTTTTTTGATAAAATGTTGAAATTATTAATTTACAGCATTTGTTAGTTTTTATTTTTACAAACAAAGTTTTTCTTAATGTTTGGGTTTTAAATTAAGTCTTGTTTTTGGTTTCAATTTTTCATTTAGGTTTTGGTTACTGATGGGATCTTTAAGAGAACTTTGGATTCAGTACTAAAATTTGGACAGATTTAGAATATTTTAAGTAAACCGTGTTTACTATTTTATTTTAATAAAGTTTGTATTGCTGTAAACCCTAGCCAAGGGGAGAGGAGATGAGCCTGGCCTTTAACTGAGAAGGAACAGAGGCATGGCCCCCGTGAAGGGTGAGGCCAGGTGATGGGGGGCACAGCTCCCCAATATTTTTGTCTAGCCCATCTCAGGCCTGGTCTACACTACGCTGTTAAACTGATTTTAACAGCATTAAATCGATTTAACGCTGCACCCGTCCACACTGCACTGCTCTTTATATCAATTTAAAGGGCTCTTTAAAACGATTTCTGTACTCCTACAAAACGAGAGGAGTAACGCTAAAATTGATATTACTATATCGGATTAGGATTAGTGTGGACGCAAATCGACGTTATTGGCCTCATTATTTTACAGTAGCTACCCACAGTGCACCGCTCCAGAAATTGACGCTAGCCTCGGACCATGGACGCACACCACCGAATTCATGTGCTTAGTGTGGACGCTCACAATCGACTTTATAATATCTGTTTTATAAAATCGGTTTAAGCTAATTCGAATTTATCCTGTAGTGTAGATGTAGCCTCAGTCCCCCACTAAAGGAGAAGAGTCTGATGCCACCCCTGCAGGTCACTGAGTGTCACTGCTGCTCCATGGGAAACATGCTGTGTGCCTTACCCAGATTGGTGGGAAACACACTCTGTGCATTACCGTGACTGGTCCGTGGGTGTCACTGCTTCTAGAGGGCAGACACACGCTGTGCATTACACCACCTGGCCACTGGGTGTCACTGCTGTATCAAGAGAAACACCTTCTGTGCATTACCTTGAATAACCACAAGGTGTCACTGCTGCTCCAAGGGAAACATGCTCTGTGTGTTACCCTGATTGGCCACCTGGTGTCACTGCTGCGCCAAGCAAAACACCTTCTGTGCATTACTCTGACTGTCCACTGGGTGTCACTGCTGCTCCATGGGAAACATGCTCTGTGCCTTACCCAGGTTGGTGGGAAACATACTCTGTGCCGTACCGTGACTGGTCCATGGGTGTCACTGCTCGTAGAGGGCAGACACACGCTGTGCATTATGCCACCTGACCAGTGGGTGTCACTGCTGTATCAAGGGAAACACCTTCTGTGCATTAATTACCCTGAGTGGCCACTTGGTGTCACTGCTGCGCCAAGCAAAACACCTTCTGTGCATTACTCTGACGGCCCACTGGGTCTCACTGCTGCTCCAAGGGAGACATAAGAACGGCCAGACTGGTTCAGACACAAAGTCCATCTAGCCCAGTATCCTCCTGTCTTCTGATAGTGGCCAGTGCCAGGTGCCCCAGAGGGAATGAACAGAGCAGGGAATCATCAAGCGATCCATCCCCTGTTGCCCATTCCCAGCTTCTGACAAACAGAGGCTACAGGCACCATCCCTGCCCACCCTGGCTAATAGTCCTTGATGGATTTATCCACCATAAACTTATCTAGTTCTTTTTTGAACCCTGTTATAGTCTTGCCCTTCACAACATCCTCTTGCAAGGAGTTCCACAGGTTAACTATGCAACTGCCTTGAGTTTACCCCCCCTCCCCTGGCCAGGTTGTATATGGAAAAGAGGATGAGGATGAGGAGAGCCATGATGTGTCTGTCAGTGGCTGGTGCTTCAGTTTCCTCTAGGCAGCAGTGCTGCAGGCTCCTTTGGTCTGTGCCCATGCAACTGTGTCTGGGGAAGGAGGAGTAGAGGCTCATTCTTCCCAGCCCCACGCCCCACCCCCAGCAGCTGGGGAATCCAAGCCAAATTTAGTCCTGGTAGCTGGGCTGGGATTAGCCTGGGATGGGGTAGGGCTGGGGAGGAATTGGGAGGGAGACAGACGCACCTGCTGTGAGGGAAGATCCTCCCATTCCCTGCCAACCCCATTCACTCCTTGCAGCACAGCACCCCCTAGCATTTCTTTCTCTGTCATGGGAGCTGTCTGCTGCTTGCTTCTCCCTTAGCATCATCTCTCCCCATCCTGGAGCACTGGCATTGCCCATCCTGTGCAAACAGGGAGGCCCCGGTGTGCCCCATGGCACTGCCCTGCAATTGTGGGGGCAGCTGTTGGATGGAGCCACATCAAAATATGGGGGTGGGCAAGGCTGGGGACCAGGACTCCTGGGTTCTCCCCTCAAATGTGGGAGGGGAGTGGAGATTAGGGGGTAGAGTGGGGGAGGGACAGGGCTGGGATCCAGGGCTACTGCTTTTTCTGGTTTTCTCCACCTCCTGCAGCTGCCTCGATCCTTTCAATGTGTTTCTTGTTCCATATTCTTTTGCTGACTTGTGTAAATCACCCCAGAGGTGGCTGCATCTCAGTGTTGGGTGAGGCACCCTTGGCTGCATCACCTCCTAACCGCGTCTCTCTCCCCTTCGGGTGACCCTGCAGCATTCAGCAAACATCCACAAGATCATGGGGCACTTTGAGCACTGCGCAGGCAGGGGCCAGGCGCCCAGCCCTCCCTCCAGAGAATGGGACACAGCATTGACTACTTTTTACAGGGATTAAAAAGGGGCAAAGGAGAGCAAATCAGAGGAGTAGGTGGCCAGGGTCTGAGCAGGGGGTGGAAATTGACTGGTCGGGGGTCAAGCAGCTGGAGGCAGAGTTAGGAGAGGGACTGAAGGCAAAGTCAGGGAGGTGGGAAGGAGCCGGAGTTAAGCCCGGAGGGAGGCGCTGCCAGAGGGTTAAACCCCGGCACAGGCAGGGGCCGAGGGGGGACAGTTATCCCGGTGGGCTGAGACTCCAGTGTTTGCAAACATGGGTGGGGGGAGCAGAGGGCTTTTTTATTTCCCCTCTCACAGGCAGCACCTCTCAGGACGGGCTTCCCAGGGCTGGGCTCTTAAAGGCACAAGCATCCCACCGCCTAGACACTGCAGCTCCTCTCTGATGTAACCTACTGAGGTGCTGCAGTAGGAGACTCAATTCAGTGAAAATGGGCATTCCCTATACCCCCCCAGCCAGGGGGCTGTGCACCCCCTTCCCCGAATTTCCCCAACACCCCCTCCCTCAGTGGTCAGGTAGTTACATGCAGCGCTGCCAATGTTGTCATTGGTTGCAAATTTGAATGGAAATTGAAATGTTAACACACTTTAAAAGCAGATACAACGTATGAAAAATACTTGTACCTGAGACAGTCAAATAGGTTTGGAAAGTCTGGACAAAGCCGGGTTTCCTCACCCAGCTGTTGTGTTTGCTGACAATGTGGGTGCATTGGCTTCGGCAGTGTTGGCCAACCTTAGAATTTCAAATGATGATTTGCAAGCGAGGTGTGAATGAGCTCTCCCCTGACAGCCACTGATGACCAGGGTTGGGGGGAAGCTTTGGGACCAGACTGTATTTACGCGAACTCACCTACTCTGCTGAGGTATCCAGCGGACAGAGCTGGGCTGCCTCTGCTCTAGGTGCCCGGAGGAGGGAAGGTGTGTGGGGCTCCAGCCTGGGACTCTTCCTCCCTCCTGCCAAGCCCTGACTATTAATCCCAGCGCTGGCACTCCTTTCTTCAAGCGCTATGTGGGCCAGAGGAAACGTGTGGTAGGAAGCACAAGGGCCAAGCTTGTGAACATCAGGTGCAGCAGGAAGAATCCCAACTAACAGGGTAGCAAGTTCTAGAGCCCTATCCCATTGTGGCCATCCCTGCCAAAGACCTGGCTCTCGGAGGTGTGAATCACCCAGCAGGAGGGGAAAGGTTCACTCTTACACAGCTGGAGACAGGGGAGTTGAGCTCTGGGGCATTACCACAAGCATGGGTGGGGTGGCAAGTTTGTAGAAATTTTGGTGGTGCCCAGAACCCGCCCCCAAACTCCACCCCCACCTGCCTAAGGCTCTGGGAGGGGGTTTGGGAGGGATTAGGGTGCAAGGTTCAGGCTTTAGGATGGAGTTTGGGTGCTGGGTGCAGGCTCCAGCAGGGTTGTAGGAAGGGGTGAGAGGTGCAGGCTCTGGGGTTGGGAAGGAGTGTGTGGGTAGGGGTGCACCCTCTGGGAGGGAGCGTAGGGCTGAGGATGAGGGATTCATGATGCAGGAGGGGGCTCAGGACTGGGGCAGAGTATCAGGGTTCAGAGGGAGCTCAGGGTTGGGGGTGTTGGAGAGGCTGAGGGCAGCCTGCACTAGGACTCTGGGACAGCAGTTCTGCCCAGAATCCCTCTACTCCAGCAGCAGGAGCAGGCAGGGAACAGGCACATGCTGCTTTTTGTCAGGCAGGGATGCACCACAGCAGAGGGGAGGGGTGCCAGGCAGGGGCCAGGGGAAGAGACCCAACTCCAAATATTGCTGGAGCTTGGCCCCCAGCCCTGAATATTCCTGGAGCACGAGCACCACAAATGTATATAACCTGCCGCCTATGACCACAAGCCAACACAAGGTCCTACTGAGATTTGAACTCAGATTACAGAATTTAGAGTCCTGAGTGCTGCCCATTACACCATGGGAGCAGCTTGTGCTGCCTTCTCTGTACACCAGTAACCCTCATGCGGCTGCTTGTGTAAGGGGGCTCTTGGCCCTTTACTAAAACTTAGTGTGTGTGTGTGTGGGGGGTGGTTGGTTGGCTAGTTCCCAGCACCAATAGAAGGGGGAAGGATCAATGGGAAATCAGGGCCCTGAGACTGACAGTCCCCAGGGACAATGGGGAGAGGCCAAAGCTCCAAGATAGCTGCACTGACAGGCCAGGCAGTGTAATGAGGGAGTCACCAGGCCAGGGGGTCCCATCCTCCATGTGAGCTGGAACTGCCTGGGTGAGAGTGGGGCAGAGCTAAGGAGAGAGCAGGAGCCCGAGAAGAGCCGGGGAGCAGAGCTGTGCAGGTGTAGTGCCAGAAACTGCTGCATGTAGGAATTTGCAACCTGTAGCAGTTACTGATAATTGAGGTTGTTCTTATTTGCTGACTTTTCCTAATTGGCTTAAACTTGACAGTGGTTTCTCTAGCAAAGGCCAGTCCCTGGCCCCTTGGTCCAGACATCCTCCTTCCTATCAGGCTAGGGTGACCAGATGTCAAAGATAAAATCTTGGGATGTGGGGGGCGGAGCAAAAAAAAAAAAGCCAGAGGGTCCTCCTGCCGCCAAGCGGAAGTGGCATAACCCCATCTCCAACCAATTCTTGGCTCCAACCTCTGCTACACCCCCAACTCCCCCATCCTCTCACTCCTGGGCCCAGCCTGGGCTCCAAGCTCTGCAGCCGAGCCATGATCCGGGCCCCTCCTGCAGCTCCCGGGCAAGGGGTGAACCAGGCAGCTCCTGGCAGGAGCATGTCCGCCCCACTTGTGTCTCCACCCCCCGTCCACCTGGGCCCTGCCTGCTCCCTGCTGCCCCCACCCCAATGCACTGCCCGCAGGCTGCAGGGCTGGAGCAGCTTCTCCGCTGCGCTCATGGCCATGGCCACGGCCAGTGTGCAGACCTGCGGGGGAGGGGAGCAGCCTTCCCTCTCCAGGTCTGCAAGGGGAATGTAAAGCGGCCGTTCCTGCGGGAGTAAGTCGCTGCCATCCATCCCTAGCTCTGCCAGAGGACTGGGCAGCAGCAGTATTAGCAGGGGCAGGGCCCTTGATTGTTTCCCCGGCTCTGCGAGGGGACTGGAGAGCGGCCTTTTCTGGACACGTTGTCTGCTAGGTTCCTTCCCAGCTCTGCGACGGGAGTGGGGAGAGGCCGTTACTGTGGGGGTGGGGCACTGGGTTCCCTCCCCAGCTGTGCCAGGGGCCTGCGGAGCAGCCCTTCCTGTGGGATTAGGGCACTGCCTTCTCTCCCTAGCTCTGCGAGACCACTGGGGAGCAGCCCTTCCTGCGGGATTAGGGCTCTGCCTTCTCTCCCTAGCTCTGCGAGACCACTGGGGAGCGGCTCTTCCTGCAGGATTAGGGCGCTACCTTCTCTCCCTAGCTCTGCGAGACCAATGGGGAGCGGCCCTTCCTGTGGGATTAGGGCGCTGCTTTCTCTCCATAACTCTGCGAGACCACTGGGGAGCGGCCCTTCCTGCGGGATTAGGGCACTGCCTTCTCTCCCTAACTCTGTGAGACCACTGGGGAGCGGCCGTTCCTGCGGGATTAGGGCGCTGCCTTCTCTCCCTAGCTCTGCGAGACCAATGGGGAGCGGCCGTTCCTGCGGGATTAGGGCGCTGCCTTCTCTCCCTAGCTCTGGGAGACCACTGGGGAGCGGCCCTTCCTTCGGGATTAGGGCGCTGCCTTCTCTCCCTAGCTCTGAGAGACTACTGGGGAGCAGCCCTTCCTGCGGGCTTAGGGCGCTGCCTCCTCTCCCAAGTCTGCGACACCACTGGGGAGCTGCCATTCCTGCGGGATTAGGGCACTGCCTTCTCTCCCTAGCTCTGTGAGACAACTGGGGTGTAGCCCTTTCTGTGGGATTAGGGCGCTACCTTCCCTACCTAGCTCTGCGAGACCACTGGGGAGCAGCCCTCCCTGCAGGATTAGGGCGCTGCCTCCTCTCCCCAGCTCTGCGACACCACTGGGGAGCAGCCCTTCCTGCAGGATTACGGCGCTGCTTCCTCTCCCTAGCTCTGCGAGACCACAGGGAAGCAGCCCTTCCTGCGGGATTAGGGTGCTGCCTTCTCTCTCTAGCGCTGCGAGACCACTGGGGATTGGCCCTTCCTGTGGGATTAGGGCACCGCCTTCTCTCCCAAGGTCTGCGAGACCACTGGGGAGCGGCCCATCTTGCGGGATTACGGCGCTGCCTTCTTTCCCTAGCTCTGCGAGACCACTGGGTAGCATCCCGTCCTGCGGGATTAGGGCACTGCTTTCTTCTCCTAGCTCTGCGAGACCGCTGGAGAGCGGCCGTTCTAGCGGGATTAGGGCACTGCCTTCTCTCCCTAGGTCTGCGAGACCAATGGGGAGCAGCCCTTCCTGCGGGATTAGGGTGCTGCCTCCTCTCCCTAGCTCTGCGAGACCACTAGGGAGCAGCCCTTCCTCCGGGATTAGGGCGCTGCCTTCTCTCCCTAGCTCTGCGAGCCCACTGGGGAGCGGCCATTCCTGCAGGATTAGGGCGCTGCTTTCCCTCCCTAGCTCTGTGAGACCACTGGGGAGCAGCCCTTCCTGCGGGATTAGGGTGCAACCTTCTCTCCCTAGCTCTGCTAGACCACTGGGGAGCAGCCCTTCCTCCGGGATTAGGGTGCTGCCTCCTCTCCCTAGCGCTACGAGAGCACGGGAGAGCGGCCATTCCTGAGGGATTAGGGCGCTGTAATCTCTCCCTAGCTCTGCGAGACCACTGGGGAGCAGCCCTTCCTGCGGGATTAGGGTGCAACCTCCTCTCCCTAGCTCTGAGACACCACTGGGGAGCAGCCATTCCTGAGGGATAAGGGCACAGCCTTCTCTCCCAAGGTCTGCGAGACCACGAGGTCTCAGTGGTCTCGCAGAGCTAGGGAGAGGAGTCAGCGCCCTCATCCCACAGGAAGGGCTGATCCGCAGTGGTCTCGCAGAGCTAGGGAGAGAAGGTAGCGCCCTAATCCCACAGGAAAGGCTGCTCCCCAGTGGTGTCGCAGAGCTAGAGAGTGGAGGCAGCGCCCTAATCCCAAAGGAAAGGCTGCTCTCCAGAGGACTCGCAGAGCTAGGAAGAAAAGGCAGCACCCTAATCCCGCAGGAAGGGCTGCTCTCCAGTGGTCTCGCAAAGCTAGGGAGAGAAGGAAGCGCCCTAATCCCACAGAAACGGTCGCTCCCCAGTGGTCTCGAAGAGCTAGGGAGAGAAGGCAGCACCCTAATCCCACAGGAAGGGTTGCTCCCCAGTGGTCTCGCAAAGCTAGGGAGAGAAGGCAGCGTCCTAATCCCGCAGGAAGGGCCGTTCCCCAGTGGTCTCGCAGAGCTACAGAGAGAATGCAGTGCCCTAATCCCGCAGGAGGGACTCCTCCCCAGTGGTCTCGCAGAGCAAGGGAGAGAAGGTAGCGCCCTAATCCCACAGGAAAGGGTGCTCCCGAGTTGTGTCGCAGAGCTAGGGAGTGGAGGCAGCGCCCTAATCCCTCAGGAAGGGCTGCTCCCCAGCGGTCTCGCAGAGCAAGGATTGGAGGGCAGCACCCTAATCCGGCAGGAAAGGCTGCTCCCCAGTGGTCTCGCAGAGCTAGGGAGAGAAGGCAGCACCCTAATCCCGCAGGAAAGGCCGCTCCCCAGTAGTCTCGCAGAGCTAGGGAGAGAAGGCAGCGCCCTAATCCCGCAGGAAGGGCCGCTCCCCAGTGGTCTCACAGAGCTAGGGAGAGAAGGCAGCACGCTAAACCCGCAGGAAGGGCTGCTCCCCAGTGGTCTTGTAAAGCTAGGGAGAGAAGGCAGCGTCCTAATCCCGCGGGAACGGCCGCTTCCCAGTGGTCTCGCAGACCTAGGGAGAGAAGGCAGTGCCCTAATCCCGCAGGAAAGGCCGCTCCCCAGTAGTCTCGCAGAGCTAGGGAGAGAAGACAGCGCCCTAATCCCGCAGGAAGGGCCGCTCCCCAGTGGTCTCACAGAGCTAGGGAGAGAAGGCAGCACGCTAAACCCGCAGGAAGGGCTGCTCCCCAGTGGTCTCGCAAAGCTAGGGAGAGAAGGCAGCGTCCTAATCGAGCGGGAACGGCCGCTTCCCAGTGGTCTCGCAGACCTAGGGAGAGAAGGCAGCGATCTAATCCCGCAGGAAAGGCCACTCCCCAGTGGTCTCGCAGTTCTAGGGAGAGGAAGCAGAGCCCTGATCTCGCAGGGAGGGCTGCTCCCCAGTGGTCTCTCAGAGCTAGGGAGAGGAGTCAGCGCCCTAATAACGCAGGAAGGACTGCTCCCCAGTGGTCTCGCAGAGCTTGGGAGAGAAGGCAGCGCCCTAATACCGTAGGAACGGCCGCTCCCTAGTGCTCTCGCAGAGCTAGGGAGAGAAGGAAGCGCCCTAATTCCGCAGGAAGGGCCGCTCCCCAGTGGTCTCGCAGAGTTAGGGAGAGAAGGCAGCGCCCAAATCCCCCCGGAAGGGCAGCTCCCCATACCCCTTCCAGAGCTGGGGAGGGAAGACAGTGCCGAAGCCCCGCAGGAAGGGCCGCTCCCCAGTGGTCTCGCAGAGCTAGGGAGAGAAGGCAGCAGCCTAATCCCGCAAGAACGGCTGCTCCCAAGTGGTATCGCAGAGGTAGGGAGAGAAGGCAGCACCCTAATCCCGCAGGGAGGGCTGTTCCCCAGTGGTCTTTCAGAGCTAGTGAGAGGAGGCAGCGCCCTAATCCCGCAGGACGGAACGCTCTCCACTGGTCTCGCAGAGCTACGAAGAGAAGAGGGCACCCTAATCCCGCAGGAACGGCAGCTCCCCAGTGGTCTCGCAGAGCTAGGGAGAGAAGGTAGCGCCCTAATCTCGCAGGGAGGGCTGCTCCCCAGTAGTCTCTCAAAGTTAGGGAGACGAGGCAGCGCCCTAATCCCGCAGGAAGGAACGCTCTCCTGTGGTCTCGCAGACCTAAAGAGAGAAGGCAGAGCCCTAATCCCACAGGAAGGGCTGCTCCCCAGTGGTCTCGTAGAGCTAGGGAGAGGAGGCAGCACCCTAATATCGCAGGAAGGGCTGCTCCACAGTGGTATCGCAGTGCTAGGGAGAGAAGGCAGCGCCCTAATCCCGCAGGAAGGGAAGCTCCTCAGAGGTCTCGCAGAGCTAGGGAGAGAAGGCAGCGCCCTAATCCCGCAGGAAGTGCCGCTCCCCAGTGGTCTCGAAGAGCTTGGGAGGGAAGGCAGCGCCCTTATCCCGCAGGGAGGGCTGCTCCCCAGTGGTCTCTCAGAGCTAGGGAGAGGAGGCACCGCCCTAATCCCGCAGGAAGGGCTGCTCCCCAGTGGTCTCGCAGAGCTAGGGAGAGAAGACAGCACCCTAATCCCGCAGGAAGGGCTGCTCAAAAGTGGTCTCGCAGATCTAGGGAGAGAAGGTAGCGCAATAATAATGCAGGAAGGGCTGCTCCCCAGTGGTCTCACAAAGCTAGGGAAGGAAGGCAGTGCCCTAATCCCGCAGGGAGGGCTGCTCCCCAGTTGTCTCTCAGAGCTAGGGAGACGAGGCAGCGCCCTAATCCCGCAGGAAGGAACGCTCTCCAGTGGTCTCGCAGAGCTATAGAGAGAAGGCAGAGCCCTAATCCCGCAGGAAGGGCCGATGCCCAGTGGTCTCGCAAAGCTAGGGAGAGAAGGCGGCACCTTAATCCCACAGAAAGGGCCGCTCCCCAGTGGTCTCGCAGAGCTAGGGAGAGAAGGCAGCACCGTAATATCGCAGGAAGGGCTGCTCCCCAGTGGTCTTGAAGAGCTAGGGAGGGAAGGCAGCGCCCTAATCCCGCAGGAAGGGCCGCTCCCCAGTGGTCTCACAGAGTTAGGGGGAGAAGGCAGTGCCCTAATTCCGCAGGAAGGGCCGCTCCCCAGTGGTCTCGCAGAGTTAGGGAGAGAAGGCAGCGCCCAAATCCCCCCGGAAGGGCAGCTCCCCATACCCCTTCCAGAGCTGGGGAGGGAAGACAGTGCCCAAGCCCCGCAGGAAGGGCCGCTCCCCAGTGGTCTCGCAGAGCTAGGGAGAGAAGGCAGCGCCCTAATCCCGCAGGAGGGGCCGATCCTCAGTGGTCTCGCAGAGATGGGGAGAGAAGGCGGCGCCTTAATCCCGCAGGAAGCGCCGCTCCCCAGTGGTCTCGCAGAACTAGGGAGAGAAGGCAGCACCCTAATCCTGCAGGAAGGGCTGCTCCCCAGTGGTCTCGCAGAGCTAGGGAGAGAAGGCAGCAGCCTAATCCCGCAAGAACGGCTGCTCCCAAGTGGTATCGCAGAGGTAGGGAGAGAAGGCAGCACCCTAATCCCGCAGGGAGGGCTGTTCCCCAGTGGTCTTTCAGAGCTAGTGAGAGAAGGCAGTGCCCTAATCCCACAGGAAGGGCTGCTCCCCTGTGGTCTCGCAAAACTAGGGAGAGAAGGCAGTGCCCTAATCCCGCAGGAACGGCCGCTCCCCAGTGGTCTCGCAGAGCTAGGGTGAGAAGGCAGTGCCCTAATCCCGCTGGGAGGGCTGCTCCCCAGTTGTCTCTCAGAGCTAGGGAGAAGAGGCAGCGCCCTAATCCCACAGGAAGAGAAGCTCCCCAGTGCTCTCGCAGAGCTATGGAGAGGAGGCAGAGCCGTAATCCGACAGGAAGGGCTGCTCCGGAGCGGTCTCGCAGACCTAGGGAGAGATGCAGCGCCCTAATACCGCAGTAAGGGCTCCTCCCCATGCCCCTGGGAGAGCTGGGGAGGGAAGACAGCGCCCCACCGCCGAAGGAAGGGCCGCTCCCCATTGGTCTCGCAGAGCTAGGGAGAGAAGGCAGCGCCCTCATCCTGCAGGAAGGGCTGCTCCCCAGTGGTCTCGCAAAGCTAGCGAGTGAATGCAGCGCCCTAATCCCGCAGGAAGGGCTACTCCCCAGTGGTCTCGCAGAGCTATGGAGAGAAGGCAGCGCCCTATTCCCACAGGAAGGGCTGCTCCCTAGGCCCCTGGCAGAGCTGGGAAGGGAAACCCGCATCCCTCCCACGCCGGAAGGTCAGCTCCCCAGTGGTCTCACAGAGCTAGGGAGAGAAGGCAGCGTCCTAATCCCGCAGGAAGGGCTGCTCCCCAGTGGTCTCGCAGAGCTAGGGAGAGAAGGCAGCGCCCTAATCCCACAGGAACGGCCGCTCCCCAGTGGTCTCGCAGAGCTAGGGAGAGAAGGCAGGACCCTAATCCCGCAGGAAAGGCCGCTCCCCAGTGGTCTCGCAGAGCTTGGGAATGGAGGCAGCGCCCTAATCCCGCAGGGAGGGCTGTTCCCCAGTGGTCTCGCAGAGCTAGGGAGAGAAGGCAGCACCCTAGTCCCGCAGGAAAGGCTGCTCCAAAGTGGTCTCGCAGATCTAGGGAGAGAAGGCAGCTCCCTAATCCCGGAGGAAGGGCCGCTCCCTTGTGGTCTTCCAGAGCTAGGGAGAGAGGGCAGCGCCCTAATCCCACAGGTATGGCTGCTCCCCAGTGCTCTTGCAAAGCTAAGGAGAGAAGGCAGTGCCCTAATCCCGCAGGAACGGCCGCTCCCCTGTGTTCTCGCAGAGCTAGGGAGAGAAGGCAGCACCCTAATCCCGCAGGAAAGGCTGCTCCCCAGCGGTCTTGCAGAGATAGGGAGAGGAGGCAGCACCCTTATCCCGCAGGAAGGGCTGCTCCCCAGTGGTCTAGCAGAGCTAGGGAGAGGAGGCAGCGCCCTAATCCCACAGGTATGGCTGCTCCCCAGTGGTCTCGCAGAGCTAGAGAGTGAAAGCATCACCCTAATCCCACAGGAAGAGCTGCTCCCCAGTGGTCTCGCAGGGATAGGGAGAGAAGGCAGTGCCCTAATCCCGCAGGAAGAGAAGCTCCCCAGTGCTCTCACAGAGCTATGGAGAGGAGGCAGCGCCCTAATCCGACAGGAAGGGCTGCTCCCGAGCGGTCTCGCAGACCTAGGGAGAGATGGGAGCGCTCTAATACCGCAGTAAGGGCTCCTCCCCATGCCCCTGGGAGAGCTGGGGAGGGAAGACAGCGCCCCATCGCCGAAGGAAGGGCCGCTCCCCATTGGTCTCGCAGAGCTAGGGAGACAAGGCAGCGCCCTAATCCCACAGTAATGGCCGCTCCCCAGTGGTCTCGCAGAGCTAGGGAGTGAAGTCAGCACCCTAATCCCGCAGGAAAGGCCGCTCCCCAGTGGTCTCGCAGAGCTTGGGAATGGAGGCAGCGCCCTAATCCCTCAGGGAAGGCTGTTCCCCAGTGGTCTCGCAGAGCTAGGGAGAGAAGGCAGCACCCTAGTCCCGCAGGAAAGGCTGCTCCCCAGTGGTTTTGCAGAGCTAGGGAGAGAAGGCAGCTGCCTAATCCCGCAGGAAGGGCTGCTCCCCAGTGGTCTCTCAGAGCTAGAGAGAGGAGGCAGCGCCCTAATCCCGCAGGAAGGGCCGCTCCCCAGTGGTCTCGCAAAGCTAAGGAGAGAAGGCAGTGCCCTAATCCCGCAGGAAAGGCTGCTCCAAAGTGGTCTCGCAGATCTAGGGAGAGAAGGCAGCTGCCTAATCCAGCAGGAAGGGCTGCTCCCCAGTGGTCTCTCAGAGCTAGGGAGAGGAGGCAGCGCCCTAATCCCACAGGATGGGCTGCTCCCCAGTGGTCTCGCAAAGCTAGGAAGAGAAGGAAGCGCCCTAATCCCACAGGAACGGACGCTCTACAGGGGTCTCGAAGAGTAAGGAAGGGAAGGCGGTGCCCTAATCCCGCAGGAAGGGCCGCGCACCAGTGTTCTCGCAAAGCAAGGGAGAGAAGGCGGCGCCGTAATCCCGCAGGAATGGCCACTCCCCAGTGGTCTCGCAGAGTTAGGGAGAGAAGGGAGTGCCCAAATCCCGCCGGAAGGGCCGCTCCCCATACCCCTGGCAGAGCTGGGGAGGGAAGCCAGTGCCCAACCCCCGCAGGAAGGACCGCTCCCCAGTGGTCTCGCAGAGCTAGGGAGAGAAGGCAGCACCCTAATCCCGCAGGAAGGGCTGCTCCCCAGTGGTTTCGCAGAGCTAGGGAAACAAGGCAGCGCCCTAATCCCGGAGGAAGGGCCGCTCCCTTGTGGTCTTCCAGAGCTAGGGAGAGAGGGCAGCGCCCTAATCCCGCTGGAAAGGCTGCTCCAAAGTGGTCTCGCAGATCTAGGGAGAGAAGGCAGCATCCTAATCCCGCAGGAGAGGCTGCTCCAAAGTGGTCTCGCAGATCTAGGGAGAGAAGGCAGCTCCCTAATCCTGCAGGAAGGGCTGCTCCCCAGTGCTCTCGCAGAGAGAGGAAGGGAAGGCAGCGCCCTAATCCCGCAGGAAGGGCCGCTCCCCAGTGGTCTCGCAGAACTAGGGAGAGAAGGCAGTGCCCTAATCCCGCAGGAACGGCCGCTCCCCAGTGGTCTCGCAGAGCTAGGGAGAGAAGGCAGCACCCTAATCCCGCAGGAAGGGCCGTTCACCAGTGGTCTCGCAGAGCTAGGGAGTGGAGGCAACGCCCTAATCCCACAGGAAGTGCTGCTCCCCAGTGGTCTCGCAAAGCTAGGGAGAGAAGGCAGTGCCCTAATCCCGCAGGAACGGCCGCTCCCCAGTGGTCTCGCAGAGCTAGGGAGAGAAGGCAGCACCCTAATCCCGCAGGAAGGGCTGCTCCCAAGTGGTCTCGGAGATCTAGGGAGAGAAGGCAGCTCCCTAATCCAGCAGGAAGGGCTGCTCCCCAGTGGTCTTGCACAGCTAGGGAGAGGAGGCGACGCCCTAATCCCGCAGGAAGGGTGCTTCCCAGTGGTCTCGCAGAACTAGGGAGAAAAGGCAGCACCCTAATCCCGCAGGAAGGGCTGCTCCCCAGTGGTCTCGCAGAGCTAGGGAGAGATGGCAGCGCCCTAATCCCGCCGGAAGGGTCGCTCCCCAGTGGTCTCGCAGAGCTAGGGAGAGTAAGTAGCACCCTAATCCCGCTGGAACGGCCGCTCCCCAGTGGTCTCGCAGAGCTAGGGAGAGAAGGCGGCGCCCTAATCCCGCAGGAAGGGTCACTCCCCAGTGGTCTCGCAGAGCTAGGGAGAGAAAGTAGCACGCTAATCCCGCAGGAAAGGCTGCTCCCCAGTGGTCTCGCAGAGATAGGGAGAGAAGGCAGCGCCCTGATCCCGCAGGAAGGGCTGCTCCCCAGTCCCCTGGCAGAGCTGGGAAGGGAAACCAGCCTCCCTCCCACGCAGGAAGGTCCGCTCCCCAGTGTTCTCACAGAGCTAGGGAGAGAAGGCAGCGTCCTGATCCCGCAGGAAGGGCTGCTCCCCAGTGGTCTCGCAGAGCTAGGGAGAGAAGGCAGTGTCCTAATCCTGCAGGAACGGCCGCTCCCCAGTGGTCTCGCAGAGCTAGGGAATTGAGACAGTGCCCTAATCCCGCAGGGAGGGCTGCTCCCCAGTGGTCTTGCAGAGCTAGGTTGAGAAGGCAGCGCCCTAATCCCGCTGGAACGGCCGCTCCCCAGTGGTCTCGCAGAGCTAGGGAGAGAAGGCAGCGCCCTAATCCTGCAGGAACGGTCGCTCCGCAGTGGTCTCGCAGAGCTAGGGAGAGAAAGTAGCACGCTAATCCCGCAGGAAAGGCTGCTCCCCAGTGGTCTCGCAGAGGTAGGGAGAGAAGGCGGCGCCCTGATCACGCAGGAAGGGCTGCTCCCCAGTGGTCTCGCAGAGCTAGGGAGAGATGGCAGCGCCCTAATCTCGCCGGAAGGGTCGCTCCCCAGTGGTCTCGCAGAGCTAGGGAGAGAAAGTAGCATGCTAATTCCGCAGGAAAGGCTGCTCCCCAGTGGTCTCGCAGAGATAGGGAGAGGAGGCAGCGCCCTTATCCCGCAGGATGGGCTGCTCCCCAGTGGTCTCGCAGAGCTAGGTAGAGAAGGCAGCGCCCTGATCCCGCAGGAAGGGCTGCTCCCCAGTCCCCTGGCAGAGCTGGGAAGGGAAACCAGCCTCCCTCCCACGCAGGAAGGTCCGCTCCCCAGTGGTCTCGCAGAGCTAGGGAGAGAAGGCAGCGCCCTAATCCTGCAGGAACAGCTGCTCCCCAGTGGTCTCGCAAAGCTGGGGAGAGAAGCAGCGCCCTAATCCCACAGGAAAGGCTGCTCCCCAGTGGTCTCGCAGCGCTATGTAATTGAGGTAGCGCCCTAATCCCGCATGGAGGGCTGCTCCCCAGTGGTCTCGCAGAGCTAGGGAGAGAAGGCAGCGCCCTAATCCCACAGGAAGGGCTGCTCCCCAGACTCCTGTCAGAGCTGGGGAGTGAAAGCAGCGCCCCACCCCCGCAGGAAAGGCCGCTTCCCAGTGGTCTCGCAGAGCTAGGGAGAGAAGGCAGCGCCTTTATCCCGCAGGAAGGGCCGCTCCCCATTTGTCTCGCAGAGCTAGGGAGAAACGGCAGCCCCCTAACCCCGCCGGAAGGGCCGCTCCCCAGTGGTCTCGCAGAACTAGGGAGAGAAGGCAGCGCCCTTATCCCGCAGGAATTGCCGCTCCCCAGTGGTCTCGCAGAGCTAGGGAGAGAAGGCAGCGCCCTTATCCCGCAGGAAGAGCCGCTCCCCAGTGGTCTCGCAGAGCTTGGGAGGGAAGGCAGCGCCCTAATCCCGCAGAAAGGGCTGCTCCCCAGGCCGCTGGCAGAGCTGGGGAGGGAACCCAGTGCCCCACCCCCACAGTAACGGCCTCTCCCCACTCCCATCACAGAGCTAGGAAGGAACCTAGCACACCACGCACTCAGGAACGTCCGTTCTTCAGTCCCCTCGCAGAGCCGGGGAAACAATCAAGCGCCCTTCCCCTGCTAATACTGCTGCTGCCCAATTCTCTGGCACAGCTAGGGAGGGATGGCAGCGCCTTACTCCCGCTGGAACGGCCGCTTTACATTCCTCTTGCACAACTGGAGAGGGAAGGCTGCGCCCCTCCCCCGCAGGTGTGCACACTGGCCATGGCCATGACCAGGAGCGCAGCGCAGAAGCTGCTCCAGCCCTGCAGCCTGTGGACAGCACATTGGGGTGGGGGCAGCACGGAGCAGGCAGGGCCCAGGTGGGCGGGGGGTGGAGACACAAGTGGGGCGGACACGCTCCTGCCAGGAGCTGCCTGGTTCACCCCTTGCCCGGGAGCTGCAGGAGGGGCCCGGATCATGGCTCGGCTGCAGAGCTTGGAGCCCAGGCTGGGCCCAGGAGTGAGAGAATGGGGGAGCTGGGGGTGTAGCAGAGGTTGGAGCCAAGAATTGGTTGGAGATGAGGTTATGCCAATTCCGCTTGGCGGCAGGGGGGGCCCTCTGGCTTTTTTTTTTTGCTCCGCCCCCCACATCCCAAGATTTCATCTTTGACATCTGGTCACCCTAGCCTGATATAAAGGAGGATGTCTGGACCAAGGGGCCAGGGACTGGCCTTTCCTAGAGAAACCACTGTCAAGTTTTAGCCAATTAGGACAAGTCAGCAAATAAGAACAACCTCAGGTATCAGTAACTGCTACAGGTTGCAAATTCCTACATGCAGCAGTTTCTGGCACTACACCTGCACAGCTCTGCTCCCCGGCTCTTCTCGGGCTCCTGCTCTCTCCTTAGCTCTGCCCCACTCTCACCCAGGCAGTTCCAGCTCACATGGAGGATGGGACCCCCTGGCTTGGTGACTCCCTCATTACACTACCTGGCCTGTCAGTGCAGCTAACTTGGAGCTTTGGCCTCTCCCTATTGTCCCTGGGGACTGTCAGTCTCAGGGTCCTGAATTCCCATTGATCCTTCCCCCTTCTATTGGTGCTGGGAACTAGCCAACCAACCCCCCCCCCCACACACACACACACTAAGTTTTAGTAAAGGGCCAAGAGCCCCCTTACACAAGCAGCCCCATGAGGGTCACCGATGTGCAGAGAAGGCAGCACAAGCTGCTCCCATGGTGTAATGGGCAGCACTCAGGACTCTGAATCCTGTAATCTGAGTTCAAATCTCAGTGGGACCTTGTGTTGGCTTGTGGTCATAGGCGGCAGGTTATATACATTTGTGGTGCGCGTGCTCCAGGAACATTCAGGGCTAGGGGCCCTGCTCCAGCAATATTTGGAGTTGGGTCTCTTCCCCTGGCCTCTGCCTGGCACCCCTCCCCTCTGCTGTGGTGCATCCCTGCCTGACAAAAAGCAGCATGTGCCTGTCCCCTGCCTGCTCCTGCTGCTGGAGTAGAGGGATTCTGGGCAGAACTGCTGTCCCAGAGTCCTAGTGCAGGCTGCCCTCAGCCTCTCCAACACCCCCAACCCTGAGCTCCCTCTGAACCCTGATACTCTGCCCCAGTCCTGAGCCCCCTCCTGCATCATGAATCCCTCAGCCCTACGCTCCCTCCCAGAGGGTGCACCCCTTCCCACACACTCCTTCCCAACCCCAGAGCCTGCACCTCTCACCCCTTCTTACAACCCTGCCAGAGCCTGCACCCAGCACCCAAACTCCATCCTAAAGCCTGAACCTTGCACCCTAATCCCCCCCAAACCACCTCCCAGAGCCTTAGGCAGGTGGGAGTGGAGTTTGGGGGCGGGTTCTGGGCACCACCAAAATTTCTACAAACTTGCCACCCACCCATGCTTGTGGTAATGCCCCAGAGCTCAACTCCCCTGTCTCCAGCTGTGTAAGAGTGAATCTTTCCCCTCCTGCTGGGTGACTCACACCTCCGAGAGCCAGGTCTTTGGCTGGGGTGGCCACAATGGGATAGGGCTCTAGAACTTGCTACCCTGATACTTGGGATTCTTGCTGCTGCACCTGATGTTCACAAGCTTGGCCCTTGTGCTTCCTACCACACGTTTCCTCTGGCCCACATGGTGCTTGAAGAAAAGAGTGCCAGCGCTGGGATTAATAGTCAGGGCTTGGCAGGAGGGAGGAAGAGTCCCAGGCTGGAGCCCCACACACCTTCCCTCCTCTGGGCACCTAGAGCAGAGGCAGCCCAGCTCTGTCCGCTGGATATCTCAGCAGAGTAGGTGAGTTCATGTAAATACAATCTGGTCCCAAAGCTTCCCCCCAACCCTGGTCATCAGTAGCTGCCAGGGGAGAGCTCATTCACACCTCGCTTACAAATCATCATTTGAAATTCTAAGGTTGGCCAACACTGCCGAAGCCAATGCACCGACATTGTCAGCAAACACAACAGCTGGGTGAGGAAACCCGGCTTTGTCCAGACTTTCCAAACCTATTTGACTTTCTCAGGTACAAGTAGTTTTCATACGTTGTATCTGCTTTTAAAGTGTGTGTTAACATTTCAATTTCTATTCAAATTTGCAACCAATGACAACATTGGCAGCGCTGCATGTAACTACCTGACCACTGAGGGAGGGGGTGTTGGGGAAATTCGGGGAAGGGGGTGTACAGCCCCCTGGCTGGGGGCGTATAGGGAATGCCCAGTTTCACTGAATTGAGTCTCCTACTGCAGCACCTCAGTAGGTTACATCAGAGAGGAGCTGCAGTGTCTAGGCGGTGGGATGCTTGTGCCTTTAAGAGCCCAGCCCTGGGAAGTCCATGCTGAGAGGTGCTGCCTGTGAGAGGGGAAATAAAAAAGCCCTCTGCTCCCCCCACCCATGTTTGCAAACACTGGAGTCTCAGCCCACCGGGATAACTGTTCCCCCTCGGCCCCTGCCTGTGCCGGGGTTTAACCCTCTGGCAGCGCCTCCCTCCGGGCTTAACTCCGGCTCCTTCCCACCTCCCTGACTTTGCCTTCAGTCCCTCTCCTATCTCTGCCTCCAGCTGCTTGACCCCCAACCAGTCAATTTCCACCCCCTGCTCAGACCCTGGCCACCTACTCCTCTGATTTGCCCTCCTTTGCCCCTTTTTAATCCCTGTAAAAAGTAGTCGATGCTGTGTCTCATTCTCTGGAGGGAGGGCTGGGCGCCTGGCCCCTGCCTGCGCAGTGCTCAAAGTGCCCCATGATCTTGTGGATGTTTGCTGCATGCTGCAGGGTCACCCGAAGGGGAGAGAGACGCGGTTAGGAGGTGATGCAGCCAAGGGTGCCTCACCCAACACTGAGATGCAGCCACCTCTGGGGTGATTTATACAAGTCAGCAAATGAATATGGAACAAGAAACACATTGAAAGGATCGAGGCAGCTGCAGGAGGTGGAGAAAACCAGAAAAAGCAGTAGCCCTGGATCCCAGCCCTGTCCCTCCCCCACTCTACCCCCTAATCTCCACTCCCCTCCCACATTTGAGGGGAGAACCCAGGAGTCCTGATCCCCAGCCTTGCCCACCCTCATATTTTGATATGGCTCCATCCAACAGCTGCCCCCACAATTGCAGGGCAGTGCCATGGGGCACACCGGGGCCTCCCTGTTTGCACAGGATGGGCAATGCCAGTGCTCCAGGATGGGGAGAGATGATGCTAAGGGAGAAGCAAGCAGCAGACAGCTCCCATGACAGAGAAAGAAATGCTAGGGGGTGCTGTGCTGCAAGGAGTGAATGGGGTTGGCAGGGAATGGGAGGATCTTCCCTCACAGCAGGTGCGTCTGTCTCCCTCCCAATTCCTCCCCAGCCCTACCCCATCCCAGGCTAATCCCAGCCCAGCTACCAGGATTAAATTTGGCTTGGATTCCCCAGCTGCTGGGGGTGGGGCGTGGGGCTGGGAAGAATGAGCCTCTACTCCTCCTTCCCCAGACACAGTTGCATGGGCACAGACCAAAGGAGCCTGCAGCACTGCTGCCTAGAGGAAACTGAGGCACCAGCCACTGACAGACACATTATGGCTCTCCTCATCCTCATCCTCTTTTCCATATACAACCTGGCCAGGGGAGGGGGGTAAACTCAAGGCAGTTGCATAGTTAACCTGTGGAACTCCTTGCAAGAGGATGTTGTGAAGGGCAAGACTATAACAGGGTTCAAAAAAGAACTAGATAAGTTTATGGTGGATAGATCCATCAAGGACTATTAGCCAGGGTGGGCAGGGTTGGTGCCTGTAGCCTCTGTTTGTCAGAAGCTGGGAATGGGCAACAGGGGATGGATCACTTGATGATTCCCTGCTCTGTTCATTCCCTCTGGGGCACCTGGCACTGGCCACTGTCAGAAGACAGGAGGATACTGGGCTAGATGGACTTTGTGTCTGAACCAGTCTGGCCGCTCTTATGTCTCCCTTGGAGCAGCAGTGACACCCAGTGGACAGTCAGAGTAATGCACAGAAGGTGTTTTGCTTGGCGGAGCAGTGACATCAAGTCGCCAATCAGGGTAACACACAGAGTATGTTTCCCTTGGAGCAGCAGTGACACCTCGTGGTCATTCAGGGTAATGCACAGAAGGTGTTTCCCTTGATACAGCAGTGACACCCACTGGTCAGGTGGCGTAATGCAGAGCGTGTGTCTGCCCTCTACAAGCAGTGACACCCACGGACCAGTCACGGTACGGCACAGAGTGTTTCCCACCAATCTGGGTAAGGCACAGAGCATGTTTCCCATGCAGCAGCAGTGACACTCAGTGACCTGCAGGGGTGGCATCAGACTCTTCTTCTTTAGTGGGGGACTGAGGCTACATCTACACTACAGGATAAATTCGAATTAGCTTAAACCGATTTTATAAAACAGATATTATAAAGCCGATTGTGAGCGTCCACACTAGGCACATGAATTTGGTGGTGTGCGTCCATGGTCCGAGGCTAGCGTCAATTTCTGGAGCGGTGCACTGTGGGTAGCTACTGTAAAATAATGAGGCCAATAACGTCGATTTGCATCCACACTAATCCTAATCCGATATAGTAATATCAATTTTAGCGTTACTCCTCTCGTTTTGTAGGAGTACAGAAATCGATTTAAAGAGCCCTTTAAATTGATATAAAGAGCAGTGTAGTGTGGATGGGTGCAGCGTTAAATCGATTTAACGCTGTTAAAATCAGTTTAACAGCGTAGTGTAGACCAGGCCTGAGATGGGCTAGACAAAAAAAATTGGGGAGCTGTGCCCGCCATCACCTGGCCTCACCCTTCACGAGAGCCATGCCTCTGTTCCTTCTCAGTTAAAGGCCAGGTTCATCTCCTCTCCCTCCGGCTAGGGTTTACAGCAATACAAACTTTATTAAAATAAAATAGTAAACATGGTTTACTTAAAATATTCTAAATCTCTCCAAATTTTAGTACTGAATCCAAAGTTCTCTTAAAGATCCCATCAGTAACCAAATCCTAAATGAAAAATTGAAACCAAAAACAAGGTTTAATATAAAACCCAAACATTAAGAAAAACTTTGTTTGTAAAAATAAAAACTAACAAATGCTGTAAATTAATAATTTCAACATTTTATCAAAAAAGTGTGCTACAGCAGAATGATAAAATAACATCAAATAAATAAGCATGACCTCTAAAACCTCCTATAAAGAAATTGAATCCTTGAATACTGGTCAAATCGTAATAAAATATGCAGAACTATGTCAAAACTGCTGTTGTAAGTCAGCCATTTGAATCCAGCAAATGTCAATTAAAAGCTCCATTCCAACTAAAAAAAACAAAACAACCCAATAAACCAAAATGGTCACAGCCTGAAACAAACCTACACAGAAGCAAAATTAAACCTGTACCAACACTGGAACAAACGATGTAAATTTCTAATTCTAACTTCTTGTTTCTCCCAGGAGGAAGGTGTTTTGCACCCCAGTAACCAGGCTGTCACTGCAGCTTTCCTTTCACTAAATAAGATTTGTACCAAATATAAATTGCCCTCCAATTTCTCTAAGAGAAATTGAAATTGTATCTTTGCACTAATATCCCAAGTGTGCAAGTCCATCCCCTTAGAGCAGCACCACACCCTGAGGCCAGAGGAGAATCCCAACTGGCTGGTGCATTTGTAACCCTGGGGCCTGAAGCTGATGAGAGAAAGGGAAATGATCCATCTTGGAGCCTTTCGATATCACCTGCGGGGAGCACAGGGATTTGACTGAGTGACATCCTGGCTAATTTTCACCTTGTTCTGTGCCAGCAGGCTCCGCTGGAGAGCTCGGGAGTGACTTGACCATGACAGCACCCTATTTACATATTAAAAGCTGGCATTTTGGGGTCAATGGAGTAAAATGTGAGTACTTTTGGGGTTGGGACCCACATGAGAAGGGATGTGGACAAACTGGAGAGAGTCCAGAAGAGGGCAATAAAAATGATTAGGAGACTGAGACACATGACTTACGAGAACGTAGAGGCCATATCCTGTATGTTAAGCTAAGGCAAAGTTAGAATATCTATATTGTGACCTTTTACTCAGAGAGGAAAATCGACCTTTCTCATGTTACTTAAATAGAGAAGTACCCATGCCTGTCCAAGACCTTTACTTAGACCAATCGACAATGGAGAATGGCATAGAGTTTTATTCAGTGTTGTACCCACAGATTTAACAGGTACACTACAAGGTAACTTATGTGCATATGTACATGTCATCAACAAGCACAAACATACTAGTCTATGAAGTAAATGTACCTTAATGTTTTGTGGGTGAGGAATGAAATTTGGGCATAGGAGGAAGGATTTCCGGCACTTGTGCCCTATAAAAGAGGTAAGCCACCTCGCTAGAGCACTTTGCTCTATCATTGTGACTTACGTCCTCCACTCTCTCTCTATGTACTAGCAGTAGGCTGTAATTGTTCTGAAACTTTAAGTTTCAAGGGAACTAGGCTAAGTTCGGTTTCCCTACGTTTTTAGTCTTTGTTTATTAGGTTTTGATTTTATGTTTAACATATTCCAGTAAACCCTAAGTAACACTAGCTTTCCCTAAGCACAGCATCTTTCACTTAAGAATTGAGAAACCTGAACTGCAAGGCTGGTCCTTTGTCTCTTACCACCAGGTTATCAAGGAAGGCTGTGAGTATATTAACCAAAACTTTGTTGTATATAATGCCATATGTATCTTTTGAATAGCAGTAATGCAAGTGTAACTTTGTAACTCAATTAAATTAAATAACATGTAAGCTAATCAATTAAATTTTCATCAAATTATCCAAATTAATATTATTAGTACACCCTATATCAGGCTACATGGGACAGAGAGTTGGAATGCAGAGGGATGAAGGCACTGGCTCTGGGGGTGCAGACTCTGGGGTGGGGTTAGAATGAGACATTCACGGTGCAGTAGAGGACTCAGAGTTAGGATAGAGAATTGGGCTGTGAATGCTCTGGAATGAGGCCAGGAAAGAGAAAATTGAGATGCAAGAGAGAAGTCAAGCTAGAGCAAAAAGCAGAGAAGAAGTGTGCAATTTGAGCTGCAGAGGGAAGAAAAAAGCCTCTGCCTTTCCCCTTTCACCAAAGCATCTAAGAACCAGATGAAAGACATCTTTTCCCCACTGCAATAACAACTCCAGTTGACCTGGACTGAAGAAGAAATCTGCTCCTTTGCAGCACTAGCAGACCTGGACTGAGTCACCCCCACACCACACTCTGGTGTTCCTGGACTGGGACATGGGAGGGGCTCCTCTCTTCTCCATTTGGGACATGGTGGGATGAGAGAAGTGACAGAGCTTTACGGGAAATAATAATTTGCCTGATTCATGTGCCAGTCCAAGTCCTTGTTAACCCAAACAAGCCGTTTATCCTGCATGCTGATGCCAGTTTGGAGGGTCTGGGAGCAGTCCCGTAGCAGGAAGTGGAAGGAAATGTAAATCTGTAGGCATTGCCAGCTGAGGACTGTCTGATAGCGAAACTCGCTATCCCACCACCAGCAGCAGTTCTTGGTCTTGAAATGGGCCATCACTGAGAAATTTCGAGATTACTTGTGTGGTGCTCGGTTTCAGGTGTGGACAGAGAACAATCCACTGACTTATGCGTTAACAAGGGCTAAGATGGATGCTACAAGGCAGAGATGGGTGGCTACTTTTGCTAGCCATAACTTCGCATTCAATACCAATGTGTTGGTATAACAGGGAGTGTGATTTATCAGGACCACCAATTCTTGGCTAGGGGGAGGATGTAAGCAAGGTGAGAAAGAACTTTACCCTGACATCTGTTGGTGATCTGTTGTAAAGGCCTTTTGTTGCTGATATGCATGCTCACACCCACCCCGCATTGCATGATGGGGATGCATGTCCAAAGGGTTATTTCAGCTGCTGTGGGATCCCCGGTCTCTTTCTTATTAGGGCAGGGGTAATAAAGTACAGTTATTCTGGTGATATGAATCAAAGACAGTAGAACGGAACTTAGCAGTTCATGATTTCGGGACTCACCCGAACCTACATAACTCTCGTTAGGCAAGGGACATGGGTTCCAAAGGATAGTGAAATAAGAGAGATTGAAAAGGAATATTTGTATTTAGCAGCATGCTTTTCTTGTGAAAGGTTTAAATGCACATTTTATGTCCTTTGTATCTCTCTAGTTTAAAAATAGAGTTTTTTTATCATTCTAATTCATATTTGGATCAATACTACAGATAACAAATGATTAATGACTAAATGCAATTTTTAGACATACATAAGCTGCTGGGCTTTGATTTCATTTCCACACTGAAAGTTTTAAACAACTCCATAGTTGGGGAAAATGCTTCTTTCACCTCAGACAACAAGAAAATTTTGCAGATTGGACTGTGGGAAGTCAGCTGTGGGACATGAAATACCTCTGCAACCAGATTCTTAGTCACAGGTCAGCGGGTGGGTTTATGTAAATTCTGGACTCTGGGGCCAGAGCTAGGGGAGGGACCCCACAACTTTTGTGGCACATGCATTACCTCTGCAATCAACCTTTGCTACGTCACTCCATAACATCACACACAGAGCAGCCTTTCACCTCTCAGAACCAAAACATATCCTGAAAGTATCAGAGGGGTAGCCGTGTTAGTCTGGATCTGTAAAAGCAGCAAAGAATCCTGTGGCACCTTATAGACTAACAGACGTTTTGGAGCATGAGCTTTCATGGGTGAATACCCACTTTGTCAGATGCATGTAGTGGAAATTTCCAGGGGCAGGTATATATATGCAGGCAAGCTAGAGATAATGAGGTTAGTTCAATCAGGGAGGATGAAGCCCTGCTCTAGCAGTTGAGGTGTGAAAACCAAGGGAGGAGAAACTGGTTTTGTAGTTGGCAAGCCATTCACACTCTTTGTTTGATCCTGAGCTGATGGTGTCAAATTTGCAGATGAACTGAAGCTCAGCAGTTTCTCTTTGAAGTCTGGTCCTGAAGTTTTTTTGCTGCAGGATGGCCACCTTAAGGTTTGCTATAGTGTGGCCAGGGAGGTTGAAGTGTTCTCCTACAGGTTTTTGTATATTGCCATTCCTAATATCTGATTTGTCTCCGTTTATCTTTTTCCGTAGCGACTGTCCAGTTTGGCTGATGTACATAGCAGAGGGGCATTGCTGCCATATGATGGCGTATATTACATTGGTGGACGTGCAGGTGAATGAACCGGTGATGGTGTGGCTGATCTGGTTAGGTCCTGTGATGGTATCGCTGGTGTAGATATGTGGGCAGAGTTGGCATCGAGGTTTGTTGCATGGATTGGTTCTTGAGCTAGAGTTCCTATGGTGCAATGTGCAGTTACTGGTGAGAATATGTTTCAGGTTGGCAGCTTGCCTGTGGGCGAGGACCGGCCTGCCACGCAAGTCCCTGATGATGCGTTGGATAGGTTTTAGCTGGGGACTGTATGTGATGGCTAGTGGAGACCTGTTGGTTTCTTTCTTGGGTTTGTCTTGCAGTAGGAGGCTTCTGGGTACACGTCTGGCTCTGTTGATCTGTTTCCTTATTTCCTCGTGCAGGTATTGTAGTTTTGAGAATGCTTGGTGGAGATTTTGTAGGTGTTGGTCTCTGTCTGAGGGGTTAGAGCAGATCCGGTTGTACCTCAGTGCTTGGCTGTAGACAATGGATCGTGTGATGTGTCCGGGATGGAAGCTGGAGGCATGAAGGTAGGCATAGCGGTCGGTAGGTTTTCGGTATAGGGTGGTAGTAATGTGACCATCACTTATTTGCAGCGTGGTGTCTAGGAAGTGGACCTCCTGTGTACATTGGTCCAGGCCGAGGCTGAAGGTGGGGTGGAAGCTGTTGAAATCGTGGTGGAATTTATCCAGAGACTCCTTCCCATGGGTTCAGATGATGAAGATGTCATCAATGTAGCGTAGGTAAAGAAGGGGGCGTGAGTGGACGAGAGCTGAGGAAGCGTTGTTCCAGGTCGGCCATAAAAATATTGGCATATTGTGGGGCCATGCGGGTGCCCATAGCGGTGCCACTGATCTGGAGATATATATTGTCATCAAATTTGAAATAGTTGTGTGTGAGGATAAAGGCACAGAGCTCAGCAGCCAATTGTGCTGCGACATCATCAGGGATTCTGTTCCTGACAGCTTGTATTTCATCTGTGTGTGGGATGTTCATGTAGAGAGCCTCTACATCCATGGTGGCTAGGAGGGTGTTTTCTGGAAGGTCACCAATGCATTGTAGTTTCCTCAGGAAATCAGTGGTGTCACAGAGATAGCTGGGAGTGCTGGTGGCATTGGGTCTGAGTAGAGAGTCCACATATCCAGACAGTCCTTCAGTGAGAGTGCCAATGCCCGAGATGATGGGGCATCCAGGATTTCTGGGTTTGTGGATCTTGGGTAGTAGACAGAATAACCCTGGTCGGGGCTCTAAGGGTATGTTGATTTGTTCCGGTGTTAGCGTAGGGAGTGTCCTGGGTAGATTTTGCAGTTTCTTAGTGTATTCCTGAGTGGGATCTGAGGGAAGTGGCCTGTAGAATTTGGTGTTGGAGAGTTGTCTGGCAGCCTCCTTTTGGTAGTCAGACCTGTTCAGGATGACAACAGCACCTCCTTTATCAGCCTCTTTGATGTCTGGGTGGTTTCTGAGGCTGTGGATGGCATTGCGTTCTGCACGACTTACGTTATGAGGCAAGCAATGTTGTTTTTCCACAATTTCTGCCTGTGCACGTCAGCGGAAGCATTCAATGTATAGGTCCAGACTGTCATTTCGACCCTCAGGAGGAGTCCATGTGGAGTTCTTCTTCTTGTGCTATTGGTGGGAGGGTATCTGTGTATCAGTGCGCTGTTCAGTGTTGTCCTGAAAGTATTCTTTGAATCAGAGACGGCGAAAGTAGGCTTCCAGATTGCTGCAGAACTGTATCATGTTGGTAGAGGTGGCAGGGCAGAAAGAGAGTCTCCGAGATAGGACAGGCTTTTCTTCTGGGCTGAGTGTGTAGTTGGATAGATTGACGACATTGCTGGGTGGGTTGGGGGTACCACGGTTGTGGCCCCATGAGGCAGGTAGGAGTTTAGACAGCTTACAGTCGAGATGAGAGTGGGATAGACAGAGGGCCCTGCCCCAATGGCTAATGTACACACAGGGCCCTGCCTCACCTACCCACCAGCGCTCACAGGCGCAATGGCAGTAGTGGGGTCACATAGGCAACTGCCCTCAGTTGCCACCAGGGGTCTCTGCAGCAATGCCAGGGGGGATACATGCCAGGCATTGCTGCCCCTCGCCACCAGGAGTCACTGCTCCTACAAGAAGGCACCTACAGGACACTCCCGTTCCTGGCCAGCAGGGGTCACTATCACTGGGGAGGGGCTATGGGGAAGCAGAGAAAGAGCAACTAACTGCAGTGGGGAAAATCATAATTTACCAGGGAGAAAGAACGGACTCCACTAGGACATCGCACCAACTCCGGACAGGCTGGATACCAGCAATTCGGGGCTGAAGTAGCTCCAGCTAGAGGCTGGGCGGAGGCAGGTGACCTCGGTTTCTGCACTGAGCAGGCTGCTTTGGCAGCGAGGAGGGACAGGGAACCCTCCGGTCAGGGTGTTGCTGCCCAAGGAGAGGGAGATCTGCGGCACTCTTTGGAGTAGTTGGTTCAGCAGCCATGAGCCACATGCTTCTCCCTGCCTGAGCTCTCCAGGAGCACATTATGCACAGGTGTGCGCTGGATGTAGGCACCAGTGTAACAACAGGGCCAGACTCTGCTGCTTGCCCAAAGTCCCCAGGAAAAGGAAAACAACCAGCAGTGGAATCAGTAGAAAACCCAGCAATGGAACTCAGGAGTCCTGGGGGTGTGCTATGGTGACCAGATGTCCCAATTTTATAGGGACAGTCCGAATTTTGGGATCTTTTTCTTATCTAGGATCCTATTACGCCCCACCCCGTCCCGATTTTTCACACTTGCTGTCTGGTCACCCTAGGGTGTGCACATGTGTGGGTCCCAGCTGCTCCCTGCCCCCCTCACTGAAGCAGATGTGCAGGGTTACTGCCCTGGGAAGTGCAGGGCACCAGTGGATGTGGGGTTGGCTGGAGGTAGGGTCTGGCTTCAGGCAGGGCAAGGGCTGCGGGGCAGGCTGGCTTCAGGCAGGGGGGTGCATCAGGGGTTGGCTGGAGACAGGGCAGGGAGGATGCAGCTGGTGCAGGCAAAGCAGAAGGTGCAGGGCTGGCTGGAGACAGAGGCTGACTGCGGGCAGGGCAGGGCAGGGGGTGCAGGACTGGCTGCAAGCAGGGTGTGGGGCAGGGCCGGTGCAAGGATATTTCATGCCCTAGGCTAAACTTCGACCTTGCACCCTCCCCCCCCGCCCTGAGGCGCCCCACCCGTGGCAGCTCCCCCCTCCACCCTGAGGCTCCCCTCTTGTGGCAACTCCCCTGCTCTGCCCTGCGGCACCCCCCTCGCCCCAGCTCACCCTTGCTCCGAGCACGAGCACCCCGAGCACGCCATGGCCGCTTCACTTCTCCCACCTCCAAGGCTTGCGGCGCCTAAGCCTGCCAGGCAGTCAAGCACCCTCCTCTGAGCCACAGCAGCCCTGACAGTTGACAATAGAGGCACCTTAACCCCTGAGTTCCTTCAATGTGTCCCCCTCCGGGGTCCAGCTCCGATCACCAGATACTCGGGGTATGTCTATACCACCTGCTGAATCGGTGGGCAGCGATCGATCCAGCGGGGGTCGATATATCGCATCTAGTGTAGATGCAATACATTGAGTGCTCTCCCATCGCCTGCTGTACTCCAGCTCAGTGAGAAGCGCAGGCAGAGTCTACGGGGAGCTGCAGCAGTCAACTCACCACGACTGTGACATTATAAGTATAATCTAATATCTCATTGAAAGGTGACAGGGGCAGAAAGAGTTAATTAACTCACCTCACTGACTGACCTGACCCTTGGGTGAACCTTAAAAACTGGTTAACAAAATATGTAAATGAACAGAGCTTTGAAATGTAAGTCTGCAGCGTTAGAGGTAGAAGGGGAGGTGTTTGCTCAGGTCTTGTGATGTCAGCAAACAAGTCTTGTCTATTGCTATAGTTTTAATTCAAAGAGCAAAGAAAGAATATTAACATTTATGATGATACTTGAGTGATATAGTATTATTGTCTGTGTCTCTTTGAAGGTTGTGGTAATCTGTATCTGAACTGTTTGATGGATGTACTAATTGCCAGGATGTTTGGAAGAAGAGTTAAGCCTATTGTTTTCTCAGACTGAAAGGCTGCTGGAAATGTATAAGAACCTGGGACACGATCCTTCTTCATCTCAGATCTGCTTTGGGTTTCAAGAGGGGGAAACCTTAAGCCACAAGGATTGAGATCCCCAGTCATTGACTGGAGCCACCCTGAATATGGACATTGGATTATAACCTATGGGCTATTTCTAAAAGGACTTTTGGCAACTACAAGCTCATCTCTATTGTGTATCTGAACCTCAAAAATTGAATTCAAGTCTATATGTCTATTAATCTTTTAACCAACACTCTCTCTCTTTTCTTTTCTAATAAATTTTAGCTTAGTTAATAAGAATTGGCTATAGCATGTATTTTAGGTAAGATCTAAGTTATAATTCAACCTGGTTATGTGGCTGATCCTTTGGCATCGGAAGAATCTTTTCTTTTATATGAAGAAGTAAGATTTTCAGGAATCATCATCATATCTGACAGGTGTGTCTGGACAGAGGCCTGAGGCTGTGTACTTTAAGGGAACTGCGTGGTTTAAACTTCTAAGTAACTAGTGAGGTACTACAGAAGCTGTTTTGTGCTGGCTTAGTAAATCTAAGTATTGAAATAACCACCAGCATTTGGGATTTGTCTGCCCTGTTTTGTTTGCAATTCACTCTGATTGAGTGAGCTGAGCTGGCTCCCACGGGCAGCACCGTCACACCTACATCCAGGCTGCAGGGGTCTGGGGGATCTTAGGGGCCTTGGGGTGCACAGATACCTACGTCCAGGACATAGGGGTCCCTGGGGGGCTTAGAGAGTTTGGGGGGGACACAGATACCAATCTCCATGCTCTAGGGGTCCCAGGGGGGCTTAGAGGGTTCGTGGGGGACACATATTCCTACATCCAGGCTGTAGGGGTACCAGGGGGGCTTAGAGGGTTTGTGGGGGGCACAGATACCTAAGTTCAGGCTGGAGGAGTCTCTGATTGTCTTAGGTGTTTGGTGGGAGGCACATATACCTATGTCCAGGCTGCAGGGGTCCCGGAGGGGCTTAGGGTCTGTCACGGAGTGTGAGGGAGTCCGGTCCTGCACCCCTCTTCCTGTGACTCACAGTGACGCTCAGCTAGCCAGTAAAACAGAAGGTTTATTGAGCAACAGGAGCGAAGGATACAGGAGAGCTTGGAGGCACAAGCAGGACCCCACAATCAAGTCCTTCTAGGGGTTCAGGAAACTTAGTTCCCAGTTTGGGAATCCCTGAATTCCAACCACCGAGACTAAAACGGAAACTGAACTAACCCAACTCTGTCCAGCCAGCCTCTTCCTGTGTCCAGCTTCCCAGGCAAAGGTGCTGACCCCTCCCCCCGTCTAGCTCAGGTTACAGGCTGAGCACGTGTCCAGTCCTAAAGTCACCCCCTGCTCTCCCATCCC
This sequence comes from Gopherus flavomarginatus, assembly GCF_025201925.1. NCBI lineage: Eukaryota > Metazoa > Chordata > Testudines > Testudinidae > Gopherus > Gopherus flavomarginatus. The sequence goes on from NC_066636.1 coordinate 13,605,765, forward strand.
CCACACAGACAGTCCCTACTCCATCACAGTAATGCACAGAGCATTTCCCGCATGGAGCAACAGTGACACTGTGTGGCCACGCAGGGTAATGCACAGAGCATTTCCCGTGGAGCAACAGTGACCCCGTGTGGCCATGCAGGGTAACGCACAGAGCATTTCACATATGGAGCAACAGTGACACCATGTGCCCATATAGGGTAATGCACAGAGCATTTTCCTCAAGGAGCAACATTGACAGCTTGTGACCACACCAGGTAATTCACAGAGTATTTGCTGCATGGTGCAACAGTCACACCATGTGGCCACACAGGTTAATGCACAGAGCATTTCTCTCATAGAGGAACAGTGACACCATGTGGCCACGCAGGGTAATGCATAGAACATCATGCCTATGTCGAGGCTGTAGAGATCCCTGGGCGGCTTAGGGTCGTGGGGGGCACAGATAGCTACGTCCAGGCTGGAGACGTTCTGGTGGGCATTAGGGGCTTCATGAGGGGCACAAATATCTACATCAGGGCTAGAGAGGTCCCTGGATGGCTTAGGGGGTTGTGGTGAGCATAGATACATACGTCCAGGCTGTAGTGGTCCCTGGGGGTTTAGGGAGTTGGTAAGGTTCACAGAAACCTACATATGGTCTGGAGGGGTCCCTGGGGGACTTAAGGGGTTGTGGTTGCGCAGATACCTACGTACCGGTTGGAGGGTCCCTGGGGAGCTTAGGGGGTTTGTGTGGCATACACCTAGCTACAACCAGGCTGGTGGGGGCCCTATGGGTTTTAGAAGGCTGGTGGGGGCAGAGATACCCTAGAGACTGGAGAAGTTCTGGGGAGGGCTTTGGGGGTTCCTGGAAGTCACAAATATCTACGTCCAGGCTGGAGGAGTTCTGGGGGTATTAGGGAGTTGTGGGGGGGCACAGATACCTATATCGAGGCTGTAGGGGTCCTGGTGTTGCTTTGCGGAATTTTGGGGTACAGATACCTACTTCCATGCTGTAGGGGTCGCTGGGAGGATCAGTGGGTTCGTGAGGGTGCACAGATATCTACGTCCGGGCTATAGGGATCCTGGGGGGGCTTAGGGGTTTGTAAGGGGCACAGATACATTCATCCAGGCAAGAGGGGTCCTAGGGACCTTAGGGGGTTCATTCTGGGCACAGATACCTGCGTCTAGGCTGGAGGGGTTTCGCGGGTCTTAGGAGGGTTGTGTGGGCACAGATACCTATGTCGATGCTGGAGGGGTCCTGTCATGTCTTAGCGGATTCGTGGGGTCAGAGATACCTACATCTAGGCTGGAGGGGTCCCGGGGGGATTAGGTGTGTTGGGGGGGGGAACAGATACCTACATCCTGATGGTAGGTGGCCCTGGGTAGCTTAGGCGGTTTTTGTCGGTCACAGGGAGTGGGCTCCTTGGGTGAACCAGAAACACCAATTGCATCTTCTTCTCTTTTAACAGTTGAATAGTAGAGCTGGTTGTTGAATTTCTTAATAACTGAAGATCCAGGGTCCTGAGCTGAAGTCATTAAAGTGCTGTGTTAACTAGGGAGGGAGTTTGAAACTATATTGCAGAGCAGCTGATGGAGAAGAGCAGTTTGTGGGACACTTGGAATGGCTCACGGAGTGAAGTAAGCTAAGCAGTTTTTGGAGACAGCTGGAGCAGATCACAGGTTGGCTGGTGGAGCAGAGCAGTTGGTGCACTGAACTGAGCAGTTCGTGGGGAAGGTAGAAGCAAAATCCCACGGAGAGGCAGGGCAGTCAGCAGTGGACCACGTAAGGTGCCCCTTTGTACCCAGGCTGGCTGGGGGAAAAACCCTGCAGATAGACTCTTGAACTCTGGGGCATTCAGGGATTTCTGGAGGTCACAAATACCTACGTGCAGACTGGAAGGGTTCCAGAGGGCTTAGGAGATTTATGGGGGGCACAGATACCAACATCCTGGCTGTAGGGATTCCCGTGGGGATTAGGTGGTTTATGGGGGACACAGATACCAATGTCCTGGCTGTAGATGTTCCTCCACGGTGGCCCCAGGGCTGGAAGAGCTCCCACTCCCTTCTATTACCTGGGGGCTGCAGCAGGGGCACAGAGCTTGTCTGGTCTCACTCCTTTACCCCTGCCCCTCTGTGGCCCTGACACCAGAGAAGCTCTGTGCCCCTGCTGCAGCCTCTGGACCGTAGCAGGAAGTGGGAGCTCCTCCAGCCCTGGGGCCACTGTGAGGGAGACTTTTCCACGGGGACCCAATTTGGCCAGGGCCCCCCCGGGACCCCGATAGCCTGGATGTAGGGTTATGTGTGAACACAGCCCCTCTATGCACCCCAGGAACATCTACAGCCAGGACATAGATATCTGTGCCCCCTGAACCCGCAAAGCCCGCTAGGGACCTTTACAGCCAGTATGTTGGTATATGTGCTCCCCATAAATCTCCTAAGCGCTCCAGGACCCCTCCAGTCTGCATGTAGGTATCTGTGACCCCCAGAATTCTCCTAAGTCCTCTGGGACCCCTCCAGTCTGCACGTAGGTATCTGTGACCCCCAGAAATCCCTGAATGCCCCAGGAACCCCTACAGCCTGGACTTAGGTATCTGTGACTCCAACGAACCTCCTAAACCATCCAAGACCCCTCCAGCTATGACGTAGGTATCTGTTCCCCCCTCAACCCCCAATCCCCTAGGGACTCCTAGACCCTGGACGTAGGTATCTGTGTCAGCCCCGATCCCTTAAGCACTCCCATTACCCCTTTAGCCTGGACTTAGGTATCTGTGCTCCCACAACCCCCCTAAACGTCCCAGTGACCCCTTCAGCCTGGACGTAACTACATGTGACCCCCACGAACCCCCTAAGCCCCCAGGCATCCCTACAGCCTGGACACAGGTGTCTGAGCACCGCACTAACCCCCTAAACTCCTCGGGACACATCCAGCCTGGATGTATCTGAGCCCCCAGTGAACCGCCTAATCTCCTCAGGACACCGACAGCCTGGACCTAGGTATCTGTGCCCCCCACAAACCCTCTATACCCCTCAGGACCCCTCCAGCCAAGATGTAGGTATCTGTACCCCCACAGCCGCCCTGTGACTCCTACAGCCTGGAGGTTCGTATCTGTGCCCCCCATGAAACCCCAACCCCCCTGCCCCCTCCAGCCTGGACATAAGTATCTGTGCACCCTATGAACCAACAAGCACCTGTAGGGACGCCTGTTATAACCTTAGTCCCAGATTTGGACCTTAGCGTCCAAAATATGGGGGTTAGCATGAAAACCTCCAAGCTTAGCCACCAGCTTGGACCTGGTACTTGCTGCCACCACCCAAAAAATTAGAGTGTTTTGGGGCACTCTGGTCCCTCTGAAAAACCTTCCCTGGGGACCCCAAGACCCAAATCCCTTGAGTCTCACAACAAAGGGAAATAATCCTTTTTCCCTTCCCCCCTCCAGGTGCTCCTGGAGAGATACACAGACACAAGCTCTGTGAAACTACACAGAGTGACTCCCCCTCTCCATTCCCAATCCTGGAAACCAAAAGCACTTTCCTATTCCCCCAGAGGGAATGCAAAATCAGGCTAGCAAATCCAACACACAGATCTCCCCTGATTTCTTCCTCCCACCAATTCCCTGGTGAGTACAGACTCAATTTCCCTGAAGTAAAGAAAAACTCCAACAGGTCTTAAAAGAAAGCTTTATATAAAAAGATAGAAAAATACATACAAATGGTCTCTCTGTATTAAGATGATACAATACAGGGTCAATTGCTTAAAAGAATATTGAATAAACAGCCTTATTTAAAAAGAATACAAATCAAAGCACTCCAGCACTTATATTCATGCAAATACCAAAGAAAAGAAACCATAGAACTTACTATCTGATCTCTTTGTCCTTACTCTTAGAAACAGAAGACTAGAAAGTAGAAACTGCTTCTCCAAAGCTCAGAGAAAGCAGGCAGACAGACAAAAGACTCAGACACAAACTTCCCTCCCCCCAGAGTTGAAAAAATCCGGTTTTCTGATTGGTTCTCTGGTCAGGTGCTTCAGGTGAAAGAGTTATTAACCCTTAGCTATCTGTTTATGACAACGCCTACAGCATAGATTTAGGTATCTGGGCCCCCCAAAAACCCCCTAAGCCCCCCAGGGACCCCTTGAGCCTGGACGTAGGTGGAACCCTTCTGCCAGGCTCAACTGATAGCAGCAAGGACTGGGTTCAATATATAGGGGTCCCTTCCCTACAATGTAATGCAAACGATGTCGAGCCCCCACCCAGTGACATGGGAAAATTTTACATATGCACCCCTAGGTGCCTCAAAGAGGCAATACTTCCCCTCTCGCAAGCATAGAGTCTGGCTGTAGCAGAAAATGTTTAATAACGTGAGGTAAACAACATAGCATTAAATTGGAAAAACACCTCCACTAGGCTGTGTCCTTTTCCCTGGGCTCATGAGTCCAGCAATCCCCAAATCACCCCAAGGCTCCAAAGTCCAATATCTCCAATGTTTCAAGAGTCCAGCAACCCCAAAATCACAAACAGTCTCGTAGCCTCAGAGTTCAAGAGTCTATCTGCAGGGTTTTTCCCCCTGCCAGCCTGAGTAGAAAGGGGCAACTTATGTGGTTCACTGCCGACTGCTCTGCCTTTCCATGGGATTCTGCTTTTGCCTTCCCCACAAACTGCTCAGCTCGGTCCACCAGCTGCTCTGCCAGCCGACCTGTGTTCTGCTCTAGCTGTCCCCCAAAACTGTAGCCTCACCTCACTCCGTGGGCCACTCCCACAAACTGCTTCTGTCTGCCAACTACTGTGCTCTGCAATACAGTTTCAAATTCCCCCACAAGCTAACACATTTTTTCAGTGATTTCAGCTCAAGAACCTAGAATTTCAACTCTTAAGAGAATCAAAAATCAACACTGCTATTCAACTGTTAAAAGAAAAAAAAAGTGCAATTGGTGACTCTAGCTCACCCAAGGAGCCCACTCCCTTGTCTAGCGAGTTCCACTCAATTGGTGGTGAGAATCACTATCTCAAAGCAGTTTCACAGTTCCTCATCCACACAATCAGAGTGACAACACTCCACATCTCACGCCTCAACAACAAATAAACTGGATACCACAGCTGCCAAAGCAACCATCCCAGGCTGCCGTGGCCATGTCAGGCGGGGTGGGTGTGCCTATGCAAACACGATCAGCCCCTGAAATTCTTTTCCACACTCGCCATAATTCACCACCAGATGTCAGGGTAGAGTTCATCCTGGTTCTGCTTACATAGGTATCTGTGACCCCCCACCACAACCCCCTAATCCCACCGGGACCCATCTATCCTGGATAAAGGTATCTGTGCTCCCCACAAACCTCTAAGCCCCCCAGGGAACCCACAAGCCCGGATGTAGGCATTGTATGCCCCACAAACCCCCTAAGACCCACAGGACCCCTCCAGCCTGTAGGTAGGTATCTGTGACCCCCCAGAGCGACATAAAGACCCTCGGGACCCCTACAGCATGGATGTTTGTATCTGTGATCCCCACAAACCGCCTAAGCTACCCAGGGCCCCCTATAATCGGGACATAGGTATCTGTTCCCCCCCAACACACTTAATCCCCCCCAGAACCCCTCCAGCCTAGTCGTAGGTATCTCTGACCCCACAAATCCCCTAAGCCACGAGGGGACCCCTCCAGCATGGACAGAGGTATCTGTGCCCCCACAACCCTCCTAAGACTCCCAAAACCCCTCCAGCCTAGACACAGGTTTCTGTGCCCCCCATAACCCTCCTAGGCCATGATGGGACCTCTCCAGCCTCAACATAGTTAACTGTGCCCTCACAACCCCCCTAAGCCCCGTGGAATGCCTCTAGCCTAGACACAGGTATCTGTGCCCAACACGAACCCCCTAAGGCCCCCAGGACCCCTCTTGCCTGGAAGAAGGTATCTGTGCCCCCCACAAACCACTAAACCCCCCACCCAGATCCTTATACCCTGGACATAGGTATCTGTACACCCTCACGAAACCACTGATCCTCCCAGTGACCCCTACAGCATGGACGTAGGTATCTGTACCTCAAAATGCCCAAAAGTAACCCCGGGACCCCTACAGCCTCAAAATAGGTATCTGTACCCCCCACATCTCCCTAATACCCCCAGAATCCCTCCAGCCTGGATGTGGATATTTGTGACCTCCAGGATATTTGTGACCCCCCCAAAGCCTCCCCAGAACTTCTCCAGCCTGGACATAGGTATCTCTGCCCCCAACAAGCCGCCTAAGACAAATAGGGACCCCACTAGCCTGTTTGTAGGTGTGTGTATGCCGCACAAACACCCTAAGCTCCCCAGGGCCAACTTCAACTGGGACGTAGGTATCTGCACAATCACAACCCCTTAAGTCCACCAGGGACCCCTCCAGACCATACATAGGTTCTTGTGCCCCTCACCAACTCCCTAAAGCCCCAGGGACCACTACAGCCTGGACCTATGTATTTGTGCTCACCACAACCCTCTAAGCCGTCCAGGGACCTCTCCAGCCCGGAAGTAGATATTTGTGTCCCCTATGAAGCCCCTAATTCCCACTGGAATGCCTCCAGGCTAGACGTAGCTATCTGTGCCCCCCATGACCCCTAAGCCCCCCCAGGGATCTCTACAGCCTCTACGTAGTTGTCATGCTATGTGCATTACCCTGAGTGGCCACACGGTGTCACTGTTGCTCCATGCAGGAAATGCTCTGTGCATTACCCTGCGTGGCCACATGGTGTCACTGTTGCACCATGAGGGAAATGCTCTGTGTACTACCCTGCTTGGCCAAATGGTGTCTCTGTTGCTCCATGCAGGAAATGCTCTGTGCATTACCCTGCATGGCCACACGGTGTCACTGTTGCTCCACACGGGAAATGCTCTGGGCATAACCCTGCGTGGCCACACGGTGACACTGTTGATCCATGCGGGAAATGCTCTGTGCATTACCCTATATGGCCACATGGTGTCACTGTTGCTCTATAAGGGAAATGCTCTGTGCATTACACTGCGTGGCCAAACGGTGCCACTGTTGCTCCATGCAGGAAACGCTCTGTGCATTACCCTACGTGGCCACACGGTTTCACTGTTGCTCCATGCGGGAAATGCTCTGTGCACTACTGTGATGGAGTAGGGACTGTCTGTGTGGGGGAAGGGACAGCATCAGGTGACCTTAGGACCGGACACGTGCTCAGCCTGTAACCTGAGCTAGACAGGAGGGAGGGGGTCAGCACCTTTGCCCGGGAAGCTGGACACAGGAAGGGGCTGGCTGGAGGGAGTTGGGTTAGTTCAGTTTCGGTTTTGGTCTGGGTGGTTGGAATTCAGGGAATCCCAAACTGAGAACTAAGTTTCCTGAAGCCCCAGAAGGACTCGACTGCGGGATTCTGCTTGTGCCTTCAAGTTCTGCTGTATCCTTCGCTCCTGTTGTCCAATAAACTTTCTGTTTTACTGGCTGGCTGAGAGTCACTGTGAGTCCCAGGAAGAGGGGTGCAGGACTGGACTCCCCCACACTCTGTGACAGACCCTAAGCCCCTCCGGGACCCCTGCAGCCTGGATGTAGGTATCTCTGCCCCCCAACAAACACCTAAGACCCTCAGAGACCCCTCCAGCCTGATCTTAGGTATTGGTGCCCCCCACAAGCCCCCTAAGCCCCCCAGGTACCTATACAGCCAGGACATTTGTATCTGTGCCCTATAGGGACTTCATAAGCCCCCCAGGACACTCCAGTGTGCACGTAGGTATATGTGCCCCTCAGAAACCCCCTAACCCCCCAGGAACCCCTACAGCCTGGACATAGGTATTTGTAACCCACAAGCCCCCTAACCCCCCCGGGACATCTACAATCTGGACGTAGATATCTGTGCCCCTCACGAAACCTCTAAACCCCCCCCCCAGGACTGATATAGCCTGGACATACGTATCTGTGGCGACCCAAACCCCTAAGACCCCCTGCTACCCGTACAGCCTGGACATAGGTATCTTGGGCCACCAAAAATCCCCTAAGACTCCCAGGATGCCTCCAGCCTGGACTTAGGTATCTATGCCCCCCACTAACCCTCTAAGCCCCCCTGGTACCACTACAGCCTGGATGTACGAATATGTGCACCCCACGAGCCCCCTAAGCCCTCCTGGGACACCTAGAGCCTGGAATTTGGAATCTGTGTCCACCCCCAAAACTCTCTAAGCCCCCCAGGGACCCCTACAGCCTGGACGTAGGTATCTGTGCACCCCAAGGCCCCTACGATCCCCCGGACCCCTACAGCTTGGATGTAGGTGTGATGGTGCTGCGCGTGGGAGCCAGCTGAGGTCACTCAATCAAGGTGAACCGCAAACAAAACAGGACAGAAAAATTCCAAACGCTGCTGATTATTCCTATACTTAGATTTACCAAGCCAACACAAAACAGCTTCTGTAGTACCTCACTGGTTAGTTAGAAGTTTAAACCACGCAGTTCCCTTAAAGTACCCAGCCTCAGGCCTCCGTCCAGACACACCGGTCAGATATGATGATGATTCCTGAAAATCTTACTTCATCATGTTAAAGAAAAGATTCTTCTGATCCCAAAGGATCAGCTACATACCCAGGTTCAATTATAACTTATATCTTACCTAAAATACATGCTATAGCCAATTCTTATTAACTAAACTAAAATTCATTAGAAAAGAAAAGAGACAGAGTGTTGGTTAAAAGATTAATAGACATATCGACCTGAATTCAATTCTTGAGGTTTAGATACATAGTAGAGGTGAGCTTGTAGTTGCCAAAAGTTCTTTTAGAAATAGTCCATAGGTTATAGTCCAATTTCCATATTCAGGGTGGCTCCAGTCAATGACTGGGGATCTCAATCCTTGTGGCTTAAGGTTTCCCCCTCTTGAAACCCAAAGCAGATCTGGGATGAAGAAGGATCGTGTCCCAGGCTTCTTATACATTTCCAGCAACCTTTCGGCCTGAGAAGACAATAGGCTTAACTCTCCTTCCAAGCATCCTGGTAATTAGTACAGAGTAATTTATTCATTCCACAGTTCAGATACAGGTTACCACAACTTTCAAAGAGACACATAGACAATAATACTATTACACTCAAGTATCATCATTAATGTTAATATTCCTTTCTTGGTCTTTGAATTAAAACTATAGCAATACACAAGACTTGTTTGCTGACATCACAAGACCTGAGCAAACACCTCCCCTTCTACCTCTAACAATGCAGACTTGCATTTCAAAGCTCTGTTCATTTATAAATCTTGTTAACCAGTTCTTAAGGTTCACCCATGGGTCAGATCAGTCGGTGAGGTGAGTTAATTAACTCTTTCTGGCCCTGTCACCTTTCAGTGAGATATTAGATTATACTTATAATGTCACACTCGCGGTGAGTCGACTGCTGCAGCTCCCCATAGACTCTGCCTGTGTCTCTCACCGAGCTGGAGTACAGCAGTCAAGGGGAGAGCACTCAATGTGTTGCATCTACACTAGAAGCCATACATCGACCCCCGCTGGATCGATCGCTGCCCACTGATTCGGCAGGTGGTATAGACATACCCCGAGTATCTGGTGATCGGAGCTGGACCCCGGAGGGGGACACACTGAAGGAACTCAGGGGTTAAGGTGCCTCTATTGTCAACTGTCAGGGCTGCTGTGGCTCAGAGGAGGGAGCTTGACTGCCTGGCAGGCTTAGGCACTGCAAGCCTGGGAGGCAGGAGAAGTGAAGCGGCCACGGTATGCTCGGGTTGCTCGTGCTCAGAGCAGGGGTGAGCTGGGGTGAGGGGGGTGCCGCAGGGCAGAGCGGGGGAATTGCCACAAGAGGGGAGCCTCAGGGTGGAGGGGGGGAGCTGCTACGGGGGGGCACCTCAGGGTGGGGGCGCGGGGGGGAAGGTGCAAAGTGGAAGTTTCGCCTAGGGAGTGAAACATCCTTGCACTGGCCCTGCCCCATTCCCTGCCTGCAGCCAGATCTGCAACCCCTGCCCCGCACTGCCCGCAGCCAGCCTCTGTCTCCAGCCAGCCCTGCACCTTCTGCCCTGCCCACACCAGCCATATCCTCCCTGCCCAGCCTGCAGCCAGCCCTGCACCTTCTGCCCTGCCCACACCAGCCATATCCTCCCTGCCCTGCCTGCAGCCAACCCTGCAGCCAGCCCCTGACACCCCCCCTGCCCTGTCTCCAGCCATCTCCTGCCGCACCACCCTATTGGCCCTGCCCAAAGCCAACTAGCCCCCACACACCTCCAGCCTGCACCAGCCCTGCACCCCCTGTCTGCAGCCAGCCCTGCATCCCCTGCCCTGTCTCCACCCAACCCCTGATGCACCCTCCTGCCTGAAGCCAGCCAGCCCCGCACCCCTTGCCCTCCCTGCAGCCAGACCCTACCTCCAGCCAACATCATGTCCACTGGTGCCCTGCAGTTCCCAGGGCAGTAACCCTGAACATCTGCTTCAATGAGAGGGGCAGGGAGCAGCTGGGACCCACACATGTGCACACCCTAGGGTGACCAGACAGCAAGTGTGAAAAATAGGGACGGGGGGTGGGAGGGAATAGGATCCTAGATAAGAAAAAGACCCCAAAATTCGGACTGTCCCTATAAAATCAGGACATCTGGTCACTCTAGCACACCCCCAGGACTCCTATTGGTTCCACTGCTGGTTGTTTTGGTTTTCATGAGGGACTTTGGGAAAGTTGCTCCCCCCTCTAGGACTCTGTCCCTAGCAGTCACATGGCGATTTCATACTTTCCCGCTATTGGAAAGTGCTGGGAGAATCTCCCAGCAAAAACTGCTCTGACAGTGCTAAGCAGCACCTGACCATTCAAGGTCGGAGTGCACTGCCCAGGAGGAGTGTTTGGCTCTGGGGTTTCACTTCAGCCCAGTGTAGAGGGAGGGGCCCAGCCATGGAGTTTGGCTCAAGAAGAGCAAGACTCCAATTTGTTAAGGGCGTTTTGAATTTCAGTCCGTTGCTCCAAAGTGCTTGGTGTCAGTTGCAAATTTTAGAAGCATGGTCTCCACTGCATTTTCCAAATCATTCATTAAAATATTCAATAGTACCGGACTCCGGACTGATCCCTGCCAGACACACTAGGTACACCCTCTCTGTTGGACAGCCAAACATGGAGAAGGGCTCCTGCAGTCTGGGCTTTCAACCAGCTCTGCACCCACATTACACTGATTGCAGCTGGACTGCATTTCCCTCGTTTGCTTGTGAGAATGTCCTACGGGACTGTGTCAAAAGCCTTAGTAACTCCAAGCTAGATCCCATCTACCTCCACCAGGCCCGGAACCCTGCCAAAGAAGGAAAGAGGATCCGTTTGGAATGATTTGTTCTTGACAAATCCATGCTCACTCGTCCTAAGAACCAAATTATCCTGTAGGTGCTGCTGACAAACTGAGTGTTTAAGAATGTATTCCAGTATCTCTCCAGCTATGGCAGTCAGGCTAGCTAGTCTGTAAGCCCCAGGGGTCTCCTTGTTCCCCTTTGAAAAATAGGTCCTGTCTTGTTCATGGATGAGAAGATGTTCTTTTTCAGGGTTCTCAGACGAGAACTGAGGCACAACACCTGGACTGTTAAGGCCACAAAAACGGAGGCAGGAACCTCTTCTCTCCTGCTGGCAAGGAACCCCAGGTACCTAAAAGATAGGGACTCACATCCTTGAATGGGCTTTAAAAAGGCAGTGGTTAAAAAGTTTGGCCCCAACCATTTCTTGTTTCCACAGACTAGACACTTTAGTAAACTTCAGAATTCCTTGGTGCTAAAATACCGTGAAACTCCCCTTTCTTCTTCACAGACAGTTGTAATGCCCCTTCTCTCACTCAGGCTCACAACTGCCCAGAATTCGAGAACTGTCCCTGTTCCCATTGGACACATGGGAGGAGCCTGAGGTACAGAGAAGGGAGGTGACCTACCCAAGGGCCTACACAGCAAGGCGATGGCAGAGCCAGAAAGAGAAGCCACCAGTTCCGACTCCTGTTCTAAAAGACAACAAAAGCCCCCAGAGGCAGGGATAGAGCTCAGGAATCGAGATGGTGGGAAAATTTCATTCAAACCTTTTCTGTCCGAAAATCCCATTCAGACTAAACCAGTTTGTTTCTCAGAATCATAACAAGTGAGATGGAAGTTCTTTGCAAAAAGATTGTGTTGCAAAACAAAAGCATCTCCTGTTTGTCACAGTGTATTAAATTGTCTCGTCACACACAAAGAGGAGACACTTAGATCTTGAAAATTAGATAAGATGCTTCAGTCTGAGCTAAGTCGTTGCTGCTCTTAACAATTCCAAAATACAAAAATACAGATAAAAAAGACTGTTTCAGCTAATCTATTATGTCATAATCTGCTCTGGGTAAACGTGATAGGACACCTCATATTATACACTACTCCTAGTGACACTCTCCAATGGATCCCCATCCTCCACCCACCATGAGGTAGGTAAGAGCGCATCATTATTATCCCTACTTGAAAGAGGGAGAAGCTAAGACAGAAAGGAGAATTGACTTGTCTTAGATCACATAGCCAGTCAGAAGCAGAGTTGGGAATAGGACCCAAGAGCCCTGATTTTCAAACTAGCCATTGGATCTTGAATTTCAGACATTGAATGACCTGAATAAAGTGCTCTCAGGTGAGCTCCAGATCAACAACAGTGCACAGTAATTGTTCAGCAAGTATTTGAGGAGAATTGCAATGTTAGAGAGAATCATCAACTGCTCAGAGACAATTAATGCAGAGAAGCAGCAAAATTTGTCAAACATAGAACTGGTTCTGACTTATTTCCTTGGTCTTAAAAGAGAACAACAAGGACCTGAGTCTCCTCTCTGTCAATAACCCCCTGCTCAGCCAATCAGGGTAGAGACTGAGGATGGGAGGCTGAGGATTCTTACCAGAGAGCCCAAAAGATGGCCCAGGTGATTGCTGGAGATCACTGTCCAAGCACTATTTCAGTCCCACATTTTTGGGTGGATCTCTCACAGTGGAAGCTGCAGAGCATTCCCCCGCAACACACACACACACAGAAGCACACCTGCTGGTTTTGGGAGGGTAATAGGAAAAAGGAGAAAAGAAGCAAGAGAAGAAGAGTTAGGAGGGAACGATGGATGGAGGAAAAGCTGAAACAAAAATGATAAACCCTTATGTCCCCACTGATTCTAAGGGACAAAATCCCAGGTGCGCAATAAAATTCTGCCCCCTTAAGCTCATGTTTTCCATGTCTAGAATTCAACTCTCACCAGATGGATCAGACTGGACAGGTTTCAAACCTCCAGGAGGCCCATACCATCTAAACAGGGACGGCTTTTTTCTAGTAAAATCACTAAAAGGGAAGGAGAAAACTCAAAAGAGATTCCTCCTGGTGCTCACATCCGTGAACCCAAATGCTCTATCAGTCCTCAAGGAGAGACCTGGAGAAGGAGACTTGCTGACGCAAAGCCACAGGGGTCTCTGAGGTTTCCCTAGCCCCTTGTCCCTGTCCTGTCTGGCTGATGTCAGCATCTCTCTGTGAGGTCACCACCTCCCAACCACCTTGGACCAATAGTCAGAGGTCCTGCAAAAGGCCTTTGTGATGTCACTGCCACACTCCTCCCTTGCTGTGCCAATGTCCTGCCCCAGACCAGGCACTTTGGAGGTTTGAGCTACTCCCTGTGGATCACTCCACTCAAGGAGTGTTCGTTCTAGGCAGCAAGCTGGCTAGACAGTAAAACATCAGATGCTGCTTCCAATGCCACACTCCGTTTTTCAGAAATTAGTCAACTTTATGGCCGGAAGAGACCATTAGAGCATCTAATCATATAATGTTAGGGTTGGAAGGGACCTCAGGAGGTTATCTAATCCAATCCACTGCTCAAAGCAGGACCAATCCCCAACTAAATCATCCTCAACATAATGGAAATGCTATTATTTTCATTGAAAGAAGAGGTTAATAATGGGGTATTGGGATTAGAACCAAGGACTACCTGATCTGCATTCAAACACTCTACCACTGAGCTGTACCCCCATGACTGCTGTGGGAGTAAGTCAGTGGTCTTAAAGATTTTGAAGGACAGGCCCTGCCTCAGAGATCTCCTGTTCTCTTCCCAGTCCACAGTGCTTTTAAAAATGGGGTTTGATTAAACTTATAGATACATGGAGACACCACAGCTTGCACACCCACCCACATAGCTTCCCCCAGTGACGTAGCTACCACCTCTCGGGGAGATGGATTAACTACACGGACGGGACAGCTCTCTCCCCTCTGCTTAGAGCATCTTCATTCTTTATGAATAGGTAGGAAAGAACTTCCTGAATGGACAGTAACGAATTTATCAAATATTGCTTGGTCTGCATTCAATATGGGTAACTGGTCGTGCTGGGCTGGATTAGTAGGAGCATTGCCAGCAGATCAAGGGAAGTGATTATTCCCCTCTATTCGGCACTGGTGAGGCCACATCTGGAGCATTGTGTCCAGTTTTTGCCCTCCCACTACAGAAACAAATTGGAGAGAGTCTAGGGGAGGGCAAGAAAAATGATTAGGGGTCAGGGGACTTACGAGGAGAGGCTGAGGGCACGGTCACCCAGAGGGGGGACAAGTGGGGCAATTTACCGAAGGACCTGCAGGGATCACATGAGAATATATTATTCTATAGTATTGCAACCTTTTTTTATGGAAAGGGCACCCAAAATTGTTTTGCCCCAGGCCCCCTGAATCCTCTGGGCAGCCCTGCCCACTCCACCCCCTTGATTCATTCTCCTCCCTCTGAGGCCCCACCTGTGCTCTGCTCACACTCCCATTTGGCCACTCTCCCACCCCTGCTCTTTCTCTTTGGCTGAGGCCTGCTGGTCCACCTTTTGCTCAATTCTCTCCTCCCCGAAAGCCTCTTGTATCTCTCCACCCCCGCCCCCAAGATCTGCCTGCTACCCCCACCTCTCTGCCCTTCCCCTGAGACTCACCCTGCCCAAACCTCTCTGCCCCCTCCCCTAAGACCAGCCCTGCCCAGCACTCACACCTCTCTATCCCCTCCCCTGACCTGCCCTGTCCACCACCCACACCTCTTTGCCCCACCCATGAGACCGGCCCTGCCCACCACTTGCACCTCTCTGCCCCTCCCCTGAGGCCTGCCCTGTTCACCTCTTTCCTCGGTCATCTGTTGTTGTGCCTTGAAACATCAAGGATGGAATAAAAAGCCAAGTTTACTCCAGGATGAGGAGAGAAAGGAGCCACCAACCCCCTGACAAATCTCAGTGCCCCAGAGAAAACCTGCCCCCTGCTATTGCAATCCCTGATGTGCTGGGGATATGATGGTAAAGGAACTGTCTGAATGATCAAGGCAGGAAATGGACAACAATCTACAGGAACGTCATTGACCACAAACTCACTCTCCTCATGCTCCAGCCAGAAGGGAAATGAGCAGGAAATCTTGCAGTTCAGCCAGGGACACACTTACACAATGGCACAGCAGTGTGTGTGTTGTGGAAGCTGGTCTGAGGAAACAACTGGAATTGATCACTCAGAGAGACCAGAACTAGAGTGTAGTGAGAGACCCATCTCAAGCAAGTAGCTGTGGCTGAGTGGTTAAGGCGCTGGACGTTGAAATCCATTGGGGTCTCCCTGTGCAGGTTCAAATCCTGTCAACTACGGAGGAAGCTGTGGTCCTTTAGTTTCAACAGAGCTGGGCCTTGTCTCGCTCCCAAGCCGTGTTTACACTATTGGGTAATGTGGCTTTAAAGTGTTTGAATTAAACAGCTGTTGCATGTCCACACTATGCCTCTTGTCTTACCAGTGCACATCCATGCTAGACTCTTGGATGGCCACAGAGAGCAGTGCACTGTGGGTAGCTGTGCAACTGGCTGCAGGTCCTTTGGGAAGGGCTTGCAATGCCTCCTGGGCTGGTACAGCATCACATGATGCAGGTTTCTCTATCCCATTGTTCCATGGGAATCCTACTAGATTGCCAGTTGCTTTTCAACTGCAATGTGTTTGGGTGCGGGGAGAAGAGTGAGTGAGTGTGTGGGCACACTGTCTCTAAGTTAAGACAGCTGCTGCAAGCAACCAGTCCTGAGGCAGGGGAAGGGGGACAGCCCCAACATCAGCCCCCACTTCCCTCACTGGCTCAGCTCAGCACAGCAGCCTCTGTGACACACACACACACTGCAGCCTGCTTAGCTGTGTGTCAGGGGTGCTGGAACAGGGGGTTAGAGGGCCATGGCCCCACCACTCTTTACCGGCTGTTAGGACAAGTGATGGAGGGGGGGAAGGGTGGAGTCTTGGCGGGGGGAAGAGGCGTTCTCTGGGTGTGGCCTCAGGGGGACAGGTGGTGTGAGTGTGGTTCCTTGGGGAAGGGGTGTCATGAGAGCGCCACAGTTCAGACAACGGTGCCCCCGCCCCACTGTAAGGAAGCTCCCACCGCCCCTGCTCTGTGTTCGTAGTGCAGGAGAGAGCAGCATCCATGGCAGTGATTTGCTCCCGGGGGCTCCAGCAGAAGGGCTTGGGAGGTGATATAAAGCTCCCAGGGTTCTGGCAGGGGGCTCAGGAGGCGATTTAAAGGGCCTGGGGCTCCGGCCACTGCAGGGAGCCCTGGGTCCTTTAAATCACCAGACTGGGAAAGCCAGGCCGGGCTGGCACAGCATATCCGCTCTTGCCAGTACCCCATACCAGAATGTACCGGCTTACTTTCACCTCTGGAAGATCCTCACATGGATCAATAACTGGTTAAAGGCTGGGAAACAAAGGGTAGGAATAAATGGTCAGTTTTCAGGATGCAAACTCGTACCTAGTGGTGTCTATACTGGGGCCAGGACTGGTCAACATACTGATAAAAGTTCTGCTAAACAGAGAGGTGACAAAATTTGATCCAAAACTACAGAGGACAGTTAAGTCCAAAACAGCCTGTGAGGAGCTAAAAAGAGATTTCACAAAACTAGGTGAAAGGGCAACAAAATGGCAGATGAAATTCAATGTTGATAAATGCAAAGTGATGCACATTGGCAAACACAATCTCAACTCTACATATAAAATGATGGGATGTCAAATAGCTGTTGCCACTCAAGTGAGAGATCCTGGAGTCACTGTGGATAGTTCTCTGCAACATCCACTCAGTGTGCAGCGGTCGGTAAAAAGCAAACAGAATGTTGGGAATCATTAGGAAAGGGATAGAAAAGAAGAGAGAAAATCTTATTGCTACTGTATAAATCCATGGTACGCCCACATCTTGAATGCTGCATGCAGATATGGTCACCCCATCTCAGAAAAGATGTTTTGGAATTGGAAAAGGTTCAGAAAAGGGGTATGGAGTGTCTGCCATATGAACAGAGAATAATAAGCCTGGGAATTTTCAGCTTGGAGAAAAGATGACCAAGGAGAAATAAGATAGAGGTCTATAAAATCATGACTGGTGTGGAGAAAGTAAATAAGGAAGTGTTACTTATTCCTTCTCATAACACAAGAACTAGGGGTCACCAAGTGAAATTAATAGGCAGCGCATTTAAAACAAACAGAAGTATTTTTTCACACAATGCACAGTCAACGTGTGGAACTCCTTACCAGAGGATGTTGTGAAGGCCAAGACTATAACAGGGCTCAAAAAAAGAGCTAAATCGATTCATGGAGGACATGCTCGGAACCAGCATGGGCAGGGAAGGTGTCCCTAGTCTCTGTTTTCTGGGAGCGGGTGACCGGGGATAGATCACTTGATGATTACCTGTCCTGTTCATTCCCTCCGGGGCACCTGGCTTTGGCCACTGTGGGAAGACAGGACACTGGGCAAGATGGACCCAGTCTGACCCAGTCTGGCTGCTCTTACGTCCCTGTGCTCCTTTCATACAGATGCCTGGGATTCTGCCTCACAATGTGTCCCTGAGGTCTCAGCCAAAATGCCCAGACAGGCAAACACTCTGGGCTCCTGAAGCCTCTGCCCCCCACCTCTTGCCTATGGCTCATCCCTGACCCTTGCTGCTGCTCCTTGCTGTAGAAGGTGAAAGGAGCGGAGGCAGCTCAGGAGCCTTCTGGGGATGCAGATCTGAGGCTTTGGGAGAGACACATTGTCTGAGACATCAGAGCCCTGTAAACCATGCAGCCACCCCCTCAATCAGGGGCCTGTTCTAGCCCTGATCCTGGGCTACCACGATCCCTCCCGCAGAGCAGGGTGCCCACAGATTACAGCCTGAAAATAGACATGTGACACTAATTCCTGTCCTCCCTGACAGGGCCTCCCCTAGACCAAGTGGCACCCCAGGCAAGACGTGTCTTCGGTGCCCCCCCCATGTTAAAATTTTGAATATCTTATTTTTCATTGCATTTGTAGCTCAGTTCATGAGTTCAATGCACGATTTTCTCTGTCATATAAGATGATAAATTTGCAGGCTAGGTTCTGTAAACCTGTATTTATTCATGCCACATATAAGCAAATAAAACAAATTCATTTCCTCTAAGCATATAGAAACTTTTTAATTTTGACAGTAACTGAACTGTACTAACACCTAGAAAAGGAACTGTCACCAGCACAAGGCTGGCCAGTATTAAATAGTGTTACAGTAGGAGACAGCGTTAGGATGTTAACCCCAGGCCTTTAGTTGAAAGGTCGCTTCTCTCACCTTTCCCCCATGAGCTGAAGTGCAGCATTCGAGAGATCCAGAGACTAGTTGATGACATTTCCAAGTGCTAAAATAGCAAGCGATGTCCATCTTGCATTTGCCATTGTTGAATGGAGAGATGTTCTATTGAGAATGATGAGTCCTAGTCAGCTGCTTTCTGGAAAGATGGTTTTCTGTTTTAGGCTTGGGAGAAGCCTGCGAGCTGTGGGTGAGGTTGTTCCAGTGAGAACTGCTGCTCCTTTCTTGCTGACCTGGGGGTGCCAGTGACAGCTTGTGAGGGGGCAGGTGCTGGCTTGAGTGAATGGGATACAGGAAACCGCAGCCTGCCCCTCCAGCCCAAGTCCACTGCTTGGCTCCTGTGTTGTGACATCCAGATTTAAATCTTCCCAGCATGTGCTGTGGTTCGTGTATTAGGCCTTCCTGGTGGGCCTGGTCATTGCCAAAGTAGATCAGCTGGGAGTGCATTAGATTGAAGATCTAAAGGTTTCTGGTTTGATGCCAGGTGTTAGCACCCCCTTCACCCTGGGTGTGTTGTGTTGGGCTTTCTTCTGGGTGTGCAGCTGTGCCCTGAACTCACCAGTGTTCCTAATTTCAGAGGCAACATTTGCAGAGGGCGTGTGTGGGGTCATGTGCCCCACCTGGGTTAGCTATCGCCTGCTGCATCATGTGGTGCTGCCAGGCCCCCTCCCTGCAAAGCAGCTGCTGCAGGGGTGAGTGGAGAGGGGCTGCCTTTGCTGCTTCCTCTCCCTGCACTGTTCACAGCTGGGGGGGCTGTTGATTGCAAGGGGATGGAGCTGAACCTTGACATTGTGCCTGCCCCTTCAGGAGACACCAGTCTTCTGTGCCTGGTTGGAAGCTCCGCAGCCAGAGGAAAAAGTGGTTTTCTGCACCAGAGCTGCCAGCTCTTACTTTCTTTCTCATGACGGGGAGGAAAAATGAATCTCTTTTTCAAAGCCCAGTCCTGCCATTGACCGAGGTCTGACTTTCTAAGTTCCTGCTAGAGTGGAGGATTTAGAGTTAGTGGGGCCCTGTGCACATAAAGTGCATTCAACAATCCCCCTTCCTCTGACCTCTGCTATGTCTCCAGTAGCTGCCATCCCCTGGTAGCAGGGAAGGACGTTTCTACCCATCCAGGAGATCCCAGCCTTGTACCAAAGGCAACTTCAGGCTTCTCCTGTCTACTTTCTTGGAATCAAGTTCAGGTTTTTACCAGGAGTTAAAGCAGCCTGAAGCTACAGAGTCTGGATCAAGGTCACAAGTTCCCAGTGTCTCCGTGGAAGGGAATTTGTTAAATCCCAGATGAGTGGAGTTAAATCAGTTCTCAACCTGAGTCCTTAGGTCTAAATCCTGAGGATATTGTCCCATCATGGGGCCATTTCCCACCCCTCTTTCATACAGAAGCACAATTTTCTTTGCACAGACACAGGAACAGCAAGATCTTTCTCTGTCCCTTGTGCAAAGCAGGTGGCCAAATTCCATGGAAACAATGGCCAAGCAGGGGGGCCATGGACACATCCAGCCCTGGCCGTGAGATGTTCCCTCCCCTCTTTCTTTATACTGCTGTTGTCATTTCATGGAATGTCTGGGATGGGGAAAAGCTGAGTTCACTTCAGCTGGAGGGAAAAAGACCCCTGAAAATCTCAGGCCCTCAGGGAAAACCCAATCCCTGCTAGCAGGGTCACTGAGGTGCTGGGGATTTGAGTAGGAAAGGGACTGTCTGAATTATCAAGGTGGGGAATGAATAACAAACTACAAGATCCACCTCATTAACCACCGACACAAGCTAATCCTGCTGCAGATAGAGAGGAAACTGGGAGCTATTCTTTGCTGTGCAGCCATGGAAACACTGACCCAATTGCACTGCAGTGAATGTGCTGGGGAAAGCTGGATTTTACAAGCAGGTGGAAATAGTGGATCCTAGAAACACCTGGAGTCCCCCACACTGCGTCTGCCACCAGGGTTGGGTGTTGAGCTGCTCATAGAGTCCCCTACCACCATTACTTTCTAGCAGGGGATTGCAGCACCACCAACCCACCCAGAGGTGAAAGTAAGCCGGTCCAGTCCGATATGGCGTACTGGCAAGAGCCAGTACGCCGTGTTGGATCACACTGGCGTCCACGGCGGGGACTGAAAGGGCTCTGGACTGCCCACGGCCAGGGCTCTGGCGACCAGGCTGGGGCCGGGATTGAAAGGGCTCAGAGCTCCCTGCGGCTGCGGGCAGCCCAGAACCCTTTAAATCCCAGCTGCAGCTGAGATTTAAAGGGCTCAGAGCTCCCTGCCGCTGCAGGCAGCCCAGAGTCCTGTGAATCCCAGCCGCGGCTCTGGTGACTGGGCTGGGGCCGGGATTTAAAGGGCTCGGGGCTCCCCTCAGTGGCAGGAGCTCTGGGCCCTTTAAATCCCTGCCCCAGCCCCAAAAAGCTCGGGGTTCTCCTTGTGACTGGAGCCCCAGGCCCTTTAATTTGCCCCATGAGCCCCGGGGGGCTCCCAGCCACTTCTTCAGCTGGGAGCCCTTGGTTGATTTAAAGGCTCTGGGTCTCCCAGCCACAGCTGGTGCCCCAGGGCCTTTAACTCTTGAGAGGCCACGCCTCTTCTGGATGAGACCACGCCCCCTCAGGACTCCTGCAGTACTGGTAAGTCCTGTAAGTTACTTTCACCCCTGCACCCAGCCAATGCAGTATGAGGGCTGAGTCTTGTATCGCTGCACCCTGAGTCCAGGGCATGCACTCTCTCTCCTCCTCTGCTGTGTAGAATCTGGCCCTGCCGCAAAGTGTCCCCCATGAGCCACCAACCTCCAGGACAGCAGGTTTGGCCCTCAGAGCAGGGACCTGCCCAAGGTGGGGGTGTAGCTCAGTGATAGGGCACATGCTTTGCATGTATGAGGTTCTGGGTTTGCTTTTTCACCCTGCTGCTTTGCTCATGCCCAGAGGGGATGTGGCCCACCAGGCTCCCTGTCCGAGTTTCAATCCTGCTCACTGAGGAGCAAGGGACAATTGCATGGAAGTTCCTGGGGGAGTTTCTGCTCCTAAGTCACCTCAGTATGTTGAATATTCCCACCCGCTGTGCTACTTGGGACAATGGTAGACGAGAAGGGCGAATCCTCCAGCACTGGAGGGAAAGGTCCCATCTGCACAGCCCGAGAGGCAAGGAAGCAGAGGGGCAGTCACTGCTCAGAGAGGAGAGAGGTCAGTGATTTACACCCACCAGGGGACACTGACTTTTTGAGGAGGGTGCAGCTGGCTTGAGATAGTTCTGACAATGGATAGAAAAAAGGCTGGAGTCAGTGACAGATGGGACCACAGAAGGGGAAGGGGAATGGCAGCCCCACAGAAGGTCCTGGGTGCTCAGATGCCCCAGTTATTGCACCCTGGCCTGTCCTAGAGAGAGAAAAGACCCAGAGGGACCCAGCCCCCCTACAGTGATCCCATGGACAAGAACCTGGTTGGGAGTGGGGTGAAGGTTCCTTCTGGGCAAAGGGGAGCTGAGATCTCTCAGTGTCCTGGCATTTAAGCAATGAAAGCTTCAAACCCTGCACGGGTGTGGGCTGAGGTGCATCAGCAGAAGGTTGGGCTGGACAGAGGTGGCAGGTTTGTATAATTTTTGGTGGTGCCCAGAATGGGACCAAGTCCTGCCCCACCCCACACCTGTGTAAGGCTCTGGGAGGGAGTTTGGGTGTGGGAGGGAGAGGGGTTGGGCTCTAGGAAAGTCTTTGGGTGCAGGGTCTGGGCTCAGTCAGAGGGTTGGGGTGCAGGAGTGGGTGTGGTGGGCAGGGTCCTGGAGGGAGTTTGGGTGAGGATATGGGGTTTGAGTTGGAGCAGGGTGTGAGGGGTGCAGGAGAGGGTGAGGAGTGCAGCATTTACCTTGGGCATTTCCCAAAACCAACCTGCACCTCTCTCTGGAAGCCTCTAAGCAGGAGGGCTGGGAGTGTCTCTGTGCACCGCTGCCAGCAGACTCCACCCCACAGCTCCCATTGCCACAGAAGGCAGAGTTGGCACTCGGGGAGACCCACCCACACACACCCCAGGGGTTGCAGTGGCATGCCAGCTGCTTCCAAGGGTGGTGTGCCACACGGAGCGAGGACAAGCAGAAAGCTGCCTTAGCCCCCTTGGGCTGGTGGTGGTGGCGGCGGGGCTCCCTGAGCCCTTTTAAATTGCCCATAGGCAGCAGGCAGGACCAGAGGGGACACTCCCAAGGCCAAACATTGCTTTGCACAATGATCAATCTTGGAAGAGGACAGAAATGAAATGGCAGCAGAACCCAAGGAATGAAAAGCCTCCGGATTCTTGTGTGTGCACTGACTCTGAACAGAAACTGTAATTTGACTCGCTTTGTGTCTGCGGCTGGTAAAATATCAAGGCAAAATCATTCCAGTGATTGTGACACTGGGTTTGAGGAGGCTTTTGTGTTATTAAAATGTAACTAGCATGTTAGGGTCTGTCTTGTTCATGGATGGGAAGATGTTCTTTTTCGGGGATCTCAGACGAGAACTGGGGCACAACACCTGGTTTGTTTAGGCCACAAAAATGGAGGCAGGAACCTCATCTCTCCTGCTGGCAAAGAAACCCAGGTACCTAAAAGACAGAGACTCACATCCCTGAATGGGCTTTAAAAAAGTTAGGCCCTGACCATTTCTTGTTTCCGCAGACTAGACACTTTAGCAAACTTTAGAATTCCTTGGTGCTAAACACTGTGAAACTCCCCTTTCTCCTTTACACATGGCTTTAATGCCCCTTATCTCACTCAGGCTCATGACTTCCCAGAGTTTGAGAACTGTCCCTGTTCCCATTGGACAGATGGGGAGGAGCCTGAGGTACAGAGAAGGGAAGTGACCTACCCAAGGGCATACACAGAAAGGTGGTGGCAGAGCCAGAAAGAGAAGCCACTGGTCCTGACTCCTGTTCTAAAGGACAAACCGTCCCCCTCTCCCCTAGAGGTAGGGATAGAGCCTAGGAATCGAGATGGTGGGGAAATTTCATTGAAACCGTTTTTGTCAGAAAATCCCATTCAGACTAAACGGGTTTGTTTCTCAAAATCATAACAAGTGGGATGAAATTTCTTTGCAAAAGTATTTTGTAGAAAACAAAATCATCTTCTGTTTGTCACAGTGTGTTAAATTGTCTCATCACACGCAAAGAGGAGCCACTTAAAGCTCGAACATTAGATCAGATGCTTCAGTCTGAGCTAAGTTGTTGCTGCTCTTACCAATTTCAAAATAAAAAAACAAATAAAATAGACTCTTTCAGCTATTCTATTATGTGTTAATCTGCTCTGAGTAAACGTGATAGGACACCTCATATTATGCCCTACTCCTAGTGACACTCTCCGATGGATCCCCATCCTCCACCCACTGTGAGGTAGGTAGGAGTAGATCATTATTATCCCTTCTTGAAAGATGGAGAAGCTCAGGCTGAAAAAGAGAATTGAATTGTCTCAGGTCACACAGCCAGTCAGTCTGGGCTGGGGCGGGAGGGGGTGCAAGTGGAGGGGGCAGAGCCCAGGGCTGGGACAGCAGGGGGTGTGTGGGTGGGGGAGCACTGCTGGGTGGGGAGGGGAGAGCCCAGAGCTGGGGCAGCACGGGGTGTGTGGAGGGGAGAGCCCAGGGCTGGGATGGCAGGGGGATGCGGTTGGGAGGAGGCCCAGAGTTGGAGTGCCAGGGGGTGCAGGTGGGGGGGGAGCCCAGGGTTTAGGCAGTAGGGAAGCGTATGTGGGGGGCCCAGGGCTGGGGTGGGGGCAGCCAAAATTTGTTTTGCTTGGGGCGGCAAAAGACCTAGAGCCAGCCCTGCCTCCATGCACTGTGAGGTAGGTAGGAGCGGATAATTATTATCCCTACTTGAAAGAGGGAGAAACTAAGGCTGAGAAAGGAGAATTGACTTGTCTTAGGTCACACACCCAGCCAGAGGTAGAGTTGGGACTAGGCCCCCAGAGCCCTGATTTTCAAACTAACCAACAGATCTTGAATTTCAGACATTGAATGACCTGAATAAAGTGTTCTCAGATTAGCTCCAGACCTACGACAGTGACAGTAATTATTCAGCAAGTATTTGAGGAGAACTGCAGTGTTAGAGAGAATCATCAACTGCTCAGAGACAATTAATGCAGAGCAGCAGCAAAACTCATCAAACATAGAACTGGTTCTGACTTATTTCCTTGGTCTTAAAAGAGAACAACAAGGATCAGAGTCTCCTCCCTGTCAATAACCCCCTGCTCAGCCAATCAGGGTAGAGACTGAGGACAGGAGGCTGAGGCTTCTCACCAAAGAGCCCAAAGGATGGCCCAGGTCACTGGTGGGGATCACTGACCGAGCCCTAGTTCAGCCCCACATTTCTGGGTGGACCTTCCACAGTGAGAGCTGCAGAGCACTGCCCTGCAACACACACACACACACACACACACACACACACACACACACACACACACACACACACACACACACACACACCTCTGCTGCTGTTAGGAGGGGAACAGGAGAAAAGAGAAAAGCAAGAGACGAAGAGAAAGGAGGGAGGGAGGGAGGGGTGGAGGAAAAGGTGAAACAAAAAGGACAAACCCTAATGTCCCCAGTGATTCTAACGGACAAAATCCCAGGTGGGGAATAAAATTCTGCCTCCTTAAGCTCATGTTTTCCATGCCTAGAATTCAACTGTCACCAGATGGATCAGACTGAACAGGTTTCTTACCATCTAAACAGGGACAGCTGTTTTCTAGTAAAATCACTACAAGGGAAGGAGAAAACTCGAAAGAGGTTCCTCCTGGCACTCACGTCCGTGAACTCGAATACTCTCTCAGTCCTCAAAGAGAGACCTGGAGAAGGAGACTTGCTGAAGCAAAGCCACAGGGGTCTCTGAGGTTTCCCTGGCCCCTTGCCCCCGTCCTACCTGGCTGATGTCACCATCTCTCTGTGAGGTCACCACCTCCCCACCACCTTGGACCAATAGTCAGAGGTCCTGCAAAAGGTCTTTGTGATTTCACTGTCACCCTCTCCCTTGCTGTGCCAATGTCCTGCCCCAGACCAGGCACTTTGGAGGTTTGAGCTACTCCCTGTGGATTACCCCACTCAAGGAGCGTTCATTCTAGGCAGCAAGCCGGCTAGAGAGGAAAACATCAGACGCTGCTCCCAATGCTACACTCACTTTTTCAGAAATTAGTTGACTTTATGACCAGAAGAGACCATTAGAGCATCTGATCTGACCCCCTGCATATCACAGGCCTCCTGTATGACACAAGAGCTACTTTGGGGGCAAACACATTCCAGAAAGGCATCTAGTCTTCATTGAATGACATAAGGAGATGCTGAATCCACCACTTTCCTTGGTAGCTTGTTCCTGTGGTGAATCATCCTCACTGTTGACTATTTGGGGCTTAGTTGTAACATGAATTTGTCTCTTTTCATCTTCCAATCATTGGGTCTTGTTATGTCTTTCTCTCCTTGATTAAAGAGCCCTTTAACACCCAATCTTTTTTCTCCATTAAGGTATTTCAACACTTCAATGAAATCACCTTTCAATCTTCTTTTGAGAAGCTAGAAAGGTTGAGCTCTTTCAATAGCTCACTAGAAGGCATTTTTCTCCAGCCCTCAGAACATCTAGTGGCTCTTTGCTGCCCCAGCTCCAATTTCACAACATCTGTTTCAAATGAGGTCACTAAAACTGGAGGCAGTATTCCAGTATCAGTCTCACTGATGCCGTGTCACCTCCTGTGACGTTATTGACACAATCTGTAACTGTATAGATCACCGTTGCAACCACTGTTCTATATTTGCAACCAAAATTGTAGAAAGGTTGTTGTGTAAGGGGTCTATGGAGAGGTTCTGATTGGTTGATTATAATTATGCTATCTCTAGATGTGTATCATTTTTGTAGTTGATGTTATGAATATTGGCTCTACACTGTCCCTATTTCAAACTTGTGCTCTGCTTCCGGGGAACACCTTGGTTAGACAAGTTGGTGTCAGTTCTGCCTAGCCTGCCTGATGGCCCATTAAGGACCATCAGCTATACAATCGACCCATTGAGAGAAGGCAGATACGCCTTGTGACTCAGCAAGGTATGCAGGGACCTGCCTATGGACAGAACTCTAAGGTTTTTCTATGCCAAGTGCTGGATAGAGTGTCCTTGGGACAAAGAAAGCAAAGACCACATGGCAAGAGACTATAAAAGGCTGATGCCTCGTCTCCATCTTGTCTTCAATCCTGCTTCATACCTCTGGAGGGACTTTGCTACAAACTGAAGGTCTATACAAAGGACTGAATGACCCATCCCAGCTGTGGATGGACTCGAGACTTGATTTGAACCTGCAGTTTATTCCATCACTGCTACAAGCCTGAACCAAGAACTTTGCCATTACTGTACGTGAAGGGTTAAAATTCATGTGCATTTTATAGAACAACCTGGTCTATGGATTGTGCCAGCTCTTTTCCAGACCCAAAGTCCAGAGTAGGGTCAAGGGACGAGAAGCCTAGCAAATAGTGACCAGCTAAAAGAAAGCTGGGTTAACAGAAAGCCTTGTTTGCTAAGATAGGCTTGGTCAGCAAATTGCCAGGTGTTGGAGCTAAGAACTAAATCATTGTGTCTTATTCAGAGTTGCAGATTGAACAAAGAATCCTTGTTCCTATTGTGTCAGTCTCTTCTGTAGGGAGATGTTCTTCCCAGAGATCCAACCTTGAGTTTATGAAAAATTGGCACATGTCAGTGTAAGATATGGCATCCTTCCACCTCCCTTCCCGAGGACCAATGCCTTGCCTTCAGACTCACAGAAAACAATCTTTAATGCCATATACTTTCACTTTTTCTTTGCTTTAACCCCTGTTGGTCCAACTACCTGTTGGACAATCAAAGGAGTTGCTCCATTCCTATGGACCCCAAATCAGAATTCAACATACATATTTTATACTAATAACATTTTATCAAAGTGTTAATGAAATGTTAACTTACTAACTTGAGACCAAGGGTGGAGACATTATGTAACCTGTTAACCATTGGCTACTGTGCTATCTTGTCCTGCTGCAAAGCCTATCCCAGGGTTTGGTCCCCCTCCTGAGACCCCCCCTCCAGTAACTGCCTCCCTAGGACCCTGCCCCCTACCTGTCCCCCTGACTCTTATCCACACCCCTGCCCCCAGATAGACCCCCGGAACTCCAACTCCTATCCAACCGCTCCCTGCCCCCTGACAGGACCCCTAGAACTCCCAACCCATCCAACTCCCTCTGCTCCCTGCCTGCCCCAACCCTGCTCCACCCCCCGACAGGCACCCCCCATCCAACCCCCCTGCTCCTTGTCCCATGATCATCCCCTCCAGAGACCCCCAGACCCACTGATCACCTCCCCAACTATCCACCCCCCCCACCTCCTGGCATCTCTGTCTACTGGCTGCTCCCACCCACACACTCAAAGTAGCAGAGGAGGTTCCCTCTCCTTCGGTGGGAAGGTTGCATTGTGGTTAAGGCAGAGGACTCAGGCTCAGGTGTTCTGGGTTTGAGTCTCTGCTCTGCCACAGACTCCCTGCTTAGCCTTGGGAAAGTCACTGCACCTCTCTGTGCCCTAGAGCCCACCTGCCAAATGGGGCCAATGCTGATCCTGCCTCCGGGCTAAATCCATTCATGGCTGGGTGACGGTGGGGGAAATGGAGATCCCAACATGGGGAGATTGGGGCTGAATTTCTCCACAGCCGGAGAGTGAGAGCCAGCTCCACAGGGGGGATGGGAGCGAGAGGGGCTCAGGCCAGCTCCACACAGAGTGGTTGCGAGGCTGAAGCCCTGACCCTTTTGCCACTAAGGTGGCTGGGGCTCCGGAGCCAGGGACTTCAGCCCCACATCTTCTGCCAGGGTCCAGGGCTTCTCCTTCCTGCCCCAGGGTGGCTCCTCTCCTCCTTCACCATCCCCTAGTGCAGCTCCTGCTGGCGTCTGGGCTTCTCCCCCCACCTCCCCTGCCCCAGCTTGGCGCTTCTCCATCCCACTGCAGCTCCTGCAGGGGCCCGGGGCTTCTCCTGCCCCACTCCAGCTCAGCTCTTCTCCTCCCCTCTGCCTCTCCCGGTATCTGGAGCTTATCCTCCCCTCATCCTCCCACTGCCCCCAGCCCCAGCCTAGCTGGGCTCCCTGGGGCACCCGATGTTGCTGTAGCCGGAGCTGAACCTGGCAGGCAGGGAGCAGTGATTCACGCGGAGGCCAGGGCAGAGCCATCAGCCTGAGAGGTGGGGGGCAGCCCCAGGGAGCGGGGCAGGCTGTGCTGCTGCTGGACCCACACCCCACACCACCCCGACCCCTGAGGCTGTTTGGGGAGGGGAGTCACTCAGCTCCCGCAGGAGCAGGGAGGGGAGAGCAGCTGAGCGGAGCCTGCCCAGCAAACAGCTGATGGCCGCTGCGCTCAGGCTGCCCCCAGGGAAAAGCTCAGCTGGACGTAGGTATCTGTGCCCCCATGAACCGCTAAGTCTTCCAGGGACCCCTCCACCCTTGACATAGATATCTGTGCCCCCCACAACCCCTTAAGCCCCCCAGGGACCTGTACAGCCTGGAAGTTGTCATCTGTGCACCCCCTAAACCTCCTATTCCCCCGGGACCTGTCTAGTCTGCACGGAGGTATCTGTGACCTCCAGAAACCCCCTAAGCCCCCCAGGACCCCTACAGCCTGGACGTAGGTATCTCTGACCCACACGAACCCCCTGAGGACTCCTTCAGCCAGGATGTAGGTATCTTTACCCCCATAACACACTAAGCCCCCCAGGGGACCCCTACAGGCTGGACATAGGTATCTGTGCTCCCCACCTCCTAAGAACCCCTGGGACCCCTATAGCCTGAAGTTAGGTATCTGTGCCCCCCACGATCCCCTAAGGCCCCCCGGTATCCCTACAGCCTGGACGTAGGTATCTGAGACCCCCACAAATGCACTAAACCCCCAGGGAGACCTCCAGTTTGGACGTAAGTATATCTGCCACCCAGAACCTCCAATCCCCTTGGGACCTCTACAGCCTGGACTTAGGTATCTGTGCCCGCTCCGACCTCTAAACACCCCTGGGACCCCTATAGCCTGAAGTTAGGTGTCTGTGCTCCCACAACTGCCCCCAGCCACCCCTCTAGCCTGGATGTAGGTATCTGTGCCACCCACAAACCCTATAAGCCCCCCAGGGACCTCTCCAGCCTGGACGTAGGTATTTGCCCCTCCCACAAACCATCTAAGCCTCCCCAGCGACCCCTAAAGATGGGAGATAGTTATCTCTGTCCCCCACAAACCCTTAAGGCCCACAGGGACCCCTACAGCCTGGAGATAGGTATTTGTGCACCCCAGAAACTCCCTAATCCTTCCCAGGACATCTCCAACCTGGACCTAGGTATCTGTGCCCCCCACAAACCCCCTATATCCCACAGGACCCCTCCAGCCTTGATATAAGTATATGTACCCCCACAGCCCCCCTGGGACTCCTACAGCCTCGAAGTAGGTATCTGTGATGCTACGAACCCCCTTAAGCCCCCCAGAATGCCTCCAGCCTGGACGTAGCTATCTGTACCTCC